>NW_027478698.1:0-344402 GCF_051014685.1 Ptiloglossa arizonensis | reverse complement strand
TAGGCCTTTGTAGTTATTGGTTTGGAGTATCAGACTTGCGAAAATTTTGATGGTTCCTCAACCATTCCTTAACTTCAAACTCCCATATCTCGCGCACGAATTGACGAACTCGAGCAATTCCTGTTGCATCTGAAAGTGGAAACTCGCCCGATTACAATGGTGTGTGTACTCTTCCCCTAGGCCATTCCAGTTGTTCGTTTCTAGCATCAGAATTGCGAAAATTTTGATGGTTTCTCAACCATTCCTTAACTTCAAACTCCCATATCTCGTGAACGGATTGACGAACTCGAGAAATTCCTGTTGCATCTGAAAGTAGAAACTCGCCCGATTACAACGGTATGTGTATTTTTGCCCTAGGCCATAGTAGTTATTGGTTTCGAGTATCAGACTTGCGAAAATTTTGATGGTCTCTCAAACATTCCTTAACTTCAAACTCCCATACCTCGCGAACGAGTTGACGAACTCGAGAAATCGCTGTTGCACCTAAAAGTAGAATCTCGCCCGATTACAATGCTGTGTGTACTTTTCCTCTAGGCCATTCCAGTTACTGGTTTCGAGTATCAGACTTGCGAAAATTTTGATGGTTTCTCAACCATTCCTTAACTTCAAACTCCCATATCTCGCGAACGGATTGACGAACTCGAGAAATTCCTATTGCATCTGAAAGCAGAAACTCGCCCGATTACAACGGTATATGTATTTTTGCCCTAGGCCATTGTAGTTATTGGTTTCGAGTATCAGACTTGCGAAAATTTTGATGGTTTCTCAACCATTCCTTAACTTCAAACTCCCATATCTCGCGAACGGATTGACGAACTCGAGAAATTTCTGTTGCATCTGAAAGCAGAAACTCGCCCTATTACAACGGTATGTGTATTTTTCCCCTAGTACAGTCCAGTTATTGGTTTCGAGTATCAGACTTGAGAAAATTTTGATGGATTCTCAACCATTCCTTAACTTCAAACTCCCATATCTCTCGAACGGATTGACGAACTCTAGAAATTCCTGTTGCATCTGAAAGTAGAAACTCGTCCGATTACAATGGTGTGTGTACTTTTCCCCTAGGCCATTCCAGTTATTGGTTTCGAGTATCAGACTTGCGAAAATTTTGGTGGTTTCTCAACCATTCCGTAACTTCAAACTCCCATATCTCGCGAACGGATTGACGAACTCGAGAAATTCCTATTGCATCTGAAAGCAGAAACTCGCCCTATAACAACGGTATGTGTATTTTTCCCCTAGGCCAGTCCAGTTATTGGTTTCGAGTAGCAGACTTGCGAAAATTTTAATGGTTTCTCAACCATTCCGTAACTTCAAACTCCCATATCTCGAGAACGGATTGAAGAAACTCGAGAAATTCCTATTGCATCTGAAAGCAGAAACTCGCCCGATTACAACGGTATGTGTATTTTTGCCCTAGGCCATTGTAGTTATTGGTTTCGAGTATCAGACTTGCGATAATTTTGATAGTTTCTCAACCATTCTTTAACTTCAAACTCCCATATCTCGCGAACGAGTTGACGAACTTGAGAAATCGATGTTGCACCTGAAAGCAGAAACTCGCGCTATTACAACGGTATGTGTATTTTTCCCCTAGGCCAGTCCAGTTATTTTCTTCGAGTATCAGACTTGCGAAAATTTTGATGGTTTCTCAACCATTCCTTAGCTTCAAACTCCCATATCTCGCGAACGGATTGACGAACTCGAGAAATTCCTGTTGCATCTGAAAGCAGGAACTCGCCCGATTACAACGGTATGTGTATTTTTGCCCTAGGCCATAGTAGTTATTTGTTTCGAGTATCAGACTTGCGAAAATTTTGGTTGTTCCTCAACCACTGCTTAACTTCAAACACCCATATCTCGCGAACGGATTGACGAACTCGCGAAGTTCCTGTTGAATCTGAAAGTAGAAACTCGCCCGATTACAATGGTATGTTTACTTTTGCCCTAGGGCATAGTAGTTATTGGTTTCGAGAATCAGACTTGCGAAAATTTTGATGGTCTCTCAACCATTCCTTAACTTCATACACCCATACCTCGCGAACGAGTTGACGAACTCGAGAATTCGCTGTTGCACCTGAAAGCAGAAACTCGCCCGATTACAATGGCATGTGTATTTTTGCCCTAGGCCATAGTAGTTATTGGTTTCGAGTATCAGACTTACGAAAATTTTGATGGCTTCTCAACCCTTCCTTAACTTCAAACTCCCATATCTCGTGAACGGATTTACGAACTCGAGAAATTCCTGTTGCATCTGAAAGTAGAAACTCGCCCGATTACAAAGATATGTGTGTTTTTCCGCTAGGCCTTTGTAGTTATTGGTTTCGAGTATCAGACTTGCGAAAATTTTGAGGGTTTCCCAACCATTCCTTAACTCCAAACTCCCATATCTCGCGAACGGATTTACGAAATCGAGAAATTCCGGTTACATCTGAAAGTAGAAACTCGCCCGATTACAAAGATATGTGTGTTTTTCCCCTAGGCCTTTGTAGTTATTGGTTTCGAGTATCAGACTTTCGAAGATTTTGATGGTTTCTCAAGCATTCCTTAACTTCAAACGCCCATATCTCGCGAACGGATTGACGAACTCGAGAAATTCCTGTTGCATCTCAAAGTGGAAACTCGCCCGATTACAAAGGTATGTGCATTTTTCCCCTAGGCCTTTGTAGTTATTGGTTTCGAGTATTAGACTTGCGAAAATCTAGATGGTTTCTCAAGCATTCCTTAAATTCAAACTCCCATATCTCGCGAACGGATTGACGAACTCGAGAAATTCCTGTTGCATCTGAAAGTAGGGACTCGCCCGATTAGAAAGGTGTGTGTACTTTTCCCCTAGGCCATTCCAGTTATTCGTTTCTAGCATCAGAATTGCGAAAATTTCGATGGCTTCTCAACCATTCCTTAACTTCAAACTCCCATATCTCGTGAACGGATTGACGAGCTCGAGAAATTCCTGTTGCATCTGAAAGTAGAAACTCGCCCGATTACAAAGATATGTGAGTTTTTCCCCTAGGCCTTTGTAGTTATTGGTTTGGAGTATCAGACTTGCGAAAATTTTGATGGTTCCTCAACCATTCCTTAACTTCAAACTCCCATATCTCGCGCACGAATTGACGAACTCGAGCAATTCCTGTTGCATCTGAAAGTGGAAACTCGCCCGATTACAATGGTGTGTGTACTCTTCCCCTAGGCCATTCCAGTTGTTCGTTTCTAGCATCAGAATTGCGAAAATTTTGATGGTTTCTCAACCATTCCTTAACTTCAAACTCCCATATCTCGTGAACGGATTGACGAACTCGAGAAATTCCTGTTGCATCTGAAAGTAGAAACTCGCCCGATTACAAAGATATGTGTGTTTTTCCGCTAGGCCTTTGTAGTTATTGGTTTCGAGTATCAGACTTGCGAAAACTTTGAGGGTTTCCCAACCATTCCTTAACTCCAAACTCCCATATCTCGCGAACGGATTTACGAAATCGAGAAATTCCTGTTGCATCTGAAAGTAGAAACTCGCCCGATTACAAAGATATGTGTGTTTTTCCCCTAGGCCTTTGTAGTTATTGGTTTCGAGTATCAGACTTTCGAAAATTTTGATGGTTTCTCAAGCATTCCTTAACTTCAAACTCCCATATCTCGCGAACGCATTGACGAACTCGAGAAATTCCTGTTGCATCTCAAAGTGGAAACTCGCCCGATTACAAAGGTATGTGCATTTTTCCCCTAGGCCTTTGTAGTTATTGGTTTCGAGTATTAGACTTGCGAAAATCTAGATGGTTTCTCAAGCATTCCTTAAATTCAAACTCCCATATCTCGCGAACGGATTGACGAACTCGAGAAATTCCTGTTGCATCTGAAAGTAGGGACTCGCCCGATTAGAAAGGTGTGTGTACTTTTCCCCTAGGCCATTCCAGTTATTCGTTTCTAGCATCAGAATTGCGAAAATTTCGATGGCTTCTCAACCATTCCTTAACTTCAAACTCCCATATCTCGTGAACGGATTGACGAGCTCGAGAAATTCCTGTTGCATCTGAAAGTAGAAACTCGCCCGATTACAAAGATATGTGAGTTTTTCCCCTAGGCCTTTGTAGTTATTGGTTTGGAGTATCAGACTTGCGAAAATTTTGATGGTTCCTCAACCATTCCTTAACTTCAAACTCCCATATCTCGCGCACGAATTGACGAACTCGAGCAATTCCTGTTGCATCTGAAAGTGGAAACTCGCCCGATTACAATGGTGTGTGTACTCTTCCCCTAGGCCATTCCAGTTGTTCGTTTCTAGCATCAGAATTGCGAAAATTTTGATGGTTTCTCAACCATTCCTTAACTTCAAACTCCCATATCTCGTGAACGGATTGACGAACTCGAGAAATTCCTGTTGCATCTGAAAGTAGAAACTCGCCCGATTACAAAGATATGTGTGTTTTTCCGCTAGGCCTTTGTAGTTATTGGTTTCGAGTATCAGACTTGCGAAAACTTTGAGGGTTTCCCAACCATTCCTTAACTCCAAACTCCCATATCTCGCGAACGGATTTACGAAATCGAGAAATTCCTGTTGCATCTGAAAGTAGAAACTCGCCCGATTACAAAGATATGTGTGTTTTTCCCCTAGGCCTTTGTAGTTATTGGTTTCGAGTATCAGACTTTCGAAAATTTTGATGGTTTCTCAAGCATTCCTTAACTTCAAACTCCCATATCTCGCGAACGCATTGACGAACTCGAGAAATTCCTGTTGCATCTCAAAGTGGAAACTCGCCCGATTACAAAGGTATGTGCATTTTTCCCCTAGGCCTTTGTAGTTATTGGTTTCGAGTATTAGACTTGCGAAAATCTAGATGGTTTCTCAAGCATTCCTTAAATTCAAACTCCCATATCTCGCGAACGGATTGACGAACTCGAGAAATTCCTGTTGCATCTGAAAGTAGGGACTCGCCCGATTAGAAAGGTGTGTGTACTTTTCCCCTAGGCCATTCCAGTTATTCGTTTCTAGCATCAGAATTGCGAAAATTTCGATGGCTTCTCAACCATTCCTTAACTTCAAACTCCCATATCTCGTGAACGGATTGACGAGCTCGAGAAATTCCTGTTGCATCTGAAAGTAGAAACTCGCCCGATTACAAAGATATGTGAGTTTTTCCCCTAGGCCTTTGTAGTTATTGGTTTGGAGTATCAGACTTGCGAAAATTTTGATGGTTCCTCAACCATTCCTTAACTTCAAACTCCCATATCTCGCGCACGAATTGACGAACTCGAGCAATTCCTGTTGCATCTGAAAGTGGAAACTCGCCCGATTACAATGGTGTGTGTACTCTTCCCCTAGGCCATTCCAGTTGTTCGTTTCTAGCATCAGAATTGCGAAAATTTTGATGGTTTCTCAACCATTCCTTAACTTCAAACTCCCATATCTCGTGAACGGATTGACGAACTCGAGAAATTCCTGTTGCATCTGAAAGTAGAAACTCGCCCGATTACAAAGATATGTGTGTTTTTCCGCTAGGCCTTTGTAGTTATTGGTTTCGAGTATCAGACTTGCGAAAACTTTGAGGGTTTCCCAACCATTCCTTAACTCCAAACTCCCATATCTCGCGAACGGATTTACGAAATCGAGAAATTCCTGTTGCATCTGAAAGTAGAAACTCGCCCGATTACAAAGATATGTGTGTTTTTCCCCTAGGCCTTTGTAGTTATTGGTTTCGAGTATCAGACTTTCGAAAATTTTGATGGTTTCTCAAGCATTCCTTAACTTCAAACTCCCATATCTCGCGAACGCATTGACGAACTCGAGAAATTCCTGTTGCATCTCAAAGTGGAAACTCGCCCGATTACAAAGGTATGTGCATTTTTCCCCTAGGCCTTTGTAGTTATTGGTTTCGAGTATTAGACTTGCGAAAATCTAGATGGTTTCTCAAGCATTCCTTAAATTCAAACTCCCATATCTCGCGAACGGATTGACGAACTCGAGAAATTCCTGTTGCATCTGAAAGTAGGGACTCGCCCGATTAGAAAGGTGTGTGTACTTTTCCCCTAGGCCATTCCAGTTATTCGTTTCTAGCATCAGAATTGCGAAAATTTCGATGGCTTCTCAACCATTCCTTAACTTCAAACTCCCATATCTCGTGAACGGATTGACGAGCTCGAGAAATTCCTGTTGCATCTGAAAGTAGAAACTCGCCCGATTACAAAGATATGTGAGTTTTTCCCCTAGGCCTTTGTAGTTATTGGTTTGGAGTATCAGACTTGCGAAAATTTTGATGGTTCCTCAACCATTCCTTAACTTCAAACTCCCATATCTCGCGCACGAATTGACGAACTCGAGCAATTCCTGTTGCATCTGAAAGTGGAAACTCGCCCGATTACAATGGTGTGTGTACTCTTCCCCTAGGCCATTCCAGTTGTTCGTTTCTAGCATCAGAATTGCGAAAATTTTGATGGTTTCTCAACCATTCCTTAACTTCAAACTCCCATATCTCGTGAACGGATTTACGAAATCGAGAAATTCCTGTTGCATCTGAAAGTGGAAGCTCGCCCGATTACAACGGTATGTGTATTTTTCCCCTAGGCCTTTGTAGTTATTGGTTTCGAGTATCAGAATTGCGAAAATTTTGATGGTTTCTCAACCATTCCTTAACGTCAAACTCCCATATCTCGTGAACGGATTGACGAACTCGAGAAATTCCTGTTGCATCTGAAAGTAGAAACTCGCCCGATTACAAAGATATGTGTGTTTTTCCGCTAGGCCTTTGTAGTTATTGGTTTCGAGTATCAGACTTGCGAAAATTTTGAGGGTTTCCCAACCATTCCTTAACTCCAAACTCCCATATCTCGCGAACGGATTTACGAAATCGAGAAATTCCTGTTGCATCTGAATGTAGAAACTCGCCCGATTACAAAGATATGTGTGTTTTTCCCCTAGGCCTTTGTAGTTATTGGTTTCGAGTATCAGACTTTCGAAGATTTTGATGGTTTCTCAAGCATTCCTTAACTTCAAACTCCCATATCTCGCGAACGCATTGACGAACTCGAGAAATTCCTGTTGCATCTGAAAATAGAGACTCGCCCGATTAGAATGGTGTGTGTTCTTTTCCCCTAGGCCATTCCAGTTATTCGTTTCTAGCATCAGAATTGCGAAAATTTCGATGGCTTCTCAACCCTTCCTTAACTTCAAACTCCCATATCTCGTGAACGGATTTACGAAATCGAGAAATTCCTGTTGCATCTGAAAATAGAAGCTCGCCGGATTACAACGGTATGTGTATTTTTCCCCTACGCCTTTGTAGTTATTGGTTTCGAGTATCAGAATTGCGAAAATTTTGATGGTTTCTCAACCATTCCTTAACTTCAAACTCCCATATCTCGCGAACGGAATGACGAACTCGAGAAATTCCTGTTGCATCTGAAAGTGGAAACTCGCCCGATTACAAAGATATGTGTGTTTTTCCGCTAGGCCTTTGTAGTTATTGGTTTCGAGTATCAGACTTGCGAAAATTTTGAGGGTTTCCCAACCATTCCTTAACTCCAAACTCCCATATCTCGCGAACGGATTTACGAAATCGAGAAATTCCTGTTGCATCTGAAAGTAGAAACTCGCCCAATGACAACGATGTGCGTACTTTTCCCCTAAGCCATTCCAGTTATTCGTTTCTAGCATCAGAATTGCGAAAATTTCAATGGCTTCTCAACCCTTCCTTAACTTCAAACTCCCATATCTCGTGAACGGATTTACGAAATCGAGAAATTCCTGTTGCATCTGAAAGTAGAAGCTCGCCCGATTACAACGGTATGTGTGTTTTTCCCCTAGGCCTTTGTAGTTATTGGTTTCGAGTATCAGACTTTCGAAGATTTTGATGGTTTCTCAAGCATTCCTTAACTTCAAACTCCCATATCTCGCGAACGCATTGACGAACTCGCGAAATTCCTGTTGCATCTGAAAATAGAGACTCGCCCGATTAGAATGGTGTGTGTACTTTTCCCCTAGGCCATTCCAGTTATTCGTTTCTAGCAGCAGAATTGCGAAAATTTCGATGGCTTCTCAACCCTTCCTTAACTTCAAACTCCCATATCTCGTGAACGGATTTACGAACTCGAGAAATTCCTGTTGCATCTCAAAGTGGAAACTCGCCCGATTACAAAGGTATGTGCATTTTTCCCCTAGGCCTTTGTAGTTATTGGTTTCGAGTATTAGACTTGCGAAAATCTAGATGGTTTCTCAAGCACTCCTTAAATTCAAACTCCCATATCTCGCGAACGGATTGACGAACTCGAGAAATTCCTGTTGCATCTGAAAGTAGAGACTCGCCCGATTAGAAAGGTGTGTGTACTTTTCCCCTAGGCCATTCCAGTTATTCGTTTCTAGCATCAGAATTGCGAAAATTTCGATGGCTTCTCAACCATTCCTTAACTTCAAACTCCCATATCTCGTGAACGGATTGACGAGCTCGAGAAATTCCTGTTGCATCTGAAAGTAGAAACTCGCCCGATTACAAAGATATGTGAGTTTTTCCCCTAGGCCTTTGTAGTTATTGGTTTGGAGTATCAGACTTGCGAAAATTTTGATGGTTCCTCAACCATTCCTTAACTTCAAACTCCCATATCTCGCGCACGAATTGACGAACTCGAGCAATTCCTGTTGCATCTGAAAGTAGAAACTCGCCCGATTACAATGGTGTGTGTACTCTTCCCCTAGGCCATTCCAGTTATTCGTTTCTAGCATCAGAATTGCGAAAATTTCGATGGCTTCTCAACCCTTCCTTAACTTCAAACTCCCATATCTCGTGAACGGATTTACGAAATCGAGAAATTCCTGTTGCATCTGAAAGTAGAAACTCGCCCGATTACAAAGATATGTGTGTTTTTCCGCTAGGCCTTTGTAGTTATTGGTTTCGAGTATCAGACTTGCGAAAACTTTGAGGGTTTCCCAACCATTCCTTAACTCCAAACTCCCATATCTCGCGAACGGATTTACGAAATCGAGAAATTCCTGTTGCATCTGAAAGTAGAAACTCGCCCGATTACAAAGATATGTGTGTTTTTCCCCTAGGCCTTTGTAGTTATTGGTTTCGAGTATCAGACTTTCGAAAATTTTGATGGTTTCTCAAGCATTCCTTAACTTCAAACTCCCATATCTCGCGAACGCATTGACGAACTCGAGAAATTCCTGTTGCATCTGAAAGTAGAGACTCGCCCGATTAGAATGGTGTGTGTACTTTTCCCCTAGGCCATTCCAGTTATTCGTTTCTAGCATCAGAATTGCGAAAATTTCGATGGCTTCTCAACCCTTCCTTAACTTCAAACTCCCATATCTCGTGAACGGATTTACGAAATCGAGAAATTCCTGTTGCATCTGAAAGTGGAAGCTCGCCCAATTACAACGGTATGTGTATTTTTCCCCTAGGCCTTTGTAGTTATTGGTTTCGAGTATCAGAATTGCGAAAATTTTGATGGTTTCTCAACCATTCCTTAACTTCAAACTCCCATATCTCGTGAACGGATTGACGAACTCGAGAAATTCCTGTTGCATCTGAAAGTAGAAACTCGCCCGATTACAAAGATATGTGTGTTTTTCCGCTAGGCCTTTGTAGTTATTGGTTTCGAGTATCAGACTTGCGAAAATTTTGAGGGTTTCCCAACCATTCCTTAACTCCAAACTCCCATATCTCGCGAACGGATTTACGAAATCGAGAAATTCCTGTTGCATCTGAATGTAGAAACTCGCCCGATTACAAAGATATGTGTGTTTTTCCCCTAGGCCTTTGTAGTTATTGGTTTCGAGTATCAGACTTTCGAAGATTTTGATGGTTTCTCAAGCATTCCTTAACTTCAAACTCCCATATCTCGCGAACGCATTGACGAACTCGAGAAATTCCTGTTGCATCTGAAAGTAGAGACTCGCCCGATTAGAATGGTGTGCGTACTTTTCCCCTAAGCCATTCCAGTTATTCGTTTCTAGCATCAGAATTGCGAAAATTTCAATGGCTTCTCAACCCTTCCTTAACTTCAAACTCCCATATCTCGTGAACGGATTTACGAAATCGAGAAATTCCTGTTGCATCTGAAAGTAGAAGCTCGCCCGATTACAACGGTATGTGTGTTTTTCCCCTAGGCCTTTGTAGTTATTGGTTTCGAGTATCAGACTTTCGAAGATTTTGATGGTTTCTCAAGCATTCCTTAACTTCAAACTCCCATATCTCGCGAACGCATTGACGAACTCGCGAAATTCCTGTTGCATCTGAAAATAGAGACTCGCCCGATTAGAATGGTGTGTGTACTTTTCCCCTAGGCCATTCTAGTTATTCGTTTCTAGCAGCAGAATTGCGAAAATTTCGATGGCTTCTCAACCCTTCCTTAACTTCAAACTCCCATATCTCGTGAACGGATTTACGAACTCGAGAAATTCCTGTTGCATCTGAAAGTAGAAACTCGCCCGATTACAAAGATATGTGTGTTTTTCCGCTAGGCCTTTGTAGTTATTGGTTTCGAGTATCAGACTTGCGAAAATTTTGAGGGTTTCCCAACCATTCCTTAACTCCAAACTCCCATATCTCGCGAACGGATTTACGAAATCGAGAAATTCCGGTTACATCTGAAAGTAGAAACTCGCCCGATTACAAAGATATGTGTGTTTTTCCCCTAGGCCTTTGTAGTTATTGGTTTCGCGTATCAGACTTTCGAAGATTTTGATGGTTTCTCAAGCATTCCTTAACTTCAAACGCCCATATCTCGCGAACGGATTGACGAACTCGAGAAATTCCTGTTGCATCTCAAAGTGGAAACTCGCCCGATTACAAAGGTATGTGCATTTTTCCCCTAGGCCTTTGTAGTTATTGGTTTCGAGTATTAGACTTGTGAAAATCTAGATGGTTTCTCAAGCACTCCTTAAATTCAAACTCCCATATCTCGCGAACGGATTGACGAACTCGAGAAATTCCTGTTGCATCTGAAAGTAGAGACTCGCCCGATTAGAAAGGTGTGTGTACTTTTCCCCTAGGCCATTCCAGTTATTCGTTTCTAGCATCAGAATTGCGAAAATTTCGATGGCTTCTCAACCATTCCTTAACTTCAAACTCCCATATCTCGTGAACGGATTGACGAGCTCGAGAAATTCCTGTTGCATCTGAAAGTAGAAACTCGCCCGATTACAAAGATATGTGAGTTTTTCCCCTAGGCCTTTGTAGTTATTGGTTTGGAGTATCAGACTTGCGAAAATTTTGATGGTTCCTCAACCATTCCTTAACTTCAAACTCCCATATCTCGCGCACGAATTGACGAACTCGAGCAATTCCTGTTGCATCTGAAAGTAGAAACTCGCCCGATTACAATGGTGTGTGTACTCTTCCCCTAGGCCATTCCAGTTGTTCGTTTCTAGCATCAGAATTGCGAAAATTTTGATGGTTTCTCAACCATTCCTTAACTTCAAACTCCCATATCTCGCGAACGCATTGACGAACTCGAGAAATTCCTGTTGCATCTGAAAGTAGAGACTCGCCCGATTAGAATGGTGTGTGTACTTTTCCCCTAGGCCATTCCAGTTATTCGTTTCTAGCATCAGAATTGCGAAAATTTCGATGGCTTCTCAACCCTTCCTTAACTTCAAACTCCCATATCTCGTGAACGGATTTACGAAATCGAGAAATTCCTGTTGCATCTGAAAGTGGAAGCTCGCCCGATTACAACGGTATGTGTATTTTTCCCCTAGGCCTTTGTGGTTATTGGTTTCGAGTATCAGAATTGCGAAAATTTTGATGGTTTCTCAACCATTCCTTAACTTCAAACTCCCATATCTCGTGAACGGATTGACGAACTCGAGAAATTCCTGTTGCATCTGAAAGTAGAAACTCGCCCGATTACAAAGATATGTGTGTTTTTCCGCTAGGCCTTTGTAGTTATTGGTTTCGAGTATCAGACTTGCGAAAATTTTGAGGGTTTCCCAACCATTCCTTAACTCCAAACTCCCATATCTCGCGAACGGATTTACGAAATCGAGAAATTCCTGTTGCATCTGAATGTAGAAACTCGCCCGATTACAAAGATATGTGTGTTTTTCCCCTAGGCCTTTGTAGTTATTGGTTTCGAGTATCAGACTTTCGAAGATTTTGATGGTTTCTCAAGCATTCCTTAACTTCAAACTCCCATATCTCGCGAACGCATTGACGAACTCGCGAAATTCCTGTTGCATCTGAAAATAGAGACTCGCCCGATTAGAATGGTGTGTGTTCTTTTCCCCTAGGCCATTCCAGTTATTCGTTTCTAGCATCAGAATTGCGAAAATTTCGATGGCTTCTCAACCCTTCCTTAACTTCAAACTCCCATATCTCGTGAACGGATTTACGAAATCGAGAAATTCCTGTTGCATCTGAAAATAGAAGCTCGCCGGATTACAACGGTATGTGTATTTTTCCCCTACGCCTTTGTAGTTATTGGTTTCGAGTATCAGAATTGCGAAAATTTTGATGGTTTCTCAACCATTCCTTAACTTCAAACTCCCATATCTCGCGAACGGAATGACGAACTCGAGAAATTCCTGTTGCATCTGAAAGTGGAAACTCGCCCGATTACAAAGATATGTGTGTTTTTCCGCTAGGCCTTTGTAGCTATTGGTTTCGAGTATCAGACTTGCGAAAATTTTGAGGGTTTCCCAACTATTCCTTAACTCCAAACTCCCATATCTCGCGAACGGATTTACGAAATCGAGAAATTCCTGTTGCATCTGAAAGTAGAAACTCGCCCGATGACAACGGTGTGCGTACTTTTCCCCTAAGCCATTCCAGTTATTCGTTTCTAGCATCAGAATTGCGAAAATTTCAATGGCTTCTCAACCCTTCCTTAACTTCAAACTCCCATATCTCGTGAACGGATTTACGAAATCGAGAAATTCCTGTTGCATCTGAAAGTAGAAGCTCGCCCGATTACAACGGTATGTGTATTTTTCCCCTAGGCCTTTGTAGTTATTGGTTTCGAGTATCAGAATTGCGAAAAATTTGATGGTTTCTCAACCATTCCTTAACTTCAAACTCCCATATCTCGCGAACGGAATGACGAACTCGGGAAATTCCTGTTGCATCTGAAAGTGGAAACTCGCCCGATTACAAAGATATGTGTGTTTTTCCGCTAGGCCTTTGTAGTTATTGGTTTCGAGTATCAGACTTGCGAAAATTTTGAGGGTTTCCCAACCATTCCTTATCTCCAAACTCCCATATCTCGCGAACGGATTTACGAAATCGAGAAATTCCTGTTGCATCTGAATGTAGAAACTCGCCCGATTACAAAGATATGTGTGTTTTTCCCCTAGGCCTTTGTAGTTATTGGTTTCGAGTATCGGACTTTCGATGATTTTGATGGTTTCTCAAGCATTCCTTAACTTCAAACTCCCATATCTCGCGAACGCATTGACGAACTCGCGAAATTCCTGTTGCAACTGAAAATAGAGACTCGCCCGATTAGAATGGTGTGTGTACTTTTCCCCTAGGCCATTCCAGTTATTCGTTTCTAGCATCAGAATTGCGAAAATTTCGATGGCTTCTCAACCCTTCCTTAACTTCAAACTCCCATATCTCGTGAACGGATTTACGAAATCGAGAAATTCCTGTTGCATCTGAAAGTAGAAGCTCGCCCGATTACAACGGTATGTGTATTTTTCCCCTAGGCCTTTGTAGTTATTGGTTTCGAGTTTCAGAATTGCGAAAATTTTGATGGTTTCTCAACCATTCCTTAACTTCAAACTTCCATATCTCGCGAACGGAATGACGCACTCGAGAAACTCCTGTTGCATCTGAAAGTGGAAACTCGCCCGATTACAAAGGTATGTGTATTTTTCCCCTAGGCCTTTGTAGTTATTGGTTTCGAGTATCAGACCAGCGAAAATTTTGATGGTTCCTCAACTATTCCTTAATTTCAAACTCCCATATCTCGCGAACGGATTTACGAAATCGAGAAATTCCTGTTGCATCTGAAAGTAGAAACTCGCCCGATGACAACGGTGTGCGTACTTTTCCCCTAAGCCATTCCAGTTATTCGTTTCTAGCATCAGAATTGCGAAAATTTCAATGGCTTCTCAACCCTTCCTTAACTTCAAACTCCCATATCTCGTGAACGGATTTACGAAATCGAGAAATTCCTGTTGCATCTGAAAGTAGAAGCTCGCCCGATTACAACGGTATGTGTATTTTTCCCCTAGGCCTTTGTAGTTATTGGTTTCGAGTATCAGAATTGCGAAAAATTTGATGGTTTCTCAACCATTCCTTAACTTCAAACTCCCATATCTCGCGAACGGAATGACGAACTCGGGAAATTCCTGTTGCATCTGAAAGTGGAAACTCGCCCGATTACAAAGATATGTGTGTTTTTCCGCTAGGCCTTTGTAGTTATTGGTTTCGAGTATCAGACTTGCGAAAATTTTGAGGGTTTCCCAACCATTCCTTATCTCCAAACTCCCATATCTCGCGAACGGATTTACGAAATCGAGAAATTCCTGTTGCATCTGAATGTAGAAACTCGCCCGATTACAAAGATATGTGTGTTTTTCCCCTAGGCCTTTGTAGCTATTGGTTTCGAGTATCGGACTTTCGATGATTTTGATGGTTTCTCAAGCATTCCTTAACTTCAAACTCCCATATCTCGCGAACGCATTGACGAACTCGCGAAATTCCTGTTGCAACTGAAAATAGAGACTCGCCCGATTAGAATGGTGTGTGTACTTTTCCCCTAGGCCATTCCAGTTATTCGTTTCTAGCATCAGAATTGCGAAAATTTCGATGGCTTCTCAACCCTTCCTTAACTTCAAACTCCCATATCTCGTGAACGGATTTACGAAATCGAGAAATTCCTGTTGCATCTGAAAGTAGAAGCTCGCCCGATTACAACGGTATGTGTATTTTTCCCCTAGGCCTTTGTAGTTATTGGTTTCGAGTTTCAGAATTGCGAAAATTTTGATGGTTTCTCAACCATTCCTTAACTTCAAACTTCCATATCTCGCGAACGGAATGACGCACTCGAGAAACTCCTGTTGCATCTGAAAGTGGAAACTCGCCCGATTACAAAGGTATGTGTATTTTTCCCCTAGGCCTTTGTAGTTATTGGTTTCGAGTATCAGACCAGCGAAAATTTTGATGGTTCCTCAACTATTCCTTAATTTCAAACTCCCATATCTCGCGAACGGATTGACGAACACGAGAAATTCCTGTTGCATCTGAAAGTAGAGACTCGCCCGATTAGAATGGTGTGTGTACTTTTCCCCTAGGCCATTCCAATTATTCGTTTCTAGCATCAGAATTGCGAAAATTTCGATGGCTTCTCAACCATTCCTTAAATTCAAACTCCCATATCTCGTGAACGGATTGACGAACTCGAGAAATTCCTGTTGCATCTGAAAGTGGAAACTCGCCCGATTACAAAGGTATGTGTATTTTTCCCCTAGGCCTTTGTAGTTATTGGTTTCGAGTATCAGACCAGCGAAAATTTTGACGGTTTCTCATGCATTCCTTATCTTCGAACGCCCATATCTCGCGAACGGATTTACGAAATCGAGAAATTCCTGTTGCATCTGAAAGTGGAAGCTCGCCCGATTACAACGGTATGTGTATTTTTCCCCTAGGCCATTGTAGTTATTGGTTTCGAGTATCAGACTTGCGAAAATTTTTATGGTTCCTCAACCATTCCCTAACTTCAAACTCCCATATCTCGCGAACGGATTGACGAACTCGAGCAATTCCTGTTGCATCTGAGAGTAGAAACTCGCCCGATTACAATGGTGTGTGTACTTTTCCCCTAGGCCTTTGTAGTTATAGGTTTCGAGTATCAGACTTGCAAAATTTTGATGGTTTCTCAAGCATTCCTTAACTTCAAACTCCCATATCTCGCGAACGGATTGACGAACTTGAGAAATTCCTGTTGCATCTGAAAGTAGAAACATGCCCGATTACAATGGTGTGTGTACTTTTCCCCTTTGCCATTCCAGTTATTGGTTTCGAGTATCAGACTTGCGAAAGTGTTGATTGTTTCTCAACCATTCCTTAACTTCAAACTCCCATATCTCGCGAACGGATTGACGAACTCGAGAAATTCCTGTTGCATCTGAAAGTGGAAACTCGCCCGATTACAAAGGTATGTGCATTTTTCCCCTAGGCCGTTGTAGTTATTGGTTTCGAGTATCAGACTTGCGAAAATTTTGATGGTTTCTCAAGCATTCCTTAACTTCAAACTCCCATATCTCGCGAACGGAATGACGAACTCGAGAAATTCCTGTTGCATCTGAAAGTAGAAACTCGCCCGATTACAATGATACGTGTGTTTTTCCCCTAGGCCTGTGTAGTTATTGGTTTCGAGTATCAGACTTGCGAAAATTTTGATGGTTTCTCAACTATTCCTTAATTTCAAACTCCCATATCTCGCGAACGGATTGACGAACACGAGAAATTCCTGTTGCATCTGAAAGTGGAAACTCGCCCGATTACAAAGATATGTGTGTTTTTCCGCCAGGCCTTTGTAGTTATTGGTTTCGAGTATCAGACCAGCGAAAATTTTGATGGTTTCTCAAACATTCCTTAACTTCAAACTCCCATATCTCGCGAACGGATGGACGAACTCGAGAAATTCGTGTTGCCTCTGAAAGTAGAAACTCGCCCGATTACAATGGTGTGTGTACTTTTCCCCTAGGTCATTCCAGTTATTGGTTTCGAGTATCAGACCAGCGAAAATTTTGATGGTTTCTCAACCATTCCTTAACTTCAAACTCCCATACCTCGCGAACGGATTGACGAACTCCAGAAATTCCTGTTGCATCTGGAAGCAGAGACTCGCCCGATTACAACGGTCTGTGTGTTTTCCCTAGGCCATTGTAGTTATTGGTTTCTAGCATCAGAATTGCGAAAATTTTGATGGTTTCTCAACCATTCCTTAACTTCAAACTCCCATATCTCGCGAACGGAATGACGAACTCGAGAAATTCCTGTTGCATCTGAAAGTGGAAACTCGCCCGATTACAAAGATATGTGTGTTTTTCCCCTAGGCCATTGTAGTTATTGGTTTCGAGTATCAGACTTGCGAAAATTTTGATGGTTTCTCAAACATTCCTTAACTTCAAACTCCCATATCTCGCGAACGGACTGACGAACTCCAGAAATTCCTGTTACATCTGAAAGTAGAAACTCGCCCGATTAGAATGGTGTGTGTACTTTCCCCCTAGGCCATTCCAGTTATTCGTTTCTAGCATCAGAATCGCGAAAATTTCGATGGTTTCTCAATCATTCCTTAACTTCAAACTCCCATATCTCGCGAACTGATTGTCGAACTTGAGAAATTCCTGTTGCATCTGAAAGTGGAAACTCGCCCGATTACAAAGGTTTGTGTATTTCCCCCCTAGGCCATTGCAGTTATTGGTTTCGAGTATCAGACTTGCGAAAATTTTGATAGTTTCTCAACCATTCCTTAACTTCAATCTCCCATTTCACGCAAACGGATTGACGAACTCAAGAAATTCCTGTTGCATCTGAAAGTAGTAACTCGCCCGATTACAAAGGTATGTGCATTTTTCCCCTAGGCCTTTGTAGTTATTGGTTTCCAGTATCAGACTTTCGAAAATTTTGATGGTTTCTCAAGCATGCCTTAACTTCAAACTCCCATATCTCGCGAACGGATTGACGAGCTCGAGAAATTCCTATTGCATCTGAAAGTAGAAACTCGTCCGATTAGAATGGTGCGTGTACTTTTCCCCTAGGCCATTCCCGTAATTCGTTTCTAGCATCAGAATTGCGAAAATTTTGATGGTTTCTCAAGCATTCCTTAACTTCAAACTCCCATATCTTGCGAACGGATTGAAGAACTCGAGAAATTCCTGTTGCATCTGAAAGTAGAATCTCGCCCGATTACAAAGATATGTGTGTTTTTCCCCTAGGCCTTTGTTGTTATTGGTTTCGAGTATCAGACTTTCGAAAATTTTGATGGTTTCTCAAGCATTCCTTAACTTCAAACTCCCATATCTTGGGAACGGATTGACGAACTCGAGAAATTCCTGTTGCATCTGAAAGTAGAAACTCGCCCGATTAGAATGGTGTGTGTACTTTTCCCCTAGGCCATTCCCGTTATTCGTTTCTAGCATCAGAATTGCGAAAATTTTGATGGTTTCTCAAGCATTCCTTAACTTCAAACTCCCATATCTCGCGAACGGATTGACGAACTCGGGAAATTCCTGCTGCATCTGAAAGTAGAAACACGCCCGATTTCAGAGGTATGTGCATTTTTCCCCTAGGCCTTTGTAGCTATTGGTTTCGAGTATCAGGCTGGCGAAAATTTTGATGGTTTCTCAAGCATTCCTTAATTTCAAACTCCCATATCTCGAGAACGGATTGACGAACTCGAGAAATTCCTGTTGCATCTGAAAGCAGAAACTCGCACGATTACAATGGTGTGTGTACTTTTACTCTAGGTCACTCCAGTTATAGATTTCTCGTATCAGAATCGCGAAAATTTCGATGGTTTCTCAACCATTCCTTAACTTCAAACTCCCATATCTCGCGAACGGATTGACGAACTCGAGAAATTCCTGTTGCATCTGAAAGTGGAAACTCGCCCGATTACAAAGATATGTGTATTTTCCCCCTATGCCATTGTAGTTATTGGTTTCGAGTATCAGACTTGCGAAAATTTTGATAGTTTCTCAACCATTCCTTAACTTCAAACTCCCATATCTCGCGAACGGATTGACGAACTCCAGAAATTCCTGTTGCATCTGAAAGTAGAAACTCGCCCGATTAGAGTGGTGTCTGTACTTTCCCCCTAGGCCATTGTAGTTATTGGTTTCGAGTATCAGACTTGCGAAAATTTTGATAGTTTCTCAACCATTCCTTAACTTCAAACTCCCATTTCTCGCGAACGCATTGACGAACTCGAGAAATTCCTGTTGCATCTGAAAGTAGGAACATGCGCGATTACAATGGTGTGTGTACTTTTCTCCTAGGCCATTCCAGTTATTGGTTTCGAGTATCAGACTTGCGAAAATGTTGATGGTTTCTCAACCATTCCTTAACTTCGAACTCCCATATCTCGCGAACGGGATGACGAACTCGAGAAATTCCTGTTGCATCTGAAACTGGAAACTCGCCCGATTACAAAGGTATGTGTATTTTTCCCCTAGGCCTTGGTAGTTATTGGTTTCGCGTATCAGATTTGCGAAAATTTTGATGGTTTCTCAACCATTCCTTAATTTCAAACTCCCATATCTCGCGAGCGGAATGACGCACTCGAGAAATTCCTGTTGCATCTGAAAGTGGAAACTCGCCCGATTTCAAAGGTATGTGCATTTTTCCCCTAGGCCTTTGTAGCTATTGGTTACGAGTATCAGACTGGCGAAAATTTTCATGGTTTCTCAAGCATTCCTTAATTTCAAACTCCCATATCTCGAGAACGGATTGACGAACTCGAGAAATTCCTGTTGCATCTGAAAGCAGAAACTCGCACGATTACAATGGTGTGTGTACTTTTACTCTAGGCCATTCCAGTTATTGGTTTCGAGTATCAGAATGGCGAAAATTTTGATGGTTTCTCAACCATTCCTTAACTTCAAACTCCCATATCTCGCGAACGAAATGACGCACTCGAGAAATTCCTGTTGCATCTGAAAGTGGAAACTCGCCCGATTTCAAAGGTATGTGCATTTTTCCCCTAGGCCTTTGTAGCTATTGGTTTCGAGTATCAGACTGGCGAAAGTTTTGATGGTTTCTCAAGCATTCCTTAATTTCAAACTCCCATATCTCGCGAACGGATTGACGAACTCGAGAAATTCCTGTTGCATCTGAAAGCAGAAACTCGCCCGATTACAACGGTATGAGTATTTTCCCCTAGGCCATTGTAGTTATTGGATTCTAGCATCAGAATTGCGAAAATTTGGATGGTTTCTCAACCATTCCTTAACTTCGAACTCCCATATCTCGCGAACGGGTTGACGAACTCGAGAAATTCCTGTTGCATCTGAAACTGGAAACTCGCCCGATTACAAAGATATGTGTGTTTTTCCCCTAGGCCTTTGTAGTTATTGGTTTCGAGTATCAGACTTGCGAAAATTTTGAGGGTTTCTCAACCATTTCTTAACTTCAAACTCCCATATCTCGCGAACGGATTGACGAACTCGAGAAATTCCTGTTGCATCTGAAAGTAGAGACTCACCCGTCTAGATTGGTGTGTGTACTTTTCCCCTAGGCCATTCCAGTTATTCGTTTCAGGCATCAGAATTGCGAAAATTTCGATGGTTTCTCAACCATTCCTTAACTTCAAACTCCCATATCTCGCGAACGGATTGACGAACTCGAGAAATTCCTGTTGCATCTGAAAGCAGAAACTCGCCCGATTCCAATGGTTTGTGTACTTTTCCCCTAGGCCATTCCAGTTATTGGTTTCTAGCATCAGAATTGCGAAAATTTTGATGGTTTCTCAAGCATTCCTTAAGTTCAAACTCCCATATCTCGCGAACGGATTGACGAACTCGAGAAATTCCTGTTGCATGTGAAAGCAGAAACTCGCCCGATTACAAAGGTATGTGTGTTTTTCCCCTAGGCCTTTGTAGTTATTGGTTTCGAGTATCAGACTTGCGAAAATTTTGATGGTTTCTCAACCATTCCTTAACTTCGAACTCCCATATCTCGCGAACGGGATGACGAACTCGAGAAATTCCTGTTGCATCTGAAACTGGAAACTCGCCCGATTACAAAGCTATGTGCATTTTTCCCCTAGGCCTTTGTAGTTATTGGTTTCGAGTATCAGACTTGCGAAAATTTTGATGGTTTCTCAAGCATTCCTTAATTTCAAACTCCCATATCTCGCGAACGGATTGACGAACTCGAGAAATTCCTGTTGCATCTGAGAGTGGAAACCCGCCAGATTACAAAGGTATGTGTATTTTTCCCCTAGGCCTTTGTAGTTATTGGTTTCGAGTATCAGACTTGCGAAAATTTTGATGGTTTCTCAAGCATTCCTTAACTTCAAACTCCCATATCTCGCGAACGGATTGACGAGCTCGAGAAATTCCTGTTGCATGTGAAAGCAGAAACTCGCCCGATTACAAAGGCATGTGCATTTTTCCCCTAGGCCTTTGTAGTTATTGGTTTCTAGCATCAAAATTGCGAAAATTTTGATGGTTTCTCAACCATTCCTTAACTTCGAACTCCCATATCTCGCGATCGGATTGACGAACTCCAGAAATTCCTGTTGCATCTGAAAGTAGAACCTCGCCCGATTAGAATGGTGTCTGTATTTTCCCCCTAGGCCATTGTAGTTATTGGTTTCGAGTATCAGACATGCGAAAATTTTGATAGTTTCTCAACCATTCCTTAACTCCAAACTCCCATTTCTCGCGAACGCATTGACGAACTCGAGAAATTCCTGTTGCATGTGAAAGCAGAAACTCGCCCGATTACAACTTTCTGTGTATTTTTCCTAGGCCATTGTAGTTATTGGTTTCTAGCATCAGAATTGCGAAAATTTTGATGGTTTCTCAACCATTCCTTAACTTCAAACTCCCGTATCTCGCGAACGGAATGACGAACTCGAGAAATTCCTGTTGCATCTGAAAGTGGAAACTCGCCCGATTACAAAGATATGTGTGTTTTTCCCCTAGGCCTTTGCAGTTATTGGTTTCAAGTACCAGACTTTCGAAAATTTTGATGGTTTCTCAAGCATTCCTTAACTTCAAACTCCCATATCTTGGGAACGGATTGACGAACTCGAGAAATTCCTGTTGCATCTGAAAGTAGAAACTCGTCCGATTAGAATGGTGTGTGTACTTTTCCCCTAGGCCATTCCCGTAATTCGTTTCTAGCATCAGAATTGCGAAAATTTTGATGGTTTCTCAAGCATTCCTTAACTTCAAACTCCCATATCTCGCGAACGGACTGACGAACTCCAGAAATTCCTGTCACATCTGAAAGTGGAAACTCGCCCGATTACAAAGGTATGTGTATTTTTCCCCTAGGCCTTTGTAGTTATTGGTTTCGAGTATCAGACCAGCGAAAATTTTGATGGTTCCTCAACTATTCCTTAATTTCAAACTCCCATATCTCGCGAACGGATTGACGAACACGAGAAATTCCTGTTGCATCTGAAAGTAGAGACTCGCCCGATTAGAATGGTGTGTGTACTTTTCCCCTAGGCCATTCCAATTATTCGTTTCTAGCATCAGAATTGCGAAAATTTCGATGGCTTCTCAACCATTCCTTAAATTCAAACTCCCATCTCTCGTGAACGGATTGACGAACTCGAGAAATTCCTGTTGCATCTGAAAGTGGAAACTCGCCCGATTACAAAGGTATGTGTATTTTTCCCCTAGGCCTTTGTAGTTATTGGTTTCGAGTATCAGACCAGCGAAAATTTTGACGGTTTCTCAAGCATTCCTTATCTTCGAACGCCCATATCTCGCGAACGGATTTACGAAATCGAGAAATTCCTGTTGCATCTGAAAGTGGAAGCTCGCCCGATTACAACGGTATGTGTATTTTTCCCCTAGGCCATTGTAGTTATTGGTTTCGAGTATCAGACTTGCGAAAATTTTTATGGTTCCTCAACCATTCCCTAACTTCAAACTCCCATATCTCGCGAACGGATTGACGAACTCGAGCAATTCCTGTTGCATCTGAGAGTAGAAACTCGCCCGATTACAATGGTGTGTGTACTTTTCCCCTAGGCCTTTGTAGTTATAGGTTTCGAGTATCAGACTTGCAAAAATTTTGATGGTTTCTCAAGCATTCCTTAACTTCAAACTCCCATATCTCGCGAACGGATTGACGAACTTGAGAAATTCCTGTTGCATCTGAAAGTAGAAACATGCCCGATTACAATGGTGTGTGTACTTTTCCCCTTTGCCATTCCAGTTATTGGTTTCGAGTATCAGACTTGCGAAAGTGTTGATGGTTTCTCAACCATTCCTTAACTTCAAACTCCCATATCTCGCGAACGGATTGACGAACTCGAGAAATTCCTGTTGCATCTGAAAGTGGAAACTCGCCCGATTACAAAGGTATGTGCATTTTTCCCCTAGGCCGTTGTAGTTATTGGTTTCGAGTATCAGACTTGCGAAAATTTTGATGGTTTCTCAAGCATTCCTTAACTTCAAACTCCCATATCTCGCGAACGGAATGACGAACTCGAGAAATTCCTGTTGCATCTGAAAGTAGAAACTCGCCCGATTACAATGATACGTGTGTTTTTCCCCTAGGCCTGTGTAGTTATTGGTTTCGAGTATCAGACTTGCGAAAATTTTGATGGTTTCTCAACTATTCCTTAATTTCAAACTCCCATATCTCGCGAACGGATTGACGAACACGAGAAATTCCTGTTGCATCTGAAAGTGGAAACTCGCCCGATTACAAAGATATGTTTGTTTTTCCGCCAGGCCTTTGTAGTTATTGGTTTCGAGTATCAGACCAGCGAAAATTTTGATGGTTTCTCAAACATTCCTTAACTTCAAACTCCCATATCTCGCGAACGGATGGACGAACTCGAGAAATTCGTGTTGCATCTGAAAGTAGAAACTCGCCCGATTACAATGGTGTGTGTACTTTTCCCCTAGGCCATTCCAGTTATTCGTTTCTAGCATCAGAACTGCGAAAATTTCGATGGCTTCTCAACCATTCCTTAACTTCAAACTCCCATATCTCGTGAACGGATTGACGAACTCGAGAAATTCCTGTTGCATCTGAAAGTGGAAACTCGCCCGATTACAATGGTGTGTGTACTTTTCCCCTAGGTCATTCCAGTTATTGGTTTCGAGTATCAGACCAGCGAAAATTTTGATGGTTTCTCAACCATTCCTTAACTTCAAACTCCCATACCTCGCGAACGGATTGACGAACTCCAGAAATTCCTGTTGCATCTGGAAGCAGAGACTCGCCCGATTACAACGGTCTGTGTATTTTCCCTAGGCCATTGTAGTTATTGGTTTCTAGCATCAGAATTGCGAAAATTTTGATGGTTTCTCAACCATTCCTTAACTTCAAACTCCCATATCTCGCGAACGGAATGACGAACTCGAGAAATTCCTGTTGCATCTGAAAGTGGAAACTCGCCCGATTACAAAGATATGTGTGTTTTTCCCCTAGGCCATTGTAGTTATTGGTTTCGAGTATCAGACTTGCGAAAATTTTGATGGTTTCTCAAACATTCCTTAACTTCAAACTCCCATATCTCGCGAACGGACTGACGAACTCCAGAAATTCCTGTTACATCTGAAAGTAGAAACTCGCCCGATTAGAATGGTGTGTGTACTTTCCCCCTAGGCCATTCCAGTTATTCGTTTCTAGCATCAGAATCGCGAAAATTTCGATGGTTTCTCAATCATTCCTTAACTTCAAACTCCCATATCTCGCGAACTGATTGTCGAACTTGAGAAATTCCTGTTGCATCTGAAAGTGGAAACTCGCCCGATTACAAAGGTTTGTGTATTTCCCCCCTAGGCCATTGCAGTTATTGGTTTCGAGTATCAGACTTGCGAAAATTTTGATAGTTTCTCAACCATTCCTTAACTTCAATCTCCCATTTCACGCAAACGGATTGACGAACTCAAGAAATTCCTGTTGCATCTGAAAGTAGTAACTCGCCCGATTACAAAGGTATGTGCATTTTTCCCCTAGGCCTTTGTAGTTATTGGTTTCCAGTATCAGACTTTCGAAAATTTTGATGGTTTCTCAAGCATGCCTTAACTTCAAACTCCCATATCTCGCGAACGGATTGACGAGCTCGAGAAATTCCTATTGCATCTGAAAGTAGAAACTCGTCCGATTAGAATGGTGCGTGTACTTTTCCCCTAGGCCATTCCCGTAATTCGTTTCTAGCATCAGAATTGCGAAAATTTTGATGGTTTCTCAAGCATTCCTTAACTTCAAACTCCCATATCTTGCGAACGGATTGAAGAACTCGAGAAATTCCTGTTGCATCTGAAAGTAGAATCTCGCCCGATTACAAAGATATGTGTGTTTTTCCCCTAGGCCTTTGTAGTTATTGGTTTCGAGTATCAGACTTTCGAAAATTTTGATGGTTTCTCAAGCATTCCTTAACTTCAAACTCCCATATCTTGGGAACGGATTGACGAACTCGAGAAATTCCTGTTGCATCTGAAAGTAGAAACTCGCCCGATTAGAATGGTGTGTGTACTTTTCCCCTGGGCCATTCCCGTAATTCGTTTCTAGCATCAGAATTGCGAAAATTTTGATGGTTTCTCAAGCATTCCTTAACTTCAAACTCCCATATCTCACGAACGGATTGACGAACTCGAGAAATTCCTGCTGCATCTGAAAGTAGAAACACGCCCGATTTCAAAGGTATGTGCATTTTTCCCCTAGGCCTTTGTAGTTATTGGTTTCGAGTATCAGACTTTCGAAAATTTTGATGGTTTCTCAAGCATTCCTTAATTTCAAACTCCCATATCTCGAGAACGGATTGACGAACTCGAGAAATTCCTGTTGCATCTGAAAGCAGAAACTCGCACGATTACAATGGTGTGTGTACTTTTACTCTAGGTCACTCCAGTTATAGATTTCTCGTATCAGAATCGCGAAAATTTCGATGGTTTCTCAACCATTCCTTAACTTCAAACTCCCATATCTCGCGAACGGATTGACGAACTCGAGAAATTCCTGTTGCATCTGAAAGTGGAAACTCGCCCGATTACAAAGATATGTGTATTTTCCCCCTATGCCATTGTAGTTATTGGTTTCGAGTATCAGACTTGCGAAAATTTTGATAGTTTCTCAACCATTCCTTAACTTCAAACTCCCATTTCTCGCGAACGGATTGACGAAATCGAGAAGTTCCTGTTGCATCTGAAAGTAGAAACTCGCCCGATTACAATGGTGTGTGTACTTTTCCCCTAGGCCGTTTCAGTTATTCGTTTCTAGCATCAGAGTTGCGAAAATTTTGATGGTTTCTTAAGCATTCCTTAAGTTCAAACTCCCATATCTCGCGAACGGATTGACGAACTCGAGAAATTCCTGTTGCATCTGAAAGTAGAAACTCGCCCGATTACAAAGATATGTGTGTTTTTCCCCCAGGCCTTTGTAGTTATTGGTTTCGTGTATCAGACTTGCGAAAATTTTGATGGTTTCTCAAACATTCGTTAACTTCAAACTCCCATATCTCGCGAACGGATTGACGAACTCCAGAAATTCCTGTTGCATCTGAAAGTAGAAACTCGCCCGATTAGAATGGTGTCTGTACTTTCCCCCTAGGCCATTGTAGTTATTGGTTTCGAGTATCAGACTTGCGAAAATTTTGATAGTTTCTCAACCATTCCTTAACTTCAAACTCCCATTTCTCGCGAACGCATTGACGAACTCGAGAAATTCCTGTTGCATCTGAAAGTAGAAACATGCGCGATTACAATGGTGTGTGTACTTTTCTCCTAGGCCATTCCAGTTATTGGTTTCGAGTATCAGACTTGCGAAAATGTTGATGGTTTCTCAACCATTCCTTAACTTCGAACTCCCATATCTCGCGAACGGGATGACGAACTCGAGAAATTCCTGTTGCATCTGAAACTGGAAACTCGCCCGATTACAAAGGTATGTGTATTTTTCCCCTAGGCCTTGGTAGTTATTGGTTTCGCGTATCAGATTTGCGAAAATTTTGATGGTTTCTCAACCATTCCTTAATTTCAAACTCCCATATCTCGCGAGCGGAATGACGCACTCGAGAAATTCCTGTTGCATCTGAAAGTGGAAACTCGCCCGATTTCAAAGGTATGTGCATTTTTCCCCTAGGCCTTTGTAGCTATTGGTTACGAGTATCAGACTGGCGAAAATTTTCATGGTTTCTCAAGCATTCCTTAATTTCAAACTCCCATATCTCGAGAACGGATTGACGAACTCGAGAAATTCCTGTTGCATCTGAAAGCAGAAACTCGCACGATTACAATGGTGTGTGTACTTTTACTCTAGGCCATTCCAGTTATTGGTTTCGAGTATCAGAATGGCGAAAATTTTAATGGTTTCTCAACCATTCCTTAACTTCAAACTCCCATATCTCGCGAACGGAATGACGCACTCGAGAAATTCCTGTTGCATCTGAAAGTGGAAACTCGCCCGATTTCAAAGGTATGTGCATTTTTCCCCTAGGCCTTTGTAGCTATTGGTTTCGAGTATCAGACTGGCGAAAGTTTTGATGGTTTCTCAAGCATTCCTTAATTTCAAACTCCCATATCTCGCGAACGGATTGACGAACTCGAGAAATTCCTGTTGCATCTGAAAGCAGAAACTCGCCCGATTACAACGGTATGAGTATTTTCCCCTAGGCCATTGTAGTTATTGGATTCTAGCATCAGAATTGCGAAAATTTTGATGGTTTCTCAAGCATTCCTTAAGTTCAAACTCCCATATCTCGCGAACGGATTGACGAACTCGAGAAATTCCTGTTGCATGTGAAAGCAGAAACTCGCCCGATTACAAAGGTATGTGTGTTTTTCCCCTAGGCCTTTGTAGTTATTGGTTTCGAGTATCAGACTTGCGAAAATTTTGATGGTTTCTCAACCATTCCTTAACTTCGAACTCCCATATCTCGCGAACGGGATGACGAACTCGAGAAATTCCTGTTGCATCTGAAACTGGAAACTCGCCCGATTACAAAGGTATGTGCATTTTTCCCCTAGGCCTTTGTAGTTATTGGTTTCGAGTATCAGACTTGCGAAAATTTTGATGGTTTCTCAAGCATTCCTTAATTTCAAATTCCATATCTCGCGAACGGATTGACGAACTCGAGAAATTCCTGTTGCATCTGAGAGTGGAAACCCGCCAGATTACAAAGGTATGTGTATTTTTCCCCTAGGCCTTTGTAGTTATTGGTTTCGAGTATCAGACTTGCGAAAATTTTGATGGTTTCTCAAGCATTCCTTAACTTCAAACTCCCATATCTCGCGAACGGATTGACGAGCTCGAGAAATTCCTGTTGCATGTGAAAGCAGAAACTCGCCCGATTACAAAGGCATGTGCATTTTTCCCCTAGGCCTTTGTAGTTATTGGTTTCTAGCATCAAAATTGCGAAAATTTTGATGGTTTCTCAACCATTCCTTAATTTCGAACTCCCATATCTCGCGATCGGATTGACGAACTCCAGAAATTCCTGTTGCATCTGAAAGTAGAACCTCGCCCGATTAGAATGGTGTCTGTATTTTCCCCCTAGGCCATTGTAGTTATTGGTTTCGAGTATCAGACATGCGAAAATTTTGATAGTTTCTCAACCATTCCTTAACTCCAAACTCCCATTTCTCGCGAACGCATTGACGAACTCGAGAAATTCCTGTTGCATGTGAAAGCAGAAACTCGCCCGATTACAACGGTCTGTGTATTTTCCCTAGGCCATTGTAGTTATTGGTTTCTAGCATCAGAATTGCGAAAATTTTGATGGTTTCTCAACCATTCCTTAACTTCAAACTCCCATATCTCGCGAACGGAATGACGAACTCGAGAAATTCCTGTTGCATCTGAAAGTGGAAACTCGCCCGATTACAAAGATATGTGTGTTTTTCCCCTAGGCCTTTGCAGTTATTGGATTCAAGTACCAGACTTTCGAAAATTTTGATGGTTTCTCAAGCATTCCTTAACTTCAAACTCCCATATCTTGGGAACGGATTGACGAACTCGAGAAATTCCTGTTGCATCTGAAAGTAGAAACTCGTCCGATTAGAATGGTGTGTGTACTTTTCCCCTAGGCCATTCCCGTAATTCGTTTCTAGCATCAGAATTGCGAAAATTTTGATGGTTTCTCAAGCATTCCTTAACTTCAAACTCCCATATCTCGCGAACGGACTGACGAACTCCAGAAATTCCTGTTACATCTGAAAGTAGAAACTCGCCCGATTAGAATGGTGTGTGTACTTTCCCCCTAGGCCATTCCAGTTATTCGTTTCTAGCATCAGAATCGCGAAAATTTCGATGGTTTCTCAACCATTCCTTAACTTCAAACTCCCATATCTCGCGAACTGATTGTCGAACTTGAGAAATTCCTGTTGCATCTGAAAGTGGAAACTCGCCCGATTACAAAGGTTTGTGTATTTCCCCCCTAGGCCATTGCAGTTATTGGTTTCGAGTATCAGACTTGCGAAAATTTTGATAGTTTCTCAACCATTCCTTAACTTCAATCTCCCATTTCACGCAAACGGATTGACGAACTCAAGAAATTCCTGTTGCATCTGAAAGTAGTAACTCGCCCGATTACAAAGGTATGTGCATTTTTCCCCTAGGCCTTAGTAGTTATTGGTTTCCAGTATCAGACTTTCGAAAATTTTGATGGTTTCTCAAGCATGCCTTAACTTCAAACTCCCATATCTCGCGAACGGATTGACGAGCTCGAGAAATTCCTATTGCATCTGAAAGTAGAAACTCGCCCGATTACAAAGATATGTGTGTTTTTCCCCTAGGCCTTTGCAGTTATTGGTTTCAAGTACCAGACTTTCGAAAATTTTGATGGTTTCTCAAGCATTCCTTAACTTCAAACTCCCATATCTTAGGAACGGATTGACGAACTCGAGAAATTCCTGTTGCATCTGAAAGTAGAAACTCGTCCGATTAGAATGGTGTGTGTACTTTTCCCCTAGGCCATTCCCGTAATTCGTTTCTAGCATCAGAATTGCGAAAATTTTGATGGTTTCTCAAGCATTCCTTAACTTCAAACTCCCATATCTTGCGAACGGATTGAAGAACTCGAGAAATTCCTGTTGCATCTGAAAGTAGAATCTCGCCCGATTAAAAAGATATGTGTTTTTCCCCTAGGCCTTTGTAGTTATTGGTTTCGAGTATCAGACTTTCGAAAATTTTGATGGTTTCTCAAGCATTCCTTAACTTCAAACTCCCATGTTGTGCGAACGGATTGACGAACTCGAGAAATTCCTGTTGCATCTGAAAGTAGAAACTCGCCCGATTAGAATGGTGTGTGTACTTTTCCCCTAGGCCATTCCAGTTATACGTTTCTAGCATCAGAATTGCGAAAATTTCGATGGTATCTCAACCATTCCTTAACTTCAAACTCCCATATCTCGCGAACGGATTGACGAGCTCGAGAAGTTCCTATTGCATCTGAAAGTAGAAACTCGCCCGATTACAAAGATATGTGTGTTTTTCCCCTAGGCCTTTGTAGTTATTGGTTTCAAGTACCAGACTTTCGAAAATTTTGATGGTTTCTCAAGCATTCCTTAACTTCAAACTCCCATATCTTGGGAACGGATTGACGAACTCGAGAAATTCCTGTTGCATCTGAAAGTAGAAACTCGCCCGATTAGAATGGTGTGTGTACTTTTCCCCTAGGCCATTCCCGTAATTCGTTTCTAGCATCAGAATTGCGAAAATTTTGATGGTTTCTCAAGCATTCCTTAACTTCAAACTCCCATATCTCGCGAACGGATTGACGAACTCGAGAAATTCCTGCTGCATCTGAAAGGAGAAACACGCCCGATTTCAAAGGTATGTGCATTTTTCCCCTAGGCCTTTGTAGCTATTGGTTTCGAGTATCAGGCTGGCGAAAATTTTGATGGTTTCTCAAACATTCGTTAACTTCAAACTCCCATATCTCGCGAACGGATTGACGAACTCCAGAAATTCCTGTTGCATCTGAAAGTAGAAACTCGCCCGATTAGAATGGTGTCTGTACTTTCCCCCTAGGCCATTGTAGTTATTGGTTTCGAGTATCAGACTTGCGAAAATTTTGATAGTTTCTCAACCATTCCTTAACTTCAAACTCCCATTTCTCGCGAACGCATTGACGAACTCGAGAAATTCCTGTTGCATCTGAAAGCAGAAACTCGCACGATTACAATGGTGTGTGTACTTTTACTCTAGGTCACTCCAGTTATAGATTTCTCGTATCAGAATCGCGAAAATTTCGATGGTTTCTCAACCATTCCTTAACTTCAAACTCCCATATCTCGCGAACGGATTGACGAACTCGAGAAATTCCTGTTGCATCTGAAAGTGGAAACTCGCCCGATTACAAAGATATGTGTATTTTCCCCCAGGCCTTTGTAGTTATTGGTTTCGTGTATCAGACTTGCGAAAATTTTGATGGTTTCTCAAACATTCGTTAACTTCAAACTCCCATATCTCGCGAACGGATTGACGAACTCCAGAAATTCCTGTTGCATCTGAAAGTAGAAACTCGCCCGATTAGAATGGTGTCTGTACTTTCCCCCTAGGCCATTGTAGTTATTGGTTTCGAGTATCAGACTTGCGAAAATTTTGATAGTTTCTCAACCATTCCTTAACTTCAAACTCCCATTTCTCGCGAACGCATTGACGAACTCGAGAAATTCCTGTTGCATCTGAAAGTAGAAACATGCGCGATTACAATGGTGTGTGTACTTTTCTCCTAGGCCATTCCAGTTATTGGTTTCGAGTATCAGACTTGCGAAAATGTTGATGGTTTCTCAACCATTCCTTAACTTCGAACTCCCATATCTCGCGAACGGGATGACGAACTCGAGAAATTCCTGTTGCATCTGAAACTGGAAACTCGCCCGATTACAAAGGTATGTGTATTTTTCCCCTAGGCCTTGGTAGTTATTGGTTTCGCGTATCAGATTTGCGAAAATTTTGATGGTTTCTCAACCATTCCTTAATTTCAAACTCCCATATCTCGCGAGCGGAATGACGCACTCGAGAAATTCCTGTTGCATCTGAAAGTGGAAACTCGCCCGATTTCAAAGGTATGTGCATTTTTCCCCTAGGCCTTTGTAGCTATTGGTTACGAGTATCAGACTGGCGAAAATTTTCATGGTTTCTCAAGCATTCCTTAATTTCAAACTCCCATATCTCGAGAACGGATTGACGAACTCGAGAAATTCCTGTTGCATCTGAAAGCAGAAACTCGCACGATTACAATGGTGTGTGTACTTTTACTCTAGGCCATTCCAGTTATTGGTTTCGAGTATCAGAATGGCGAAAATTTTGATGGTTTCTCAACCATTCCTTAACTTCAAACTCCCATATCTCGCGAACGGAATGACGCACTCGAGAAATTCCTGTTGCATCTGAAAGTGGAAACTCGCCCGATTTCAAAGGTATGTGCATTTTTCCCCTAGGCCTTTGTAGCTATTGGTTTCGAGTATCAGACTGGCGAAAGTTTTGATGGTTTCTCAAGCATTCCTTAATTTCAAACTCCCATATCTCGCGAACGGATTGACGAACTCGAGAAATTCCTGTTGCATCTGAAAGCAGAAACTCGCCCGATTACAACGGTATGAGTATTTTCCCCTAGGCCATTGTAGTTATTGGATTCTAGCATCAGAATTGCGAAAATTTGGATGGTTTCTCAACCATTCCTTAACTTCGAACTCCCATATCTCGCGAACGGGTTGACGAACTCGAGAAATTCCTGTTGCATCTGAAACTGGAAACTCGCCCGATTACAAAGATATGTGTGTTTTTCCCCTAGGGCTTTGTAGTTATTGGTTTCGAGTATCAGACTTGCGAAAATTTTGAGGGTTTCTCAACCATTTCTTAACTTCAAACTCCCATATCTCGCGAACGGATTGACGAACTCGAGAAATTCCTGTTGCATCTGAAAGTAGAGACTCACCCGTCTAGATTGGTGTGTGTACTTTTCCCCTAGGCCATTCCAGTTATTCGTTTCTGGCATCAGAATTGCGAAAATTTCGATGGTTTCTCAACCATTCCTTAACTTCAAACTCCCATATCTCGCGAACGGATTGACGAACTCGAGAAATTCCTGTTGCATCTGAAAGCAGAAACTCGCCCGATTCCAATGGTTTGTGTACTTTTCCCCTAGGCCATTCCAGTTATTGGTTTCTAGCATCAGAATTGCGAAAATTTTGATGGTTTCTCAAGCATTCCTTAAGTTCAAACTCCCATATCTCGCGAACGGATTGACGAACTCGAGAAATTCCTGTTGCATGTGAAAGCAGAAACTCGCCCGATTACAAAGGTATGTGTGTTTTTCCCCTAGGCCTTTGTAGTTATTGGTTTCGAGTATCAGACTTGCGAAAATTTTGATAGTTTCTCAACCATTCCTTAACTTCAAACTCCCATTTCTCGCGAACGCATTGACGAACTCGAGAAATTCCTGTTGCATGTGAAAGCAGAAACTCGCCCGATTACAACGGTATGTGTATTTTCCCCTAGGCCGTTGTAGTTATTGGTTTCTAGCATCAAAATTGCGAAAATTTTGATGGTTTCTCACGCATTCCTTAAGTTCAAACTCCCATATCTCGCGAACGGATTGACGAACTCGAGAAATTCCTGTTTCATCTGAAAGTAGAAACTCGGCCGATTACAAAGGTATGTGCATTTTTCCCCTAGGCCTTTGTAGCTATTGGTTTCGAGTATCAGACTGGCGAAAATTTTGATGGTTTCTCAAGCATTCCTTAACTTCAAACTCCCATATCTCGCGAACGGATTGACGAACTCTAGAAATTCCTGCTGCATCTGAAAGCAGAAACACGCCCGATTACAAGGGTATGTGTATTTTCCCCTAGGCCATTGTAGTTATTGGTTTCTAGCATCAGAATTGCGAAAATTTGGATGGTTTCTCAACCATTCCTTAACTTCGAACTCCCATATCTCGCGAACGGGATGACGAACTCGAGAAATTCCTGTTGCATCTGAAACTGGAAACTCGCCCGATTACAAAGATATGTGTGTTTTTCCCCTAGGCCTTTGTAGTTATTGGTTTCGAGTATCAGAATGGCGAAAATTTTGCTGGTTTCTCAACCATTCCTTAACTTCAAACTCCCATATCTCGCGAACGGAATGACGCACTCGAAAAATCCCTGTTGCATCTGAAAGTGGAAACATGCCCGATTACAATGGTGTGCGTACTTTTCCCCTTGGCCATTCCAGTTATTGGTTTCGAGTATCAGACTTGCGAAAATGTTGATGGTTTCTCAACCATTCCTTAACTTCAAACTCCCATATCTCGCGAAGGGGATGACGAACTCGAGGAATTCCTGTTGCATCTGAAACTGGAAACTCGCCCGATTACAAAGATATGTGTGTTTTTCCCCTAGGCCTTTGTAGATATTGGTTCCGAGTATCAGACTTGCAAAAATTTTGAGGGTTTCTCAAGCATTCCTTAACTTCAGACTCCCATATCTCGCGAACGGATTGACAAACTCGAGAAATCCCTGTTGCATCTGAAAGTGGAAACTCGCCCGATTACAAAGGTATGTGCATTTTTCCCCTAGGCCTTTGTAGTTAGTGGTTTCGTGTATCAGACTTGCGAAAATTTTGAGGGTTTCTCAACCATTCCTTAAGTTCAAAGTCCCATATCTCGCGAACGGATTGACAAACTCGAGAAACCCCTGTTGCATCTGAAAGTGGAAACTCGCCCGATTACAAAGGTATGTGCATTTTTCCCCTAGGCCTTTGTAGTGATTGGTTTCGAGTATCAGACTTGCGAAAATTTTGATGGTTTCTCAAGCACTCCTTAACTTCAAACTCCCATATCCCGCGAACGGATTGACGAACTCGAGAAATTCCTGTTGCATCTGAAAGTAGAGACTCGCCCGATTAGAATGGTGTGTGTACTTTTCCCCAAGGCCATTCCAGTTATTCGTTTCTAGCATCAGAATTGCGAAAATTTCGATGGTTTCTCAACCATTCCTTAAATTCAAACTCCCATATCTCGCGAACGGATTGACGAACTCGAGAAAATCCGGTTGCATCTGAAAGTAGAAACTCGCCCGATTACAAAGATATGTGTGTTTTTCCCCTAGGGCTTGTAGTTATTGGTTTCGAGTATCAGAATTGCGAAAATTTTGATGGTTTCTCAAGCATTCCTTAACTTCAAACTCCCATATCTCGCGAACGGATTGACGAACTCGAGCAATTCCTGTTGCATCTGAAAGTAGAAACTCGCCCGATTGCAATGGTGTTTTTGACTTTTCCCCTAGGCCTTTGTAGTTATTGGTTTCGAGTATCAGACTTGCGAAAATTTTGATGGTTTCTCAAGCATTCCTTAACTTCAAACTCCCATATCCCGCGAACGGATTGACGAACTCGAGAAATTCCTGTTGCATCTGAAAGTAGAGACTCGCCCGATTAGAATGGTGTGTGTACTTTTCCCCTAGGCCATTCCAGTTATTCGTTTCTAGCATCAGAATTGCGAAAATTTCGATGGTTTCTCAACCATTCCTTAACTTCAAACTCCCATATCTCGCGAACGGATTGACGAACTCGAGCAATTCCTGTTGCATCTGAAAGTAGAAACTCGCCCGATTGCAATGGTGTTTGTACTTTTCCCCTAGGCCTTTGTAGTTATTGGTTTCGAGTATCAGATTTGCGAAAATTTTGATGGTTTCTCAAGCATTCCTTAACTTCAAACTCCCATATCTCGCGAACGGATTGACGAACTCGAGAAATTCCTGTTGCATTTGATAGTAGAAACATGCCCGATTACAATGGTGTGTGTACTTTTCCCCTTGGCCATTCCAGTTATTGGTTTCGAGTATCAGACTTGCGAAAATGTTGATGGTTTCTCAACCATTCCTTAACTTCAACCTCCCATATCCCGCGAACGGATTGACGAACTCGAGAAATTCCTGTTGCATCTGAAAGTAGAGACTCGCCCGATTAGAATGGTGTGTGTACTTTTCCCCTAGGCCATTCCAGTTATTCGTTTCTAGCATCAGAATTGCGAAAATTTCGATGGTTTCTCAACCATTCCTTAAATTCAAACTCCCATATCTCGTGAACGGATTGACGAACTCGAGAAATTCCTGTTGCATCTGAAAGTGGAAACTCGCCCGATTACAATGGTACGTGTATTTTTCCCCTAGGCCTTTGTAGTTATTGGTTTCGAGTATCAGACCAACGAAAATTTTGATGGTTTCTCAAGCATTCCTTAACTTCAAACGCCCATATCTCGCGAACGGATTTACGAAATCGAGAAATTCCTGTTGCAACTGAAAGTAGAAGCTCGCCCGATTACAACAGTATGTGTATTTTTCCCCTAGGCCATTGTAGTTATTGGTTTCGAGTATCAGACTTGCGAAAATTTTGATGGTTTCTCAACCATTCCTTAACTTCAAACTCCCATATCTCGCGAAGGGGATGACGAACTCGAGGAATTCCTGTTGCATCTGAAACTGGAAACTCGCCCGATTACAAAGATATGTGTGTTTTTCCCCTAGGCCTTTGTAGATATTGGTTCCGAGTATCAGACTTGCGAAAATTTTGAGGGTTTCTCAACCATTCCTTAACTTCAAACTCCCATATCTCGCGAACGGATTGACAAACTCGAGAAATTCCTGTTGCATCTGAAAGTGGAAACCCGCCAGATTACAAAGGTATGTGTATTTTTCCCCTAGGCCTTTGTAGTTATTGGTTTCGAGTATCAGACTTGCGAAAATTTTGTTGGTTTCTCAAGCATTCCTTAACTTCAATCTCCCATATCTCGCGAACGGATTGACAAACTCGAGAAATCCCTGTTGCATCTGAAAGTGGAAACTCGCCCGATTACAAAGGTATGTGCATTTTTCCGCTAGGCCTTTGTAGTTAGTGGTTTCGTGTATCAGACTAGCGAAAATTTTGAGGGTTTCTCAACCATTCCTTAAGTTCAAAGTCCCATATCTCGCGAACGGATTGACAAACTCGAGAAATCCCTGTTGCATCTGAAAGTGGAAACTCGCCGGATTACAAAGGTATGTGCATTTTTCCCCTAGGCCTTTGTAGTTATTGGTTTCGAGTATCCGACTTGCGAAAGTTTTGATGGTTTCTCAAGCACTCCTTAACTGCAAACTCCCATATCTCGCGAACGGATTGACGAACTCGAGAAATTCCTGTTGCATCTGATAGTAGAAACATGCCCGATTACAATGGTGTGTGTACTTTTCCCCTTGGCCATTCCAGTTATTGGTTTCGAGTATCAGACTTGCGAAAATGTTGATGGTTTCTCAACCATTCCTTAACTTCAAACGCCCATATCTCGCGAACGGATTTACGAAATCGAGAAATTCCTGTTGCAACTGAAAGTAGAAGCTCGCCCGATTACAACAGTATGTGTATTTTTCCCCTAGGCCATTGTAGTTATTGGTTTCGAGTATCAGACTTGCGAAAATTTTGATGGTTCCTCAACTATTCCTTAAATTCAAACTCCCATATCTCGCGAACGGATTGACGAACTCGAGAAAATCCTGTTGCATCTGAAAGTAGAAACTCGCCCGATTACAAAGATATGTGTGTTTTTCCCCTAGGGCTTGTAGTTATTGGTTTCGAGTATCAGACTTGCGAAAATTTTGATGGTTTCTCAACCATTCCTTAACTTCAAACTCCCATATCTCGCGAAGGGGATGACGAACTCGAGGAATTCCTGTTGCATCTGAAACTGGAAACTCGCCCGATTACAAAGATATGTGTGTTTTTCCCCTAGGCCTTTGTAGATATTGGTTCCGAGTATCAGACTTGCGAAAATTTTGAGGGTTTCTCAACCATTCCTTAACTTCAAACTCCCATATCTCGCGAACGGATTGACAAACTCGAGAAATTCCTGTTGCATCTGAAAGTAGAAACTCGCCCGATTACAAAGATATGTGTGTTTTTCCCCTAGGGCTTGTAGTTATTGGTTTCGAGTATCAGACTTGCGAAAATTTTGATGGTTTCTCAAGCATTCCTTAACTTCAAACTCCCATATCTCGCGAACGGATTGACGAACTCGAGCAATTCCTGTTGCATCTGAAAGTAGAAACTCGCCCGATTGCAATGGTGTTTGTACTTTTCCCCTAGGCCTTTGTAGTTATTGGTTTCGAGTATCAGACTTGCGAAAATTTTGATGGTTTCTCAAGCATTCCTTAACTTCAAACTCCCATATCCCGCGAACGGATTGACGAACTCGAGAAATTCCTGTTGCATCTGAAAGTAGAGACTCGCCCGATTAGAATGGTGTGTGTACTTTTCCCCTAGGCCATTCCAGTTATTCGTTTCTAGCATCAGAATTGCGAAAATTTCGATGGTTTCTCAACCATTCCTTAACTTCAAACTCCCATATCTCGCGAACGGATTGACGAACTCGAGCAATTCCTGTTGCATCTGAAAGTAGAAACTCGCCCGATTGCAATGGTGTTTGTACTTTTCCCCTAGGCCTTTGTAGTTATTGGTTTTGAGTATCAGACTTGCGAAAATTTTGATGGTTACTCAAGCATTCCTTAACTTCAAACTCCCATATCCCGCGAACGGATTGACGAACTCGAGAAATTCCTGTTGCATCTGAAAGTAGAGACTCGCCCGATTAGAATGGTGTGTGTACTTTTCCCCTAGGCCATTCCAGTTATTCGTTTCTAGCATCAGAATTGCGAAAATTTCGATGGTTTCTCAACCATTCCTTAACTTCAAACTCCCATATCTCGCGAACGGATTGACGAACTCGAGCAATTCCTGTTGCATCTGAAAGTAGAAACTCGCCCGATTGCAATGGTGTTTGTACTTTTCCCCTAGGCCTTTGTAGTTATTGGTTTTGAGTATCAGACTTGCGAAAATTTTGATGGTTTCTCAAGCATTCCTTAACTTCAAACTCCCATATTCCGCGAACGGTTTGACGAACTCGGGAAATTCCTGTTGCATCTGAAAGTAGAGACTCGCCCGATTAGAATGGTGTGTGTACTTTTCCCCTAGGCCATTCCAGTTATTCGTTTCTAGCATCAGAATTGCGAAAATTTCGATGGTTTCTCAACCGTTCCTTAACTTCAAACTCCCATATCTCGCGAACGGATTGACCAACTCGAGAAATTCCTGTGGCATCTGAAAGTGGAAACTCGCCCGATTACAAAGGTATGTGTATTTTTCCCCTAGGCCTTTGTAGTTATTGGTTTCGAGTATCAGAATTGCGAGAATTTTGATGGTTTCACAACCATTCCTTAACTTCAAACTTCCATATCTCGCGAACGGAATGACGCACTCGAGAAACTCCTGTTGCATCTGAAAGTGGAAACTCGCCCGATTGCAAAGGTATGTGCATTTTGCCCCTAGGCCTTTGTAGTTATTGGTTTCGAGAATCAGAATTGCGAGAATTTTGATGGTTTCTCAACCATTCGTTAACTTCAAACTCCCATATCTCGCGAACGGATTGACGAACTCGAGAAATTCCTGTTGCATCTGAAAGCAGAAACTCGCACGATTACAATGGTGTGTGTACTTTTCGCCTAGGCCATTCCAGTTATTCGTTTCTAGCATCAGAATTGCGAAAATTTCGATTGTTTCTCAACCATTCCTTAACTTCAAACTCCCATATCTCGTGAACGGATTGACGAACTCGAGAAATTCCTGTTGCATCTGAAAGTAGAGACTCGCCCGATTAGAATGGTGTGTGTACTTTCCCCTAGGCCATTCCAGTTATTCGTTTCTAGCATCAGAATTGCGAAAATTTCGATGGTTTCTCAACCATTCCTTAACTTCGAACTCCCATATCTCGTGAACGGATTGACGAACTCGAGAAATTCCTGTTGCATCTGAAAGTAGAGACTCGCCCGATTAGAATGGTGTGTGTACTTTTCCCCAAGGCCATTCCAGTTATTCGTTTCTAGCATCAGAATTGCGAAAATTTCGATGGTTTCTCAACCATTCCTTAACTTCAAACTCCCATATCTCGTGAACGGATTGACGAACTCGAGAAATTCCTGTTGCATCTGAAAGTGGAAACTCGCCCGATTACAGAGTTATGTGTATTTTTCCCCTAGGCCTTTGTAGTTATTGGTTTCGAGTATCAGACCAGCGAAAATTTTGATGGTTTCTCAAGCATTCCTTAACTTCAAACGCCCATATCTCGCGAACGGATTTACGAAATCGAGAAATTCCTGTTGCAACTGAAAGTAGAAGCTCGCCCGATTACAACAGTATGTGTGTTTTTCCCCTAGGCCTTTGTAGTTATTGGTTTCGAGTATCAGAATTGCGAAAATTTTGATGGTTCCTCAACTATTCCTTAAATTCAAACTCCCATATCTCGCGAACGGATTGACGAACTCGAGCAATTCCTGTTGCATCTGAAAGTAGAAACTCGCCCGATTACAATGGTCTGTGTACTTTTCCCCTAGGCCTTTGTAGTTATTGGTTTCGAGTATCAGAATTGCGAAAATTTTGATGGTTTCTCAACCATTCCTTAACTTCAAACTCCCATATCTCGCGAACGGATTGACGAACTCGAGAAATTCCTGTTGCATTTGAAAGTGGAAACTCGCCAGATTACAAAGGTGTGTGCATTTTTCCCCTAGGCCTTTGTAGTTATTGGTCTCGAGTATCAGACTGGCGAAAATTTTGATGGTTTCTCAAGCATTCCTTAATTTCAAACTTCCATATCTCACGAACGGATTGACGAACTCGAGAAATTCCTGTTGCATCTGAAAGCAGAAACTCGCCCGATTACAATGGTCTGTGTACTTTTCCCCTAGGCCTTTGTAGTTATTGGTTTCGGGTATCAGAATTGCGAAAATTTTGATGGTTTCTCAACCATTCCTTAACTTCAAACTCCCATATCTCGCGAACGGATTGACGAACTGGAGCAATTCCTGTTGCATCTGAAAGTAGAAACTCGCCCGATTGCAATGGTGTTTGTACTTTTCCCTAGGCCTTTGTAGTTATTGGTTTCGAGTATCACACTTGCGAAAATTTTGATGGTTTCTCAACCATTCCTTAACTTCAAACTCCCATATCTCGCGAAGGGGATGACGAACTCGAGGAATTCCTGTTGCATCTGAAACTGGAAACTCGCCCGATTACAAAGATATGTGTGTTTTTCCCCTAGGCCTTTGTAGATATTGGTTCCGAGTATCAGACTTGCGAAAATTTTGAGGGTTTCTCAACCATTCCTTAACTTCAAACTCCCATATCTCGCGAACGGATTGACAAACTCGAGAAATTCCTGTTGCATCTGAAAGTGGAAACTCGCCCGATTACAAAGGTATGTGCACTTTTCCCCTAGGCCTTTGTAGTTATTGGTTTCGAGTATCAGACTTGCGAAAATTTTGATGGTTCCTCAACTATGCCTTAAATTCAAACTCCCATATCTCGCGAACGGATTGACGAACTCGAGCAATTCCTGTTGCATCTGAAAGTAGAAACTCGCCCGATTACAATGGTGTGTGTACTTTTCCCCTAGGCCTTTGTAGTTACTGGTTTCGAGTATCAGACTTGCGAAAATTTTGATGGTTCCTCAACTATTCCTTAAATTCAAACTCCCATATCTCGCGAACGGATTGACGAACTCGAGAAAATGCTGTTGCATCTGAAAGTAGAAACTCGCCCGATTACAAAGATATGTGTGTTTTTCCCCTAGGGCTTGTAGTTATTGGTTTCGAGTATCAGACTTGCGAAAATTTTGATGGTTTCTCAAGCATTCCTTAACTTCAAACTCCCATATCTCGCGAACGGATTGACGAACTCGAGCAATTCCTGTTGCATCTGAAAGTAGAAACTCGCCCGATTGCAATGGTGTTTGTACTTTTCCCTAGGCCTTTGTAGTTATTGGTTTCGAGTATCAGACTTGCGAAAATTTTGATGGTTTCTCAACCATTCCTTAACTTCAAACTCCCATATCTCGCGAAGGGGATGACGAACTCGAGGAATTCCTGTTGCATCTGAAACTGGAAACTCGCCCGATTACAAAGATATGTGTGTTTTTCCCCTAGGCCTTTGTAGATATTGGTTCCGAGTATCAGACTTGCGAAAATTTTGAGGGTTTCTCAACCATTCCTTAACTTCAAACTCCCATATCTCGCGAACGGATTGAAAAACTCGAGAAATTCCTGTTGCATCTGAAAGTGCAAACTCGCCCGATTACAAAGGTATGTGCATTTTTCCCCTAGGCCTTTGTAGTTATTGGTTTCGAGTATCAGACTTGCGAAAATTTTGATGGTTCCTCAACTATTCCTTAAATTCAAACTCCCATATCTCGCGAACGGATTGACGAACTCGAGCAATTCCTGTTGCATCTGAAAGTAGAAACTCGCCCGATTACAATGGTGTGTGTACTTTTCCCCTAGGCCTTTGTAGTTACTGGTTTCGAGTATCAGACTTGCGAAAATTTTGATGGTTCCTCAACTATTCCTTAAATTCAAACTCCCATATCTCGCGAACGGATTGACGAACTCGAGAAAATGCTGTTGCATCTGAAAGTAGAAACTCGCCCGATTACAAAGATATGTGTGTTTTTCCCCTAGGGCTTGTAGTTATTGGTTTCGAGTATCAGACTTGCGAAAATTTTGATGGTTTCTCAAGCATTCCTTAACTTCAAACTCCCATATCTCGCGAACGGATTGACGAACTCGAGCAATTCCTGTTGCATCTGAAAGTAGAAACTCGCCCGATTGCAATGGTGTTTGTACTTTTCCCCTAGGCCTTTGTAGTTATTGGTTTCGAGTATCAGACTTGCGAAAATTTTGATGGTTTCTCAACCATTCCTTAACTTCAAACTCCCATATCTCGCGAAGGGGATGACGAACTCGAGGAATTCCTGTTGCATCTGAAACTGGAAACTCGCCCGATTACAAAGATATGTGTGTTTTTCCCCTAGGCCTTTGTAGATATTGGTTCCGAGTATCAGACTTGCGAAAATTTTGAGGGTTTCTCAACCATTCCTTAACTTCAAACTCCCATATCTCGCGAACAGATTGACAAACTCGAGAAATTCCTGTTGCATCTGAAAGTGGAAACTCGCCCGATTACAAAGGTATGTGCATTTTTCCCCTAGGCCTTTGTAGTTATTGGTTTCGAGTATCAGACTTGCGAAAATTTTGATGGTTCCTCAACTATTCCTTAAATTCAAACTCCCATATCTCGCGAACGGATTGACGAACTCGAGCAATTCCTGTTGCATCTGAAAGTAGAAACTCGCCCGATTACAATGGTGTGTGTACTTTTCCGCTAGGCCTTTGTAGTTATTGGTTTCGAGTATCAGACTTGCGAAAATTTTGATGGTTCCTCAACTATTCCTTAAATTCAAACTCCCATATCTCGCGAACGGAATGACGAACTCGAGAAAATCCTGTTGCATCTGAAAGTAGAAACTCGCCCGATTACAAAGATATGTGTGTTTTTCCCCTAGGGCTTGTAGTTATTGGTTTCGAGTATCAGACTTGCGAAAATTTTGATGGTTTCTCAAGCATTCCTTAACTTCAAACTCCCATATCTCGCGAACGGATTGACGAACTCGAGCAATTCCTGTTGCATCTGAAAGTAGAAACTCGCCCGATTGCAATGGTGTTTGTACTTTTCCCCTAGGCCTTTGTAGTTATTGGTTTCGAGTATCAGACTTGCGAAAATTTTGATGGTTTCTCAACCATTCCTTAACTTCAAACTCCCATATCTCGCGAAGGGGATGACGAACTCGAGGAATTCCTGTTGCATCTGAAACTGGAAACTCGCCCGATTACAAAGATATGTGTGTTTTTCCCCTAGGCCTTTGTAGATATTGGTTCCGAGTATCAGACTTGCGAAAATTTTGAGGGTTTCTCAACCATTCCTTAACTTCAAACTCCCATATCTCGCGAACAGATTGACAAACTCGAGAAATTCCTGTTGCATCTGAAAGTGGAAACTCGCCCGATTACAAAGGTATGTGCATTTTTCCCCTAGGCCTTTGTAGTTATTGGTTTCGAGTATCAGACTTGCGAAAATTTTGATGGTTCCTCAACTATTCCTTAAATTCAAACTCCCATATCTCGCGAACGGATTGACGAACTCGAGCAATTCCTGTTGCATCTGAAAGTAGAAACTCGCCCGATTACAATGGTGTGTGTACTTTTCCCCTAGGCCTTTGTAGTTATTGGTTTCGAGTATCAGACTTGCGAAAATTTTGATGGTTCCTCAACTATTCCTTAAATTCAAACTCCCATATCTCGCGAACGGATTGACGAACTCGAGAAAATCCTGTTGCATCTGAAAGTAGAAACTCGCCCGATTACAAAGATATGTGTGTTTTTCCCCTAGGGCTTGTAGTTATTGGTTTCGAGTATCAGACTTGCGAAAATTTTGATGGTTTCTCAAGCATTCCTTAACTTCAAACTCCCATATCTCGCGAACGGATTGACGAACTCGAGCAATTCCTGTTGCATCTGAAAGTAGAAACTCGCCCGATTGCAATGGTGTTTGTACTTTTCCCCTAGGCCTTTGTAGTTATTGGTTTCGAGTATCAGACTTGCGAAAATTTTGATGGTTTCTCAAGCATTCCTTAACTTCAAACTCCCATATCCCGCGAACGGATTGACGAACTCGAGAAATTCCTGTTGCATCTGAAAGTAGAGACTCGCCCGATTAGAATGGTGTGTGTACTTTTGCCCTAGGCCATTCCAGTTATTCGTTTCTAGCATCAGAATTGCGAAAATTTCGATGGTTTCTCAACCATTCCTTAACTTCAAACTCCCATATCTCGCGAACGGATTGACGAACTCGAGCAATTCCTGTTGCATCTGAAAGTAGAAACTCGCCCGATTGCAATGGTGTTTGTACTTTTCCCCTAGGCCTTTGTAGTTATTGGTTTTGAGTATCAGACTTGCGAAAATTTTGATGGTTTCTCAAGCATTCCTTAACTTCAAACTCCCATATTCCGCGAACGGTTTGACGAACTCGGGAAATTCCTGTTGCATCTGAAAGTAGAGACTCGCCCGATTAGAATGGTGTGTGTACTTTTCCCCTAGGCCATTCCAGTTATTCGTTTCTAGCATCAGAATTGCGAAAATTTCGATGGTTTCTCAACCGTTCCTTAACTTCAAACTCCCATATCTCGCGAACGGATTGACCAACTCGAGAAATTCCTGTGGCATCTGAAAGTGGAAACTCGCCCGATTACAAAGGTATGTGTATTTTTCCCCTAGGCCTTTGTAGTTATTGGTTTCGAGTATCAGAATTGCGAGAATTTTGATGGTTTCACAACCATTCCTTAACTTCAAACTTCCATATCTCGCGAACGGAATGACGCACTCGAGAAACTCCTGTTGCATCTGAAAGTGGAAACTCGCCCGATTGCAAAGGTATGTGCATTTTTCCCCTAGGCCTTTGTAGTTATTGGTTTCGAGAATCAGAATTGCGAGAATTTTGATGGTTTCTCAACCATTCGTTAACTTCAAACTCCCATATCTCGCGAACGGATTGACGAACTCGAGAAATTCCTGTTGCATCTGAAAGCAGAAACTCGCACCATTACAATGGTGTGTGTACTTTTCCCCTAGGCCATTCCAGTTATTCGTTTCTAGCATCAGAATTGCGAAAATTTCGATGGTTTCTCAACCATTCCTTAACTTCAAACTCCCATATCTCGTGAACGGATTGACGAACTCGAGAAATTCCTGTTGCATCTGAAAGTAGAGACTCGCCCGATTAGAATGGTGTGTGTACTTTTCCCCTAGGCCATTCCAGTTATTCGTTTCTAGCATCAGAATTGCGAAAATTTCGATGGTTTCTCAACCATTCCTTAACTTCGAACTCCCATATCTCGTGAACGGATTGACGAACTCGAGAAATTCCTGTTGCATCTGAAAGTAGAAGCTCGCCCGTTTACAACGGTATGTGTATTTTTCCCCTAGGCCATTGTAGTTATTGGTTGCTAGCATCAAAATTGCGAAAATTTTGATGGTTTCTCAACCATTCCTTAACTTCGAACTGCCATATCTCGCAAACGGGATGACGAACTCGAGAAATTCCTGCTGCATCTGAAACTGGAAACACGCCCGATTACAAAGATATGTGTGTTTTTCCCCAAGGCCTTTGTAGTTATTGGTTTCGTGTATCAGACTTGCGAAAACTTTGAATGTTTCTCAAGCATTCCTTAACTTCAAACTCCCATATCTCGCGAACGGTTTGACGAACTCGAGAAATTCCTGTTGCATCTGAAAGCAGAAACTCGCACGATTACAATGGTGTGTGTACTTTTCCCCTAGGCCATTCCAGTTATTGGTTTCGAGTATCAGAATTGCGAAAATTTTGATGGTTTCTCAACCATTCCTTAACTTCAAACTCCCATATCTCGCGAACGGAATGACGCACTCGAGAAATTCCTGTTGCATCTGAAAGTGGAAACTCGCCAGATTACAAAGGTATGTGCCTTTTTCCCCTAGGCCTTTGTAGTTATTGGTTTCGAGTATCAGACTGGCGAAAATTTTGATGGTTTCTCAAGCATTCCTTAATTTCAAACTCCCATATCTCACGAACGGATTGACGAACTCGAGAAATTCCTGTTGCATCTGAAAGCAGAAACTCGCCCGGTTACAACGGTATGTGTGTTTTTCCCCTAGGCCTTTGTAGTTATTGGTTTCGAGTATCAGACTTGCGAAAATTTTGAGGGATTCTCAACCATTCCTTATCTTCAAACTCCCATATCTCGCGAACGGATTGACGAACTCGAGAAATTCCTGTTGCACCTGAAAGTAGAGACTCGCCCTATTAGAATGGTGTGTGTACTTTTCCCCAAGGCCATTCCAGTTATTCGTTTCTTGCATCAGAATTGCGAAAATTTCGATGGTTTCTCAACCATTCCTTAACTTCAAACTCCCATATCTCGTGAACGGATTGACGAACTCGAGAAATTCCTGTTGCATCTGAAAGTAGAAGCTCGCCCGATTACAACGGTATGTGTGTTTTTCCCCTAGGCCATTGTAGTTATTGGTTTCGAGTATCAGACTTGCGAAAATTTTGATGGTTCCTCAACCATTCCTTAACTTCAAACTCCCATATCTCGCGAACGGATTGACGAACTCGAGCAATTCCTGTTGCATCTGAAAGTAGAAACTCGCCCGATTACAACGGTGTGTGTACTTTTCCCCTAGGCCTTTGTAGTTATTGGTTTCGAGTATCAGACTTGCGAAAATTTTGATGGTTTCTCAAGCACTCCTTAACTTCAAACTCCCATATCTCACGAACGGATTGACGAACTCGAGAAATTCCTGTTGCATCTGATAGTAGAAACATGCCCGATTACAATGGTGTGTGTACTTTTCCCCTTGGCCATTCCAGTTATTGGTTTCGAGTATCAGACTTGCGAAAATGTTGATGGTTTCTCAACCATTCCTTAACTTCAAACTCCCATATCCCGCGAACAGATTGACGAACTCGAGAAATTCCTGTTGCATCTGAAAGTAGAGACTCGCCCGATTAGAATGGTGTGTGTACTTTTCCCCAAGGCCATTCCAGTTATTCGTTTCTAGCATCAGAATTGCGAAAATTTCGATGGTTTCTCAGCCATTCCTTAACTTCAAACTCCCATATCTCGTGAACGGATTGACGAACTCGAGAAATTCCTGCTGCATCTGAAAGTGGAAACTCGCCCGATTACAAAGTTATGTGTATTTTTCCCCTAGGCCTTTGTAGTTATTGGTTTCGAGTATCAGACCAGCGAAAATTTTGATGGTTTCTCAAGCATTCCTTAACTTCAAACGCCCATATCTCGCGAACGGATTTACGAAATCGAGAAATTCCTGTTGCAACTGAAAGTAGAAGCTCGCCCGATTACAACAGTATGTGTGTTTTTCCCCTAGGCCTTTGTAGTTATTGGTTTCGAGTATCAGACTTGCGAAAATTTTGAGGGTTTCTCAACCATTCCTTAACTTCAAACTCCCATATCTCGCGAACGGAATGACGCACCCGAGAAATTCCTGTTGCATTTGAAAGTGGAAACTCGCCAGATTACAAAGGTATGTGCATTTTTCCCCTAGGCCTTTGTAGTTATTGGTTTCGAGTATCAGACTGGCGAAAATTTTGATGGTTTCTCAAGCATTCCTTAATTTCAAACTTCCATATCTCACGAACGGATTGACGAACTCGAGAAATTCCTGTTGCATCTGAAAGCAGAAACTCGCCCGGTTACAACGGTATGTGTGTTTTTCCCCTAGGCCTTTGTAGTTATTGGTGTCGAGTATCAGACTTGCGAAAATTTTGAGGGTTTCTCAACCATTCCTTAACTTCAAACTCCCATATCTCGCGAACGGATTGACAAACTCGAGAAATTCCTGTTGCATCTGAAAGTGGAAACTCGCCCGATTACAAAGGTATGTGCATTTTTCCCCTAGGCCTTTGTAGTTATTGGTTTCGAGTATCAGACTTGCGAAAATTTTGATGGTTCCTCAACTATTCCTTAAATTCAAACTCCCACATCTCGCGAACGGATTGACGAACTCGAGCAATTCCTGTTGCATCTGAAAGTAGAAACTCGCCCGATTACAATGGTCTGTGTACTTTTCCCCTAGGCCTTTGTAGTTATTGGTTTCGAGTATCAGAATTGCGAAAATTTTGATGGTTTCTCAACCATTCCTTAACTTCAAACTCCCATATCTCGCGAACGGAATGACGCACCCGAGAAATTCCTGTTGCATTTGAAAGTGGAAACTCGCCAGATTACAAAGGTATGTGCATTTTTCCCCTAGGCCTTTGTAGTTATTGGTTTCGAGTATCAGACTGGCGAAAATTTTGATGGTTTCTCAAGCATTCCTTAATTTCAAACTTCCATATCTCACGAACGGATTGACGAACTCGAGAAATTCCTGTTGCATCTGAAAGCAGAAACTCGCCCGGTTACAACGGTATGTGTGTTTTTCCCCTAGGCCTTTGTAGTTATTGGTGTCGAGTATCAGACTTGCGAAAATTTTGAGGGTTTCTCAACCATTCCTTAACTTCAAACTCCCATATCTCGCGAACGGATTGACGAACTCGAGAAATTCCTGTTGCACCTGAAAGTAGAGACTCGCCCGATTAGAATGGTGTGTGTACTTTTCCCCAAGGCCATTCCAGTTATTCGTTTCTAGCATCAGAATTGCGAAAATTTCGATGGTTTCTCAACCATTCCTTAACTTCAAACTCCCATATCTCGCGAACGGATTGACGAACTCGAGAAATTCCTGTTGCATCTGAAAGTAGAGACTCGCCCGATTACAAAGATATGTGTGTTTTTCCGCTAGGCCTTTGTAGTTATTGGTTTCGAGTATCAGACCAGCGAAAATTTTGATGGTTTCTCAAGCATTCCTTAACTTCAAACTTCCATACCTCGCGAACGGAATGACGCACTCGAGAAACTCCTGTTGCATCTGAAAGTGGAAACTCGCCCGATTACAAAGGTATGTGTATTTTTCCCCTAGGTCTTTGTAGTTATAGGTTTCGAGTATCAGACCAGGGAAAATTTTGATGGTTTCTCAACTATTCCTTAACTTCAAACGCCCATATCTCACGAACGGATTGACGAACTCGAGAAATTCCTGTTGCATCTGAAAGCAGAAACTCGCCCGATTACAATGGTGTGTGTACTTTTCCCCTAGGCCTTTGTAGTTATAGGTTTCGAGTATCAGACCAGCGAAAATTTTGATGGTTTCACAACTATTCCTTAATTTCAAACTCCCATATCTCGCGAACGGAATGACGAACACGAGTAATTCCTGTTGCATCTGAAAGTAGAGACTCGCCCGATTAGAATGGTGTGTGTACTTTTCCCCTAGGCCATTCCAGTTATTCGTTTCTAGCATCAGAATTGCGAAAATTTCGATGGCTTCTCAACCATTCCTTAAATTCAAACTCCCATATCTCGCGAACGGATTTACGAAATCGAGAAATTCCTGTTGCATCTGATAGTAGTAGCTCGCCCGATTACAACGGTATGTGTATTTTTCCCCTAGGCCATTGTAGTTATTGGTTTCGAGTATCAGACTTGCGAAAATTTTGATGGTTCCTCAACTATTCCTTAAATTCAAACTCCCATATCTCGCGAACGGATTGACGAACTCGAGAAATTCCTGTTGCATCTGAAAGTAGAGACTCGCCCGATTACAAAGATATGTGTGTTTTTCCGCTAGGCCTTTGTAGTTATTGGTTTCGAGTATCAGACCAGCGAAAATTTTGATGGTTTCTCAAGCATTCCTTAACTTCAAACTTCCATACCTCGCGAACGGAATGACGCACTCGAGAAACTCCTGTTGCATCTGAAAGTGGAAACTCGCCCGATTACAAAGGTATGTGCATTTTTCCCCTAGGCCTTTGTAGTTATTGGTTTCGAGTATCAGACTTGCGAAAATTTTGATGGTTCCTCAACTATTCCTTAAATTCAAACTCCCACATCTCGCGAACGGATTGACGAACTCGAGCAATTCCTGTTGCATCTGAAAGTAGAAACTCGCCCGATTACAATGGTCTGTGTACTTTTCCCCTAGGCCTTTGTAGTTATTGGTTTCGAGTATCAGAATTGCGAAAATTTTGATGGTTTCTCAACCATTCCTTAACTTCAAACTCCCATATCTCGCGAACGGAATGACGCACCCGAGAAATTCCTGTTGCATTTGAAAGTGGAAACTCGCCAGATTACAAAGGTATGTGCATTTTTCCCCTAGGCCTTTGTAGTTATTGGTTTCGAGTATCAGACTGGCGAAAATTTTGATGGTTTCTCAAGCATTCCTTAATTTCAAACTTCCATATCTCACGAACGGATTGACGAACTCGAGAAATTCCTGTTGCATCTGAAAGCAGAAACTCGCCCGGTTACAACGGTATGTGTGTTTTTCCCCTAGGCCTTTGTAGTTATTGGTTTCGAGTATCAGACTTGCGAAAATTTTGAGGGTTTCTCAACCATTCCTTAACTTCAAACTCCCATATCTCGCGAACGGATTGACGAACTCGAGAAATTCCTGTTGCACCTGAAAGTAGAGACTCGCCCGATTAGAATGGTGTGTGTACTTTTCCCCAAGGCCATTCCAGTTATTCGTTTCTAGCATCAGAATTGCGAAAATTTCGATGGTTTCTCAACCATTCCTTAACTTCAAACTCCCATATCTCGCGAACGGATTGACGAACTCGAGAAATTCCTGTTGCATCTGAAAGTAGAGACTCGCCCGATTACAAAGATATGTGTGTTTTTCCGCTAGGCCTTTGTAGTTATTGGTTTCGAGTATCAGACCAGCGAAAATTTTGATGGTTTCTCAAGCATTCCTTAACTTCAAACTTCCATACCTCGCGAACGGAATGACGCACTCGAGAAACTCCTGTTGCATCTGAAAGTGGAAACTCGCCCGATTACAAAGGTATGTGTATTTTTCCCCTAGGTCTTTGTAGTTATAGGTTTCGAGTATCAGACCAGGGAAAATTTTGATGGTTTCTCAACTATTCCTTAACTTCAAACGCCCATATCTCACGAACGGATTGACGAACTCGAGAAATTCCTGTTGCATCTGAAAGCAGAAACTCGCCCGATTACAATGGTGTATGTACTTTTCCCCTAGGCCTTTGTAGTTATAGGTTTCGAGTATCAGACCAGCGAAAATTTTGATGGTTTCACAACTATTCCTTAATTTCAAACTCCCATATCTCGCGAACGGAATGACGAACACGAGAAATTCCTGTTGCATCTGAAAGTAGAGACTCGCCCGATTAGAATGGTGTGTGTACTTTTCCCCTAGGCCATTCCAGTTATTCGTTTCTAGCATCAGAATTGCGAAAATTTCGATGGCTTCTCAACCATTCCTTAAATTCAAACTCCCATATCTCGCGAACGGATTTACGAAATCGAGAAATTCCTGTTGCATCTGATAGTAGTAGCTCGCCCGATTACAACGGTATGTGTATTTTTCCCCTAGGCCATTGTAGTTATTGGTTTCGAGTATCAGACTTGCGAAAATTTTGATGGTTCCTCAACCATTCCCTAACTTCAAACTCCCATATCTCGCGAACGAATTGACAAACTCGAGCAATTCCTGTTGCATCTGAAAGTAGAAACTCGCCCGATTACAATGGTGTGTGTACTTATCCCCTAGGCCTTTGTAGTTATTGGTTTCGAGTATCAGACTTGCAAAAATTTTGATGGTTTCTCAAGCATTCCTTAACTTCAAACTCCCATATCTCGCGAACAGATTGACGAACTCGAGAAATTCCTGTTGCATCTGAAAGTAGAAACATGCCCGATTAGAATGGTGTGTGTACTTTTCCCCTTGGCCATTCCAGTTATTGGTTTCGAGTATCAGACTTGCGAAAGTGTTGATGGTTTCTCAACCATTCCTTAACTTCAAACTCCCATATCTCGCGAACGGATTGACGAACTCGAGAAATTCCAGTTGCATCTGAAAGTGGAAACTCGCCCGATTACAAAGGTATGTGCATTTTTTCCCTAGGCCGTTGTAGTTATTGGTTTCGAGTATCAGACTTGCGAAAATTTTGATGGTTTCTCAAGCATTCCTTAACTTCAAACTCCCATATCTCGCGAACGGAATGACGAACTCGAGAAATCCCTGTTGCATCTGAAAGTAGAAACTCGCCCGATTACAAAGATACGTGTGTTTTTCCCCTAGGCCTGTGTAGTTATTGGTTTCGAGTATCAGACTTTCGAAAATTTTGATGGTTTCTCAACCATTCCTTAACTTCAAACTCCCATATCTCGCGAACGGAGTGACGAACTCGAGAAATTCCTGTTGCACCTGAAAGTAGAGACTCGCCCGATTAGAATGGTGTGTGTACTTTTCCCCAAGGCCATTCCAGTTATTCGTTTCTAGCATCAGAATTGCGAAAATTTCGATGGTTTCTCAACCATTCCTTAACTTCAAACTCCCATATCTCGTGAACGGATTGACGAACTCGAGAAATTCCTGTTGCATCTGAAAGTGGAAACTCGCCAGATTACAAAGGTATGTGCCTTTTTCCCCTAGGCCTTTGTAGTTATTTGTTTCTAGCATCAAAATTGCGAAAATTTTGATGGTTTCTCAACCATTCCTTAACTTCAAACTCCCATATCTCGTGAACGGATTGACGAACTCGAGAAATTCCTGTTGCATCTGAAAGTAGAAGCTCGCCCGATTACAACGGTATGTGTATTTTTCCCCTAGGCCTTTGTAGTTATTGGTTTCTAGCATCAAAATTGCGAAAATTTTGATGGTTTCTCAACCATTCCTTAACTTCAAACTCCCATATCTCGCAAACGGGATGACGAACTCGAGAAATTCCTGCTGCATCTGAAACTGGAAACTCGCCCGATTACAAAGATATGTGTGTTTTTCCCCAAGGCCTTTGTAGTTATTGGTTTCGTGTATCAGACTTGCGAAAACTTTGAATGTTTCTCAAGCATTTCTTAACTTCAAACTCCCATATCTCGCGAACGGTTTGACGAACTCGAGAAATTCCTGTTGCATCTGAAAGCAGAAACTCGCACGATTACAATGGTGTGTGTACTTTTCCCCTAGGCCATTCCAGTTATTGGTTTCGAGTATCAGAATTGCGAAAATTTTGATGGTTTCTCAACCATTCCTTAACTTCAAACTCCCATATCTCGCGAACGGAATGACGCACTCGAGAAATTCCTGTTGCATCTGAAAGTGGAAACTCGCCAGATTACAAAGGTATGTGCCTTTTTCCCCTAGGCCTTTGTAGTTATTGGTTTCGAGTATCAGACTGTAGAAAATTTTGATGGTTTCTCAAGCATTCCTTAATTTCAAACTCCCATATCTCACGAACGGATTGACGAACTCGAGAAATTCCTGTTGCATCTGAAAGCAGAAACTCGCCCGGTTACAACGGTATGTGTGTTTTTCCCCTAGGCCTTTGTAGTTATTGGTTTCGAGTATCAGACTTGCGAAAATTTTGAGGGATTCTCAACCATTCCTTAACTTCAAACTCCCATATCTCGCGAACGGATTGACGAACTCGAGAAATTCCCGTTGCACCTGAAAGTAGAGACTCGCCCGATTAGAATGGTGTGTTTAATTTTCCCCAAGGCCATTCCAGTTATTCGTTTCTAGCATCAGAATTGCGAAAATTTCGATGGTTTCTCAACCATTCCTTAACTTCAAACTCCCATATCTCGCGAACGGATTGACGAACTCAAGCAATTCCTGTTGCATCTGAAAGTAGAAACTCGCCCGATTACAATGGTGTGTGTACTTTTCCCCTAGGCCTTTGTAGTTATTGGTTTCGAGTATCAGACTTGCGAAAATTTTGATGGTTTCTCAAGCACTCCTTAACTTCAAACTCCCATATCTCACGAACGGATTGACGAACTCGAGAAATTCCTGTTGCATCTGATAGTAGAAACATGCCCGATTACAATGGTGTGTGTACTTTTCCCCTTGGCCATTCCAGTTATTGGTTTCGAGTATCAGACTTGCGAAAATTTTGATGGTTCCTCAACCATTCCTTAACTTCAAACTCCCATATCTCGCGAACGGATTGACGAACTCGAGCAATTCCTGTTGCATCTGAAATTGGAAACTCGCCCGATTACAAAGTTATGTGTATTTTTCCCATAGGCCTTTGTAGTTATTGGTTTCGAGTATCAGACCAGCGAAAATTTTGATGGTTTCTCAAGCATTCCTTAACTTCAAACGCCCATATCTCGCGAACGGATTTACGAAATCGAGAAATTCCTGTTGCAACTGAAAGTAGAAGCTCGCCCGATTACAACAGTATGTGTATTTTTTCCCCTAGGCCATTGTAGTTACTGGTTTCGAGTATCAGACTTGCGAAAATTTTGATGGTTTCTCAACCATTCCTTAACTTCAAACTCCCATATCTCGCGAAGGGGATGACGGCTTCCAGGAATTCCTGTTGCATCTGAAACTGGAAACTCGCCCGATTACAAAGATATGTGTGTTTTTCCCCTAGGCCTTTGTAGTTATTGGTTTCGAGTATCAGACTTGCGAAAATTTTGAGGGTTTCTCAACCATTCCTTAACTTCAAACTCCCATATCTCGCGAACGGATTAACAAACTCGAGAAATTCCTGTTGCATCTGAAAGTGGAAACTCGCCCGATTACAAAGGTATGTGCATTTTTCCCCTAGGCCTTTGTAGTTATTGGTTTCGAGTATCAGACTTGCGAAAATTTTGATGGTTTCTCAAGCACTCCTTAACTTCAAACTCCCATATCTCACGAACGGATTGACGAACTCGAGAAATTCCTGTTGCATCTGATAGTAGAAACATGCCCGATTACAATGGTGTGTGTACTTTTCCCCTTGGCCATTCCAGTTATTGGTTTCGAGTATCAGACTTGCGAAAATGTTGATGGTTTCTCAACCATTCCTTAACTTCAAACTCCCATATCCCGCGAACGGATTGACGAACTCGAGAAATTCCTGTTGCATCTGAAAGTAGAGACTCGCCCGATTAGAATGGTGTGTGTACTTTTCCCCAAGGCCATTCCAGTTATTCGTTTCTAGCATCAGAATTGCGAAAATTTCGATGGTTTCTCAACCATTCCTTAACTTCAAACTCCCATATCTCGTGAACGGATTGACGAACTCGAGAAATTCCCGTTGCATCTGAAAGTGGAAACTCGCCCGATTACAAAGCTATGTGTATTTTTCCCATAGGCCTTTGTAGTTATTGGTTTCGAGTATCAGACCAGCGAAAATTTTGATGGTTTCTCAAGCATTCCTTAACTTCAAACGCCCATATCTCGCGAACGGATTTACGAAATCGAGAAATTCCTGTTGCAACTGAAAGTAGAAGCTCGCCCGATTACAACAGTATGTGTGTTTTTCCCCTAGGCCTTTGTAGTTATTGGTTTCGAGTATCAGACTTGCGAAAATTTTGATGGTTTCTCAACCATTCCTTAACTTCAAACTCCCATATCTCGCGAAGGGGATGACGACCTCGAGGAATTCCTGTTGCATCTGAAACTGGAAACTCGCCCGATTACAAAGGTATGTGTGTTTTTCCCCTAGGCCTTTGTAGTTATTGGTTTCGAGTATCAGACTTGCGAAAATTTTGAGGGTTTCTCAACCATTCCTTAACTTCAAACTCCCATATCTCGCGAACGGATTGACAAACTCGAGAAATTCCTGTTGCATCTGAAAGTGGAAACTCGCCCGATTACAAAGGTATGTGCATTTTTCCCATAGGCCTTTGTAGTTATTGGTTTCGAGTATCAGACTTGCGAAAATTTTGATGGTTCCTCAACTATTCCTTAAATTCAAACTCCCATATCTCGCGAACGGAATGACGCACTCGAGAAATTCCTGTTGCATCTGAAAGTGGAAACTCGCCAGATTACAAGGGTATGTGCATTTTTCCCGTAGGCCTTTGTAGTTATTGGTTTCGAGTATCAGTCTGGCGAAAATTTTGATGGTTTCTCAAGCATTCCTTAATTTCAAACTCCCATATCTCACGAACGGATTGACGAACTCGAGAAATTCCTGTTGCATCTGAAAGCAGAAACTCGCCCGGTTACAACGGTATGTGTGTTTTTCCCCTAGGCCTTTGTAGTTATTGGTTTCGAGTATCAGACTTGCGAAAATTTTGAGGGTTTCTCAACCATTCCTTAACTTCAAACTCCCATATCTCGCGAACGGATTGACGAACTCGAGAAATTCCTGTTGCACCTGAAAGTAGAGACTCGCCCGATTAGAATGGTGTGTGTACTTTTCCCCAAGGCCATTCCAGTTATTCGTTTCTAGCATCAGAATTGCGAAAATTTCGATGGTTTCTCAACCATTCCTTAACTTCAAACTCCCATATCTCGTGAACGGATTGACGAACTCGAGAAATTCCTGTTGCATCTGAAAGTAGAAGCTCGCCCGATTACAACGGTATGTGTATTTTTCCCCTAGGCCATTGTAGTTATTGGTTTCGAGTATCAGACTTGCGAAAATTTTGATGGTTCCTCAACCATTCCTTAACTTCAAACTCCCATATCTCGCGAACGGATTGACGAACTCGAGCAATTCCTGTTGCATCTGAAAGTAGAAACTCGCCCGATTACAATGGTGTGTGTACTTTTCCCCTAGGCCTTTGTAGTTATTGGTTTCGAGTATCAGACTTGCGAAAATTTTGATGGTTTCTCAACCATTCCTTAACTTCAAACTCCCATATCTCGCGAAGGGGATGACGACCTCCAGGAATTCCTGTTGCATCTGAAACTGGAAACTCGCCCGATTACAAAGATTTGTGTGTTTTTCCCTTAGGCCTTTGTAGTTATTGGTTTCGAGTATCAGACTTGCGAAAATTTTGAGGGTTTCTCAACCATTCCTTAACTTCAAACTCCCATATCTCGCGAACGGATTAACAAACTCGAGAAATTCCTGTTGCATCTGAAAGTGGAAACTCGCCCGATTACAAAGGTATGTGCATTTTTCCCCTAGGCCTTTGTAGTTATTGGTTTCGAGTATCAGACTTGCGAAAATTTTGATGGTTTCTCAAGCACTCCTTAACTTCAAACTCCCATATCTCACGAACGGATTGACGAACTCGAGAAATTCCTGTTGCATCTGATAGTAGAAACATGCCCGATTACAATGGTGTGTGTACTTTTCCCCTTGGCCATTCCAGTTATTGGTTTCGAGTATCAGACTTGCGAAAATGTTGATGGTTTCTCAACCATTCCTTAACTTCAAACTCCCATATCCCGCGAACGGATTGACGAACTCGAGAAATTCCTGTTGCATCTGAAAGTAGAGACTCGCCCGATTAGAATGGTGTGTGTACTTTTCCCCAAGGCCATTCCAGTTATTCGTTTCTAGCATCAGAATTGCGAAAATTTCGATGGTTTCTCAACCATTCCTTAACTTCAAACTCCCATATCTCGTGAACGGATTGACGAACTCGAGAAATTCCCGTTGCATCTGAAAGTGGAAACTCGCCCGATTACAAAGTTATGTGTATTTTTCCCATAGGCCTTTGTAGTTATTGGTTTCGAGTATCAGACCAGCGAAAATTTTGATGGTTTCTCAAGCATTCCTTAACTTCAAACGCCCATATCTCGCGAACGGATTTACGAAATCGAGAAATTCCTGTTGCAACTGAAAGTAGAAGCTCGCCCGATTACAACAGTATGTGTATTTTTCCCCTAGGCCATTGTAGTTATTGGTTTCGAGTATCAGACTTGCGAAAATTTTGATGGTTTCTCAACCATTCCTTAACTTCAAACTCCCATATCTCGCGAACGGATTAACAAACTCGAGAAATTCCTGTTGCATCTGAAAGTGGAAACTCGCCCGATTACAAAGGTATGTGCATTTTTCCCCTAGGCCTTTGTAGTTATTGGTTTCGAGTATCAGCCTTGCGAAAATTTTGATGGTTTCTCAACTATTCCTTAAATTCAAACTCCCATATCTCGGGAACGGATTGACGAACTCGAGCAATTCCTGTTGCATCTGAAAGTAGAAACTCGCCCGATTACAATGGTGTGTGTACTTTTCCCCTAGGCCTTTGTAGTTATTGGTTTCGAATATCAGAATTGCGAAAATTTTGATGGTTTCTCAACCATTCCTTAACTTCAAACTCCCATATCTCGCGAACGGAATGACGCACTCGAGAAATTCCAGTTGCATCTGAAAGTGGAAACTCGCCAGATTACAAAGGTATGTGCATTTTTCCCCTAGGCCTTTGTAGTTATTGGTTTCGAGTATCAGTCTGGCGAAAATTTTGATGGTTTCTCAAGCATTCCTTAATTTCAAACTCCCATATCTCACGAACGGATTGACGAACTCGAGAAATTCCTGTTGCATCTGAAAGCAGAAACTCGCCCGGTTACAACGGTATGTGTGTTTTTCCCCTAGGCCTTTGTAGTTATTGGTTTCGTGTATCAGACTTGCGAAAATTTTGATGGTTTCTCAACCATTCCTTAACTTCAAACTCCCATATCTCGCGAACGGATTGACGAACTCGAGCAATTCCTGTTGCATCTGAAAGTAGAAACTCGCCCGATTACAATGGTGTGTGTACTTTTCCCCTAGGCCTTTGTAGTTATTGGTTTCGAGTATCAGACTTGCGAAAATTTTGATGGTTTCTCAACCATTCCTTAACTTCAAACTCCCATATCTCGCGAAGGGGATGACGACCTCCAGGAATTCCTGTTGCATCTGAAACTGGAAACTCGCCCGATTACAAAGATATGTGTGTTTTTCCCTTAGGCCTTTGTAGTTATTGGTTTCGAGTATCAGACTTGCGAAAATTTTGAGGGTTTCTCAACCATTCCTTAACTTCAAACTCCCATATCTCGCGAACGGATTAACAAACTCGAGAAATTCCTGTTGCATCTGAAAGTGGAAACTCGCCCGATTACAAAGGTATGTGCATTTTTCCCCTAGGCCTTTGTAGTTATTGGTTTCGAGTATCAGACTTGCGAAAATTTTGATGGTTTCTCAAGCACTCCTTAACTTCAAACTCCCATATCTCACGAACGGATTGACGAACTCGAGAAATTCCTGTTGCATCTGATAGTAGAAACATGCCCGATTACAATGGTGTGTGTACTTTTCCCCTTGGCCATTCCAGTTATTGGTTTCGAGTATCAGACTTGCGAAAATGTTGATGGTTTCTCAACCATTCCTTAACTTCAAACTCCCATATCCCGCGAACGGATTGACGAACTCGAGAAATTCCTGTTGCATCTGAAAGTAGAGACTCGCCCGATTAGAATGGTGTGTGTACTTTTCCCCAAGGCCATTCCAGTTATTCGTTTCTAGCATCAGAATTGCGAAAATTTCGATGGTTTCTCAACCATTCCTTAACTTCAAACTCCCATATCTCGTGAACGGATTGACGAACTCGAGAAATTCCCGTTGCATCTGAAAGTGGAAACTCGCCCGATTACAAAGTTATGTGTATTTTTCCCATAGGCCTTTGTAGTTATTGGTTTCGAGTATCAGACCAGCGAAAATTTTGATGGTTTCTCAAGCATTCCTTAACTTCAAACGCCCATATCTCGCGAACGGATTTACGAAATCGAGAAATTCCTGTTGCAACTGAAAGTAGAAGCTCGCCCGATTACAACAGTATGTGTATTTTTCCCCTAGGCCATTGTAGTTATTGGTTTCGAGTATCAGACTTGCGAAAATTTTGATGGTTTCTCAACCATTCCTTAACTTCAAACTCCCATATCTCGCGAACGGATTAACAAACTCGAGAAATTCCTGTTGCATCTGAAAGTGGAAACTCGCCCGATTACAAAGGTATGTGCATTTTTCCCCTAGGCCTTTGTAGTTATTGGTTTCGAGTATCAGCCTTGCGAAAATTTTGATGGTTTCTCAACTATTCCTTAAATTCAAACTCCCATATCTCGCGAACGGATTGACGAACTCGAGCAATTCCTGTTGCATCTGAAAGTAGAAACTCGCCCGATTACAATGGTGTGTGTACTTTTCCCCTAGGCATTTGTAGTTATTGGTTACGAATATCAGAATTGCGAAAATTTTGATGGTTTCTCAACCATTCCTTAACTTCAAACTCCCATATCTCGCGAACGGAATGACGCACTCGAGAAATTCCAGTTGCATCTGAAAGTGGAAACTCGCCAGATTACAAAGGTATGTGCATTTTTCCCCTAGGCCTTTGTAGTTATTGGTTTCGAGTATCAGTCTGGCGAAAATTTTGATGGTTTCTCAAGCATTCCTTAATTTCAAACTCCCATATCTCACGAACGGATTGACGAACTCGAGAAATTCCTGTTGCATCTGAAAGCAGAAACTCGCCCGGTTACAACGGTATGTGTGTTTTTCCCCTAGGCCTTTGTAGTTATTGGTTTCGTGTATCAGACTTGCGAAAATTTTGATGGTTTCTCAACCATTCCTTAACTTCAAACTCCCATATCTCGCGAAGGGGATGACGACCTCGAGGAATTCCTGTTGCATCTGAAACTGGAAACTCGCCCGATTACAAAGGTATGTGTGTTTTTCCCCTAGGCCTTTGTAGTTATTGGTTTCGAGTATCAGACTTGCGAAAATTTTGAGGGTTTCTCAACCATTCCTTAACTTCAAACTCCCATATCTCGCGAACGGATTGACAAACTCGAGAAATTCCTGTTGCATCTGAAAGTGGAAACTCGCCCGATTACAAAGGTATGTGCATTTTTCCCATAGGCCTTTGTAGTTATTGGTTTCGAGTATCAGACTTGCGAAAATTTTGATGGTTCCTCAACTATTCCTTAAATTCAAACTCCCATATCTCGCGAACGGAATGACGCACTCGAGAAATTCCTGTTGCATCTGAAAGTGGAAACTCGCCAGATTACAAAGGTATGTGCATTTTTCCCGTAGGCCTTTGTAGTTATTGGTTTCGAGTATCAGTCTGGCGAAAATCTTGATGGTTTCTCAAGCATTCCTTAATTTCAAACTCCCATATCTCACGAACGGATTGACGAACTCGAGAAATTCCTGTTGCATCTGAAAGCAGAAACTCGCCCGGTTACAACGGTATGTGTGTTTTTCCCCTAGGCCTTTGTAGTTATTGGTTTCGAGTATCAGACTTGCGAAAATTTTGAGGGTTTCTCAACCATTCCTTAACTTCAAACTCCCATATCTCGCGAACGGATTGACGAACTCGAGAAATTCCTGTTGCACCTGAAAGTAGAGACTCGCCCGATTAGAATGGTGTGTGTACTTTTCCCCAAGGCCATTCCAGTTATTCGTTTCTAGCATCAGAATTGCGAAAATTTCGATGGTTTCTCAACCATTCCTTAACTTCAAACTCCCATATCTCGTGAACGGATTGACGAACTCGAGAAATTCCTGTTGCATCTGAAAGTAGAAGCTCGCCCGATTACAACGGTATGTGTATTTTTCCCCTAGGCCATTGTAGTTATTGGTTTCGAGTATCAGACTTGCGAAAATTTTGATGGTTCCTCAACCATTCCTTAACTTCAAACTCCCATATCTCGCGAACGGATTGACGAACTCGAGCAATTCCTGTTGCATCTGAAAGTAGAAACTCGCCCGATTACAATGGTGTGTGTACTTTTCCCCTAGGCCTTTGTAGTTATTGGTTTCGAGTATCAGACTTGCGAAAATTTTGATGGTTTCTCAAGCACTCCTTAACTTCAAACTCCCATATCTCGCGAACGGATTGACGAACTCGAGAAATTCCTGTTGCATCTGATAGTAGAAACATGCCCGATTACAATGGTGTGTGTACTTTTCCCCTTGGCCATTCCAGTTATTGGTTTCGAGTATCAGACTTGCGAAAATGTTGATGGTTTCTCAACCATTCCTTAACATCAAACTCCGATATCCCGCGAACGGATTGACGAACTCGAGAAATTCCTGTTGCATCTGAAAGTAGAGACTCGCCCGATTAGAATGGTGTGTGTACTTTTCCCCAAGGCCATTCCAGTTATTCGTTTCTAGCATCAGAATTGCGAAAATTTCGATGGTTTCTCAACCATTCCTTAACTTCAAACTCCCATATCTCGTGAACGGATTGACGAACTCGAGAAATTCCTGTTGCATCTGAAAGTGGAAACTCGCCCGATTACAAAGGTATGTGTATTTTTCCCCTAGGCCTTTGTAGTTATTGGTTTCGAGTATCAGACCAGCGAAAATTTTGATGGTTTCTCAAGCATTCCTTAACTTCAAACGCCCATATCTCGCGAACGGATTTACGAAATCGAGAAATTCCTGTTGCAACTGAAAGTAGAAGCTCGCCCGATTACAACAGTATGTGTATTTTTCCCCTAGGACATTGTAGTTATTGGTTTCGAGTATCAGACTTGCGAAAATTTTGATGGTTTCTCAACCATTCCTTAACTTCAAACTCCCATATCTCGCGAAGGGGATGACGAACTCGAGGAATTCCTGTTGCATCTGAAACTGGAAACTCGCCCGATTACAAAGATATGTGTGTTTTTCCCCTAAGCCTTTGTAGTTATTGGTTTCGAGTATCAGACTTGCGAAAATTTTGAGGGTTTCTCAACCATTCCTTAACTTCAAACTCCCATATCTCGCGAACGGATTGACAACCTCGAGAAATTCCTGTTGCATCTGAAAGTGGAAACTCGCCCGATTACAAAGGTATGTGCATTTTTCCCCTAGGCCTTTGTAGTTATTGGTTTCGAGTATCAGACTTGCGAAAATTTTGATGGTTCCTCAACTATTCCTTAAATTCAAACTCCCATATCTCGCGAACGGATTGACGAACTCGAGCAATTCTTGTTGCATCTGAAAGTAGAAACTCGCCCGATTACAATGGTGTGTGTACTTTTCCCCTGGGCCTTTGTAGTTATTGTTTTCGAGTATCAGACTTGCGAAAATTTTGATGGTTTCTCAAGCACTCCTTAACTGCAAACTCCCATATCTCGCGAACGGATTGACGAACTCGAGAAATTTCTGTTGCATCTGATCGTAGAAACATGCCCGATTACAATGGTGTGTGTACTTTTCCCCTCGGCCATTCCAGTTATTGGTTTCGAGTATCAGACTTGCGAAAATGTTGACGGTTTCTCAACCATTCCTTAACTTCAAACTCCCATATCCCGCGAACGGATTCACGGACCCGAGAAATTCCTGTTGCATCTGAAAGTAGAGACTCGCCCGATTAGAATGGTGTGTGTACTTTTCCCCTAGGCCATTCCAGTTATTCGTTTCTAGCATCAGAATTGCGAAAATTTCGATTGTTTCTCAACCATTCCTTAACTTCAAACTCCCATATCTCGTGAACGGATTGACGAACTCGAGAAATTCCTGTTGCATCTGAAAGTGAAAACTCGCCAGATTACAAAGGTATGTGTATTTTTCCCCTAGGCCTTTGTAGTTATTGGTTTCGAGTATCAGACTTGCGAAATTTTGATGGTTCCTCAACCATTCCTTAACTTCAAACTCCCATATCTCGCGAACGGATTGACGAACTCGAGCAATTCCTGTTGCATCTGAAAGTAGAAACTCGCCCGATTGCAATGGTGTTTGTACTTTTCCCCTAGGCCTTTGTAGTTATTGGTTTCGTGTATCAGACCAGCGAAAATTTTGATGGTTTCTCAAGCATTCCTTAACTTCAAACGCCCATATCTCGCGAACGGATTTACGAAATCGAGAAATTCCTGTTGCAACTGAAAGTAGAAGCTCGCCCGATTACAACAGTATGTGTATTTTTCCCCTAGGCCATTGTAGTTATTGGTTTCGAGTATCAGACTTGCGAAAATTTTGATGGTTTCTCAAGCATTCCTTAACTTCAAACTCCCATATCTCGCGAAGGGGATGACGAACTCGAGGAATTCCTGTTGCATCTGAAACTGGAAACTCGTCCGATTACAAAGATATGTTTGTTTTTCCCCTAGGCCTTTGTAGTTATTGGTTTCGAGTATCAGACTTGCGAAAATTTTGAGGGTTTCTCAACCATTCCTTAACTTCAAACTCCCATATCTCGCGAACGGATTGACAAACTCGAGAAATTCCTGTTGCATCTGAAAGTGGAAACTCGCCGGATTACAAAGGTATGTGCATTTTTCCCCTAGGCCTTTGTAGTTATTGGTTTCGAGTATCAGACTTGCGAAAATTTTGATGGTTCCTCAACTATTCCTTAAATTCAAACTCCCATATCTCGCGAACGGATTGACGAACTCGAGCAATTCCTGTTGCATCTGAAAGTAGAAACTCGCCCGATTACAATGGTGTGTGTACCTTTCCCCTAGGCCTTTGTAGTTATTGGTTTCGAGTATCAGACCAGCGAAAATTTTGATGGTTTCTCAAGCATTCCTTAACTTCAAACGCCCATATCTCGCGAACGGATTGACGAACTCGAGAAATTCCTGTTGCATCTGAAAGTAGAAGCTCGCCCGATTACAACGGTATGTGTATTTTTCCCCTAGGCCATTGTAGTTATTGGTTTCGAGTATCAGACTTGCGAAAATTTTGATGGTTTCTCAACCATTCCTTAATTTCAAGCTCCCATATCTCGCGAAGGGGATGACGAACTCGAGGAATTCCTGTTGCATCTAAAACTGGAAACTCGCCCGATTACAAAGATATGTGTATTTTTCCCCTAGGTCTTTGTAGTTATTGGTTTCGAGTATCAGACCAGCGAAAATTTTGATGGTTTCTCAAGCATTCCTTAACTTCAAACTTCCATACCTCGCGAACGGAATGACGCACTCGAGAAATTCCTGTTGCATCTGAAAGCAGAAACTCGCCCGATTACAATGGTGTGTGTACTTTTCCCCTAGGCCTTTGTAGTTATTGGTTTCGAGTATCAGACTTGCGAAAATTTTGAGGGTTTCTCAACCATTCCTTAACTTCAAACTCCCATATCTCGCGAACGGATTGACGAACTCGAGAAATTCCTGTGGCATCTGAAATTGGAAACTCGCCCGATTACAATGGTATGTGTATTTTTCCCCTAGGCCTTTGTAGTTATTGGTTTCGAGTATCAGACCAGCGAAAATTTTGATGGTTTCTCAAGCATTCCTTAACTTCAAACTTCCATACCTCGCGAACGGAATGACGCACTCGAGAAACTCCTGTTGCATCCGAAAGTGGAAACTCGCCCGATTACAAAGGTATGTGTGTTTTTCCCCTAGGTCTTTGTAGTTATAGGTTTCGAGTATCAGACCAGCGAAAATTTTGATGGTTTCTCAACTATTCCTTAATTTCAAACTCCCATATCTCGCGAACGGAATGACGAACACGAGAAATTCCTGTTGCATCTGAAAGTAGAGACTCGCCCGATTAGAATGGTGTGTGTACTTTTCCCCTAGGCCATTCCAGTTATTCGTTTCTAGCATCAGAATTGCGAAAATTTCGATGGCTTCTCAACCATTCCTTAAATTCAAACTCCCATATCTCGCGAACGGATTTACGAAATCGAGAAATTCCTGTTGCATCTGAAAGTAGTAGCTCGCCCGATTACAAAGATATGAGTGTTTTTCCCCTAGGCCTTTGTAGTTATTGGTTTCGAGTATCAGACTTGCGAAAATTTTGATGGTTCCTCAACCATTCCTTAACTTCAAACTCCCATATCTCGCGAACGGATTGACGAACTCGAGAAATTCCTGTTGCATCTGAAAGTAGAAACTCGCCCGATTACAAAGATACGTGTGTTTTTCCCCTAGGCCTGTGTAGTTATTGGTTTCGAGTATCAGACTTTCGAAAATTTTGATGGTTTCTCAACCATTCCTTAACTTCAAACTCCCATATCTCGCGAACGGAGTGACGACCTCGAGAAATTCCTGTTGCATCTGAAAGTGGAGACTCGCCCGACTACAAAGGTATGTGCATTTTCCCCTAGGCCTTTGTAGTTATTGGTTTCGAGTATCAGACTTGCGAAAATTTTGATGGTTTCTCAACTATTCCTTAATTTCAAACTCCCATATCTCGCGAACGGATTGACGAAGAGGAGAAATTCCTGTTGCATCTGAAAGTGGAAACTCGCCCGATTACAAAGATATGTGTGTTTTTCCGCCAGGCCTTTGTAGTTATTGGTTTCGAGTATCAGACTTGCGTAAATTTTGAGGGTTTCCCAACCATTCCTTAACTCCAAACTCCCATATCTCGCGAACGGATTTACGAAATCGAGAAATTCCTGTTGCATCTGAATGTAGAAACTCGCCCGATTACAATGGTGTGTGTACTTTTCCCCTAGGTCATTCCAGTTATTGGTTTCGAGAATCAGACCAGCGAAAATTTTGATGGTTTCTCAAACATTCCTTAACTTCAAACTCACATATCTCGCGAACGGATTGACGAACTCGAGAAATTCGTGTTGCATCTGAAAGTAGAAACTCGCCCGATTACAATGGTGTGTGTACTTTTCCCCTAGGCCATTCCAGTTATTCGTTTCTAGCATCAGAATTGCGAAAATTTCGATGGCTTCTCAACCATTCCTTAACTTCAAACTCCCATATCTCGTGAACGGATTGACGAACTCGAGAAATTCCTGTTGCTTCTGAAAGTGGAAACTCGCCCGATTACAAAGGTATGCGTATTTTTCCCTAGGCCTTTGTAGTTATTGGTTTCGAGTATCAGACTTGCGAAAATTTTGTTGGTTTCTCAAGCATTCCTTAACTTCAAACTCCCATGTCGTGCGAACGGATTGACGAACTCGAGAAATTCCTGTTGCATCTGAAAGTAGAAACTCGCCCGATTAGAATGGTGTGTGTACTTTTCCCCTAGGCCATTCCAATTATACGTTTCTAGCATCAGAATTGCGAAAATTTTGATGGTTTCTCAACCATTCCTTAACTTCAAACTCCCATATCTCGCGAACGGAATGACGAACTCGAGAAATTCCTGTTGCATCTGAAAGTAGAGACTCGCCCGATTAGAATGGTGTGTGTACTTTTCCCCTAGGCCATTCCAGTTATTCGTTTCTAGCATCAGAATTGCGAAAATTTCGATGGCTTCTCAACCATTCCTTAAATTCAAACTCCCATATCTCGCGAACGGATTTACGAAATCGAGAAATTCCTGTTGCATCTGAAAGTAGTAGCTCGCCCGATTACAACGGTATGTGTATTTTTCCCCTAGGCCATTGTAGTTAGTGGTTTCGAGTATCAGACTTGCGAAAATTTTGATGGTTCCTCAACCATTCCCTAACTTCAAACTCCCATATCTCGCGAACGGATTGACAAACTCGAGCAATTCCTGTTGCATCTGAAAGTAGAAACTCGCCCGATTAGAATGGTGTGTGTACTTTTCCCCTAGGCCATTCCAATTATACGCTTCTAGCATCAGAATTGCGAAAATTTTGATGGTTTCTCAACCATTCCTTAACTTCAAACTCCCATATCTCGCGAACGGAATGACGAACTCGAGAAATTCCTGTTGCATCTGAAAGTGGAAACTCGCCCGATTACAAAGATATGCGTATTTTTCCCTAGGCCTTTGTAGTTATTGGTTTCGAGTATCAGACTTGCGAAAATTTTGATGGTTTCTCGAGCATTCCTTAACTTCAAACTCCCATGTCGTGCGAACGGATTGACGAACTCGAGAAATTCCTGTTGCATCTGAAAGTAGAAACTCGCCCGATTAGAATGGTGCGTGTACTTTTCCCCTAGGCCATTCCAATTATACGTTTCTAGCATCAGAATTGCGAAAATTTTGATGGTTTCTCAACCATTCCTTAACTTCAAACTCCCATATCTCGCGAACGGAATGACGAACTCGAGAAATTCCTGTTGCATCTGAAAGTGGAAACTCGCCCGATTACAAAGATATGTGTGTTTTTCCGCTAGGCCATTGTAGTTATTGGTTTCGAGTATCAGACTTGCGAAAATTTTGAGGGTTTCCCAACCATTCCTGAACTCCAAACTCCCATATCTCGCGAACGGATTTACGAAATCGAGAAATTCCTGTTGCATCTGAAAGTAGAAACTCGCCCGATGACAATGGTGTGTGTACTTTTCCCCTAGGCCATTCCAGTTATTCTTTTCTAGCATCAGAATTGCGAAAATGTTGATGGTTTCTCAAACATTCCTTAACTTCAAACGCCCGTATCTCGCGAACGGATTGATGAACTCGAGAAATTCCTGTTGCATCTCAAAGCGGAAACTCGCCCGATTACAAAGGTATGTGCATTTTTCCCCTAGGCCTTTGTAGTTATTGGTTTCGAGTATTAGACTTGCGAAAATCTTGATGGTTTCTCAAGCATTCCTTAACTTCAAACTCCCATATCTCGCGAACGGATTGACGAACTCGAGAAATTCCTGTTGCATGTGAAAGTAGAGACTCGCCCGATTAGAATGGTGTGGGTACTTTTCCCCTAGGCCGTTCCAGTTATTCGTTTCTAGCATCAGAATTGCGAAAATTTCGATGGTTTCTCAACCATTCCGTAACTTCAAACTCCCATATCTCGTGAACGGATTGACGAGCTCGAGAAATTCCTGTTGCATCTGAAAGTAGAAACTCGCCCGATTACAAAGATATGTGTGTTTTTCCCCTAGGCCTTTGTAGTTATTGGTTTCGAGTATCAGACTTGCGAAAATTTTGATGGTTCCTCAACCATTCCTTAACTTCAAACTCCCATGTCTCGCGCACGGATTGACGAACTCGAGCAATTCCTGTTGCATCTGAAAGTAGAAACTCGCCCGATTACAATGGTGTGGGTACTCTTCCCCTAGGCCATTCCAGTTGTTCGTTTCTAGCATCAGAATTGCGAAAATTTTGATGGTTTCTCAACCATTCCTTAACTTCAAACTCCCATATCTCGTGAACGGATTGACGAACTCGAGAAATTCCTGTTGCATCTGAAAATAGAGACTCGCCCGATTAGAATGGTGTGTGTACTATTCCCCTAGGCCATTCCAGTTATTCGTTTCTAGCATCAGAATTGCGAAAATTTCGATGGCTTCTCAACCCTTCCTTAACTTCAAACTCCCATATCTCGTGAACGGATTTACGAAATCGAGAAATTCCTGTTGCATCTGAAAGTAGAAGCTCGCCCGATTACAACGGTATGTGTATTTTTCCCCTAGGCCTTTGTAGTTATTGGTTTCGAGTATCAGAATTGCGAAAATTTTGATGGTTTCTCAACCATTCCTTAACTTCAAACTCCCATATCTCGCGAACGGAATGACGAACTCGAGAAGTTCCTGTTGCATCTGAAAGTGGAAACTCGCCCGATTACAAAGATATGTGTATTTTTCCCCTAGGCCTTTGTAGTTATTGGTTTCGAGTATCAGAATTGCGAAAATTTTGATGGTTTCTCAACCATTCCTTAACTTCAAACTCCCATATCTCGCGAACGGAATGACGAACTCGAGAAGTTCCTGTTGCATCTGAAAGTGGAAACTCGCCCGATTACAAAGATATGTGTGTTTTTCCGCTAGGCCTTTGTAGTTATTGGTTTCGAGTATCAGACTTGCGAAAATTTTGAGGGTTTCCCAACCATTCCTTAACTCCAAACTCCCATATCTCGCGAACGGATTTACGAAATCGAGAAATTCCTGTTGCATCTGAACGTAGAAACTCGCACGATGACAATGGTGTGTGTACTTTTCCCCTAGGCCATTCCAGTTATTCGTTTCTAGCATCAGAATTGCGAAAATGTTGATGGTTTCTCAAACATTCCTTAACTTCAAACGCCCATATCTCGCGAACGGATTGACGAACTCGAGAAATTCCTGTTGCATCTCAAAGTGGAAACTCGCCCGATTACAAAGGTATGTGCATTTTTCCCCTAGGCCTTTGTAGTTATTGGTTTCGAGTATTAGACTTGCGAAAATCTTGATGGTTTCTCAAGCATTCCTTAACTTCAAACTCCCATATCTCGCGAACGGATTGACGAACTCGAGAAATTCCTGTTGCATCTGAAAGTAGAGACTCGCCCGATTAGAATGGTGTGGGTACTTTTCCCCTAGGCCGTTCCAGTTATTCGTTTATAGCATCAGAATTGCGAAAATTTCGATGGTTTCTCAACCATTCCTTAACTTCAAACTCCCATATCTCGTGAACGGATTGACGAACTCGAGAAATTCCTGTTGCATCTGAAAGTAGAAACTCGCCCGATTACAAAGATATGTGTGTTTTTCCGCTAGGCCTTTGTAGTTATTGGTTTCGAGTATCAGACTTGCGAAAATTTTGAGGGTTTCCCAACCATTCCTTAACTCCAAACTCCCATATCTCGCGAACGGATTTACGAAATCGAGAAATTCCTGTTGCATCTGAAAGTAGAAACACGCCCGATTACAAAGATATGTGTGTTTTTCCCCTAGGCCTTTGTAGTTATTGGTTTCGAGTATCAGACTTTCGAAGATTTTGATGGTTTCTCAAGCATTCCTTAACTTCAAACTCCCATATCTCGCGAACGCATTGACGAACTCGCGAAATTCCTGTTGCATCTGAAAATAGAGACCCGCCCGATTAGAATGGTGTGTGTACTTTTCCCCTAGGCCATTCCAGTTATTCGTTTCTAGCATCAGAATTGCGAAAATGTCGATGGCTTCTCAACCCTTCCTTAACTTCAAACTCCCATATCTCTTGAACGGATTTACGAAATCGAGAAATTCCTGTTGCATCTGAAAGTAGAAGCTCGCCCGATTACAATGGTGTGTGTACTCTTCCCCTAGGCCATTCCAGTTATTCGTTTCTAGCATCAGAATTGCGAAAATTTCGATGGCTTCTCAACCCTTCCTTAACTTCAAACTCCCATATCTCGTGAACGGATTTACGAAATCGAGAAATTCCTGTTGCATCTGAAAGTAGAAGCTCGCCCGATTACAACGGTATGTGTATTTTTCCCCTAGGCCTTTGTAGTTATTGGTTTCGAGTATCAGAATTGCGAAAATTTTGATGGTTTCTCAACCATTCCTTAACTTCAAACTCCCATATCTCGCGAACGGAATGACGAACTCGAGAAGTTCCTGTTGCATCTGAAAGTGGAAACTCGCCCGATTACAAAGATATGTGTATTTTTCCCCTAGGCCTTTGTAGTTATTGGTTTCGAGTATCAGAATTGCGAAAATTTTGATGGTTTCTCAACCATTCCTTAACTTCAAACTCCCATATCTCGCGAACGGAATGACGAACTCGAGAAATTCCTGTTGCATCTGAAAGTAGAAACTCGCCCGATTACAAAGATATGTGTGTTTTTCCGCTAGGCCTTTGTAGTTATTGGTTTCGAGTATCAGACTTGCGAAAATTTTGAGGGTTTCCCAACCATTCCTTAACTCCAAACTCCCATATCTCGCGAACGGATTTACGAAATCGAGAAATTCCTGTTGCATCTGAAAGTAGAAACACGCCCGATTACAAAGATATGTGTGTTTTTCCCCTAGGCCTTTGTAGTTATTGGTTTCGAGTATCAGACTTTCGAAGATTTTGATGGTTTCTCAAGCATTCCTTAACTTCAAACTCCCATATCTCGCGAACGCATTGACGAACTCGCGAAATTCCTGTTGCATCTGAAAATAGAGACCGGCCCGATTAGAATGGTGTGTGTACTTTTCCCCTAGGCCATTCCAGTTATTCGTTTCTAGCATCAGAATTGCGAAAATGTCGATGGCTTCTCAACCCTTCCTTAACTTCAAACTCCCATATCTCTTGAACGGATTTACGAAATCGAGAAATTCCTGTTGCATCTGAAAGTAGAAGCTCGCCCGATTACAATGGTGTGTGTACTCTTCCCCTAGGCCATTCCAGTTGTTCGTTTCTAGCATCAGAATTGCGAAAATTTTGATGGTTTCTCAACCATTCCTTAACTTCAAACTCCCATATCTCGTGAACGGATTGACGAACTCGAGAAATTCCTGTTGCATCTGAAAATAGAGACTCGCCCGATTAGAATGGTGTGTGTACTTTTCCCCTAGGCCATTCCAGTTATTCGTTTCTAGCATCAGAATTGCGAAAATTTCGATGGCTTCTCAACCCTTCCTTAACTTCAAACTCCCATATCTCGTGAACGGATTTACGAAATCGAGAAATTCCTGTTGCATCTGAAAGTAGAAGCTCGCCCGATTACAACGGTATGTGTATTTTTCCCCTAGGCCTTTGTAGTTATTGGTTTCGAGTATCAGAATTGCGAAAATTTTGATGGTTTCTCAACCATTCCTTAACTTCAAACTCCCATATCTCGCGAACGGAATGACGAACTCGAGAAGTTCCTGTTGCATCTGAAAGTGGAAACTCGCCCGATTACAAAGATATGTGTATTTTTCCCCTAGGCCTTTGTAGTTATTGGTTTCGAGTATCAGAATTGCGAAAATTTTGATGGTTTCTCAACCATTCCTTAACTTCAAACTCCCATATCTCGCGAACGGAATGACGAACTCGAGAAGTTCCTGTTGCATCTGAAAGTGGAAACTCGCCCGATTACAAAGATATGTGTGTTTTTCCGCTAGGCCTTTGTAGTTATTGGTTTCGAGTATCAGACTTGCGAAAATTTTGAGGGTTTCCCAACCATTCCTTAACTCCAAACTCCCATATCTCGCGAACGGATTTACGAAATCGAGAAATTCCTGTTGCATCTGAAAGTAGAAACTCGCACGATGACAATGGTGTGTGTACTTTTCCCCTAGGCCATTCCAGTTATTCGTTTCTAGCATCAGAATTGCGAAAATGTTGATGGTTTCTCAAACATTCCTTAACTTCAAACGCCCATATCTCGCGAACGGATTGACGAACTCGAGAAATTCCTGTTGCATCTCAAAGTGGAAACTCGCCCGATTACAAAGGTATGTGCATTTTTCCCCTAGGCCTTTGTAGTTATTGGTTTCGAGTATTAGACTTGCGAAAATCTTGATGGTTTCTCAAGCATTCCTTAACTTCAAACTCCCATATCTCGCGAACGGATTGACGAACTCGAGAAATTCCTGTTGCATCTGAAAGTAGAGACTCGCCCGATTAGAATGGTGTGGGTACTTTTCCCCTAGGCCGTTCCAGTTATTCGTTTCTAGCATCAGAATTGCGAAAATTTCGATGGTTTCTCAACCATTCCTTAACTTCAAACTCCCATATCTCGTGAACGGATTGACGAACTCGAGAAATTCCTGTTGCATCTGAAAGTAGAAACTCGCCCGATTACAAAGATATGTGTGTTTTTCCCCTAGGCCTTTGTAGTTATTGGTTTCGAGTATCAGACTTTCGAAGATTTTGATGGTTTCTCAAGCATTCCTTAACTTCAAACTCCCATATCTCGCGAACGCATTGACGAACTCGCGAAATTCCTGTTGCATCTGAGAATAGAGACCCGCCCGATTAGAATGGTGTGTGTACTTTTCCCCTAGGCCATTCCAGTTATTCGTTTCTAGCATCAGAATTGCGAAAATGTCGATGGCTTCTCAACCCTTCCTTAACTTCAATCTCCCATATCTCTTGAACGGATTTACGAAATCGAGAAATTCCTGTTGCATCTGAAAGTAGAAGCTCGCCCGATTACAATGGTGTGTGCACTCTTCCCCTAGGCCATTCCAGTTGTTCGTTTCTAGCATCAGAATTGCGAAAATTTTGATGGTTTCTCAACCATTCCTTAACTTCAAACTCCCATATCTCGTGAACGGATTGACGAACTCGAGAAATTCCTGTTGCATCTGAAAATAGAGACTCGCCCGATTAGAATGGTGTGTGTACTTTTCCCCTAGGCCATTCCAGTTATTCGTTTCTAGCATCAGAATTGCGAAAATTTCGATGGCTTCTCAACCCTTCCTTAACTTCAAACTCCCATATCTCGTGAACGGATTTACGAAATCGAGAAATTCCTGTTGCATCTGAAAGTAGAAGCTCGCCCGATTACAACGGTATGTGTATTTTTCCCCTAGGCCTTTGTAGTTATTGGTTTCGAGTATCAGAATTGCGAAAATTTTGATGGTTTCTCAACCATTCCTTAACTTCAAACTCCCATATCTCGCGAACGGAATGACGAACTCGAGAAATTCCTGTTGCATCTGAAAGTGGAAACTCGCCCGATTACAAAGATATGTGTGTTTTCCCGCTAGGCCTTTGTAGTTATTGGTTTCGAGTATCAGACTTGCGAAAATTTTGAGGGTTTCCCAACCATTCCTTAACTCCAAACTCCCATATCTCGCGAACGGATTTACGAAATCGAGAAATTCCTGTTGCATCTGAAAGTAGAAACTCGCCCGATGACAATGGTGTGTGTGTTCTTTTCCCCTAGGCCATTCCAGTTATTCGTTTCTAGCATCAGAATTGCGAAAATGTTGATGGATTCTCAAACATTCCTTAACTTCAAACGCCCATATCTCGCGACCGGATTGACGAACTCGAGAAATTCCTGTTGCATCTCAAAGTGGAAACTCGCCCGATTACAAAGGTATGTGCATTTTTCCCCTAGGCCTTTGTAGTTATTGGTTTCGAGTATTAGACTTGCGAAAACCTTGATGGTTTCTCAAGCATTCCTTAAATTCAAACTCCCATATCTCGCGAACGGATTGACGAACTCGAGAAATTCCTGTTGCCTCTGAAAGTAGAGACTCGCCCGATTAGAAAGGTGTGGGTACTTTTCCCCTAGGCCGTTCCAGTTATTCGTTTCTAGCATCAGAATTGCGAAAATTTCGATGGTTTCTCAACCATTCCTTAACTTCAAACTCCCATATCTCGTGAACGGATTGACGAGCTCGAGAAATTACTGTTGCATCTGAAAGTAGAAACTCGCCCGATTACAAAGATATGTGTGTTTTTCCGCTAGGCCTTTGTAGTTATTGGTTTCGAGTATCAGACTTGCGAAAATTTTGAGGGTTTCCCAACCATTCCTTAACTCCAAACTCCCATATCTCGCGAACGGATTTACGAAATCGAGAAATTCCTGTTGCATCTGAAAGTAGAAACTCGCCCGATGACAAAGGTGTGTGTACTTTCCCCTAGGCCATTCCAGTTATTCGTTTCTAGCATCAGAATTGCGAAAATGTTGATGGTTTCTCAAACATTCCTTAACTTCAAACGCCCATATCTCGTGAACGGATTGACGAGCTCGAGAAATTCCTGTTGCATCTGAAAGTAGAAACTTGCCCGATTACAAAGATATGTGTGTTTTTCCCCTAGGCCTTTGTAGTTATTGGTTTCGAGTATCAGACTTGCAAAAATTTTGATGGTTCCTCAACCATTCCTTAACTTCAAACTCCCATATCTCGCGCACGGATTGACGAACTCGAGCAATTCCTGTTGCGTCTGAAAGTAGAAACTCGCCCGATTACAATGGTGTGTGTACTCTTCCCCTAGGCTATTCCAGTTGTTCGTTTCTAGCATCAGAATTGCGAAAATTTTGATGGTTTCTCAACCATTCCTTAACTTCAAACTCCCATATCTCGTGAACGGATTGACGAACTCGAGAAATTCCTGTTGCATCTGAAAGTAGAAACTCGCCCGATTACAAAGATATGTGTGTTTTTCCGCTAGGCCTTTGTAGTTATTGGTTTCGAGTATCAGACTTGCGAAAATTTTGAGGGTTTCCCAACCATTCCTTAACTCCAAACTCCCATATCTCGCGAACGGATTTACGAAATCGAGAAATTCCTGTTGCATCTGAAAGTAGAAACTCGCCCGATTACAAAGATATGTGTGTTTTTCCCCTTGGCCTTTGTAGTTATTGGTTTCGAGCATCAGACTTTCGAAGATTTTGATGGTTTCTCAAGCATTCCTTAACTTCAAACTCCCATATCTCGCGAACGCATTGACGAACTCGCGAAATTCCTGTTGCATCTGAAAATAGAGACTCGCCCGATTAGAATGGTGTGTGTACTTTTCCCCTAGGCCATTCCAGTTATTCGTTTCTAGCAGCAGAATTGCGAAAATTTCGATGGCTTCTCAACCCTTCCTTAACTTCAAACTCCCATATCTCGTGAACGGATTTACGAACTCGAGAAATTCCTGTTGCATCTGAAAGTAGAAACTCGCCCGATTACAAAGATATGTGTGTTTTTCCGCTAGGCCTTTGTAGTTATTGGTTTCGAGTATCAGACTTGCGAAAATTTTGAGGGTTTCCCAACCATTCCTTAACTCCAAACTCCCATATCTCGTGAACGGATTGACGAGCTCTAGAAATTACTGTTGCATCTGAAAGTAGAAACTCGCCCGATTACAAAGATATGTGTGTTTTTCCGCTAGGCCTTTGTAGTTATTGGTTTCGAGTATCAGACTTGCGAAAATTTTGAGGGTTTCCCAACCATTCCTTAACTCCAAACTCCCATATCTCGCGAACGGATTTACGAAATCGAGAAATTCCTTTGCATCTGAAAGTGGAAACTCGCCCGATGACAATGGTGTGTGTACTTTTCCCCTAGGCCATTCCAGTTATTCGTTTCTAGCATCAGAATTGCGAAAATTTCGATGGCTTCTCAACCCTTCCTTAACTTCAAACTCCCATATCTCGTGAACGGATTTACGAAATCGAGAAATTCCTGTTGCATCTGAAAATAGAAGCTCGCCCGATTACAACGGTATGTGTATTTTTCCCCTAGGCCTTTGTAGTTATTGGTTTCGAGTATCAGAATTGCGAAAATTTTGATGGTTTCTCAACCATTCCTTAACTTCAAGCTCCCATATCTCGCGAACGGAATGACGAACTCGAGAAATTCCTGTTGCATCTGAAAGTGGAAACTCGCCCGATTACAAAGATATGTGTGTTTTTCCGCTAGGCCTTTGTAGTTATTGGTTTCGAGTATCAGACTTGCGAAAATTTTGATGGTTTCCCAACCATTCCTTAACTCCAAACTCCCATATCTCGCGAACGGATTTACGAAATCGAGAAATTCCTGTTGCATCTGAAAGTAGAAACTCGCCCGATGACAACGGTGTGCGTACTTTTCCCCTAAGCCATTCCAGTTATTCGTTTCTAGCATCAGAATTGCGAAAATTTCGATGGCTTCTCAACCCTTCCTTAACTTCAAACTCCCATATCTCGTGAACGGATTAACGAAATCGAGAAATTCCTGTTGCATCTGAAAGTAGAAGCTCGCCCGATTACAACGGTATGTGTATTTTTCCCCTAGGCCTTTGTAGTTATTGGTTTCGAGTATCAGAATTGCGAAAATTTTGATGGTTTCTCAACCATTCCTTAACTTCAAACTCCCATATCTCGTGAACGGATTGACGAACTCGAGAAATTCCTGTTGCATCTGAAAGTAGAAACTCGCCCGATTACAAAGATATGTGTGTTTTTCCCCTAGGCCTTTGTAGTTATTGGTTTCGAGTATCAGACTTGCGAAAATTTTGAGGGTTTCCCAACCATTCCTTAACTCCAAACTCCCATATCTCGCGAACGGATTTACGAAATCGAGAAGTTCCTGTTGCATCTGAAAGTAGAAACTCGCCCGATTACAAAGATATGTGTGTTTTTCCCCTAGGCCTTTGTAGTTATTGGTTTCGAGTATCAGACTTTCGAAGATTTTGATGGTTTCTCAAGCATTCCTTAACTTCAAACTCCCATATCTCGCGAACGCATTGACGAACTCGCGAAATTCCTGTTGCATCTGAAAATAGAGACTCGCCCGATTAGAATGGTGTATGTACTTTTCCCCTAGGCCATTCCAGTTATTCGTTTCTAGCAGCAGAATTGCGAAAATTTCGATGGCTTCTCAACCCTTCCTTAACTTCAAACTCCCATATCTCGTGAACGGATTTACGAACTCGAGAAATTCCTGTTGCATCTGAAAGTAGAAACTCGCCCGATTACAAAGATATGTGTGTTTTTCCGCTAGGCCTTTGTAGTTATTGGTTTCGAGTATCAGACTTGCGAAAATTTTGAGGGTTTCCCAACCATTCCTTAACTCCAAACTCCCATATCTCGTGAACGGATTGACGAGCTCGAGAAATTACTGTTGCATCTGAAAGTAGAAACTCGCCCGATTACAAAGATATGTGTGTTTTTCCGCTAGGCCTTTGTAGTTATTGGTTTCGAGTATCAGACTTGCGAAAATTTTGAGGGTTTCCCAACCATTCCTTAACTCCAAACTCCCATATCTCGCGAACGGATTTACGAAATCGAGAAATTCCTGTTGCATCTGAAAGTGGAAACTCGCCCGATGACAATGGTGTGTGTACTTTTCCCCTAGGCCATTCCAGTTATTCGTTTCTAGCATCAGAATTGCGAAAATTTCGATGGCTTCTCAACCCTTCCTTAACTTCAAACTCCCATATCTCGTGAACGGATTTACGAAATCGAGAAATTCCTGTTGCATCTGAAAATAGAAGCTCGCCCGATTACAACGGTATGTGTATTTTTCCCCTAGGCCTTTGTAGTTATTGGTTTCGAGTATCAGAATTGCGAAAATTTTGATGGTTTCTCAACCATTCCTTAACTTCAAGCTCCCATATCTCGCGAACGGAATGACGAACTCGAGAAATTCCTGTTGCATCTGAAAGTGGAAACTCGCCCGATTACAAAGATATGTGTGTTTTTCCGCTAGGCCTTTGTAGTTATTGGTTTCGAGTATCAGACTTGCGAAAATTTTGAGTGTTTCCCAACCATTCCTTAACTCCAAACTCCCATATCTCGCGAACGGATTTACGAAATCGAGAAATTCCTGTTGCATCTGAAAGTAGAAACTCGCCCGATGACAACGGTGTGCGTACTTTTCCCCTAAGCCATTCCAGTTATTCGTTTCTAGCATCAGAATTGCGAAAATTTCGATGGCTTCTCAACCCTTCCTTAACTTCAAACTCCCATATCTCGTGAACGGATTAACGAAATCGAGAAATTCCTGTTGCATCTGAAAGTAGAAGCTCGCCCGATTACAACGGTATGTGTATTTTTCCCCTAGGCCTTTGTAGTTATTGGTTTCGAGTATCAGAATTGCGAAAATTTTGATGGTTTCTCAACCATTCCTTAACTTCAAACTCCCATATCTCGCGAACGGAATGACCAACTCGAGAAATTCCTGTTGCATCTGAAAGTGGAAACTCGCCCGATTACAAAGATATGTGTGTTTTTCCGCTAGGCCTTTGTAGTTATTGGTTTCGAGTATCAGACTTGCGAAAATTTTGAGGGTTTCCCAACAATTCCTTATCTCCAAACTCCCATATCTCGCGAACGGATTTACGAAATCGAGAAATTCCTGTTGCATCTGAATGTAGAAACTCGCCCGATTACAAAGATATGTGTGTTTTTCCCCTAGGCTTTTGTAGTTATTGGTTTCGAGTATCGGACTTTCGAAGATTTTGATGGTTTCTCAAGCATTCCTTAACTTCAAACTCCCATATCTCGCGAACGCATTGACGAACTCGCGAAATTCCTGTTGCAACTGAAAATAGAGACTCGCCCGATTAGAATGGTGTGTGTACTTTTCCCCTAGGCCATTCCAGTTATTCGTTTCTAGCATCAGACTTGCGAAAATTTTTAGGGTTTCCCAACCATTCCTTATCTCCAAACTCCCATATCTCGCGAACGGATTTACGAAATCGAGCAATTCCTGTTGCATCTGAAAGTAGAAACTCGCCCGATTACAATGGTGTGTGTACTCTTCCCCTAGGCCTTTGTAGTTATTGGTTTCGAGTATCAGAATTGCGAAAATTTTGATGGTTTCTCAACCATTCCTTAAATTCAAACTCCCATATCTCGCGAACGGAATGACGAACTCGAGAAATTCCTGTTGCATCTGAAAGTGGAAACTCGCCCGATTACAAAGATATGTGTGTTTTTCCGCTAGGCCTTTGTACTTATTGGTTTCGAGTATCAGACTTGCGAAAATTTTGAGGGTTTCCCAACCATTCCTTAACTCCAAACCCCCATACCTCGCGATCGGATTTACGAAATCCAGAAATTCCTGTTGCATCTGAAAGTAGAAACTCGCCCGATGACAATGGTGTGTGTACTTTTCCCCTAGGCCATTCCAGTTATTCGTTTCTAGCATCAGAATTGCGAAAATGTTGATGGTTTCTCAAACATTCCTTAACTTCAAACGCCCATATCTCGCGAACGGATTGACGAACTCGAGAAATTCCTGTTGCATCTCAAAGTGGAAACTCGCCCGATTACAAAGGTATGTGCATTTTTCCCCTAGGCCTTTGTAGTTATTGGTTTCGAGTATTAGACTTGCGAAAACCTTGATGGTTTCTCAAGCATTCCTTAAATTCAAACTCCCATATCTCGCGAACGGATTGACGAACACGAGAAATTCCTGTTGCATCTGAAAGTAGAGACTCGCCCGATTAGAATGGTGTGTGTACTTTTCCCCTAGGCCATTCCAATTATTCGTTTCTAGCATCAGAATTGCGAAAATTTCGATGGCTTCTCAACCATTCCTTAAATTCAAACTCCCATATCTCGTGAACGGATTGACGAACTCGAGAAATTCCTGTTGCATCTGAAAGTGGAAACTCGCCCGATTACAAAGGTATGTGTATTTTTCCCCTAGGCCTTTGTAGTTATTGGTTTCGAGTATCAGACCAGCGAAAATTTTGAAGGTTTCTCAAGCATTCCTTATCTTCGAACGCCCACATCTCGCGAACGGATTTACGAAATCGAGGAATTCCTGTTGCATCTGAAAGTGGAAGCTCGCCCGATTACAATGATACGTGTGTTTTTCCCCTAGGCCTGTGTAGTTATTGGTTTCTAGCATCAGACTTGCGAAAATTTTGAGGGTTTCCCAACCATTCCTTATCTCCAAACTCCCATATCTCGCGAACGGATTTACGAAATCGAGAAATTCCTGTTGCATCTGAAAGTAGAAACTCGCCCGATTACAATGGTGTGTGTACTTTTCCCCTAGGTCATTCCAGTTATTGGTTTCGAGTATCAGACCAGCGAAAATTTTGATGGTTTCTCAACCATTCCTTAACTTCAAACTCCCATACCTCGCGAACGGATTGACGAACTCGAGAAATTCCTGTTGCATCTGGAAGCAGAGACTCGCCCGATTTCAACGGTCTGTGTATTTTCCCTAGGCCATTGTAGTTATTGGTTTCTAGCATCAGAATTGCGAAAATTTTGATGGTTTCTCAACCATTCCTTAACTTCAAACTCCCATATCTCGCGAACGGAATGACGAACTCGAGAAATTCCTGTTGCATCTGAAAGTGGAAACTCGCCCGATTACAAAGATATGTGTGTTTTTCCCCTAGGCCATTGTAGTTATTGGTTTCGAGTATCAGACTTGCGAAGATTTTGATGGTTTCTCAAACATTCCTTAACTTCAAACTCCCATATCTCGCGAACGGACTGACGAACTCCAGAAATTCCTGTTACATCTGAAAGTAGAAACTCGCCCGATTAGAATGGTGTGTGTACTTTCCCCCTAGGCCATTCCAGTTATTCGTTTCTAGCATCAGAATCGCGAAAATTTCGATGGTTTCTCAACCATTCCTTAACTTCAAACTCCCATATCTCGCGAACTGATTGTCGAGCTCGAGAAATTCCTATTGCATCTGAAAGTAGAAACTCGCCCGATTACAAAGATATGTGTGTTTTTCCCCTAGGCCTTTGTAGTTATTGGTTTCGAGAATCAGAATTGCGAGAATTTTGATGGTTTCTCAAGCATGCCTTAACTTCAAACTCCCATATCTCGCGAACGGATTGACGAGCTCGAGAAATTCCTATTGCATCTGAAAGTAGAAACTCGCCCGATTACAAAGATATGTGTGTTTTTCCCCTAGGCCTTTGCAGTTATTGGTTTCAAGTACCAGACTTTCGAAAATTTTGATGGTTTCTCAAGCATTCCTTAACTTCAAACTCCCATATCTTGGGAACGGATTGACGAACTCGAGAAATTCCTGTTGCATCTGAAAGTAGAAACTCGTCCGATTAGAATGGTGTGTGTTCTTTTCCCCTAGGCCATTCCCGTAATTCGTTTCTAGCATCAGAATTGCGAAAATTTTGATGGTTTCTCAACCATTCCTTAACTTCAAACTCCCATATCACGTGAACGGATTGACGAACTCGAGAAATTCCTGTTGCATCTGAAAGTGGAAACTCGCCCGATTACAAAGGTATGTGTATTTTTCCCTAGGCCTTTGTTGTTATTGGTTTCGAGTATCAGACTTGCGAAAATTTTGATGGTTTCTCAACCATTCCTTAGTTTCAAACTCCCATATTTCGCGAACGGATAGACGAACTCGAGAAATTCCTGTTGCATCTGAAAGTGGAAACTCGCCCGATTACAAAGGTATGTGTATTTTCCCCTAGGGCTTTGTACCTATTGGTTTCGAGTATCAGAATTTCGAAAATTTTGATGGTTTCTCAAGCATTCCTTAACAACAAACTCCCATATGTTGCGAACGGATTGACGAACTCGAGAAATTCCTGTTGCATCAGAAAGTAGAAACTCGCCAGATTACAAAGATATGTGTGTTTTTCCCCTAGGCCATTGTAGTTATTGGTTTCGAGTATCAGACTTGCGAAAATTTTGATGGTTTCTCAACCATTCCTTAATTTCAGACTCCCATATCTCGCGAACGGAATGACGCACTCGAGAAATTCCTGTTGCATCTGAAAGTGGAAACTCGCCCGATTACAAAGATATGTGTGTTTTTCCGCTAGGCCTTTGTAGTTATTGGTTTCGAGTATCAGACTTGCGAAAATTTTGAGGGTTTCCCAACCATTCCTTAACTCCAAACTCCCATATCTCGCGAACGGATTTACGAAATCGAGAAATTCCTGTTGCATCTGAAAGTAGAAACTCGCCCGATGACAACGGTGTGCGTACTTTTCCCCTAAGCCATTCCAGTTATTCGTTTCTAGCATCAGAATTGCGAAAATTTCGATGGCTTCTCAACCCTTCCTTAACTTCAAACTCCCATATCTCGTGAACGGATTAACGAAATCGAGAAATTCCTGTTGCATCTGAAAGTAGAAGCTCGCCCGATTACAACGGTATGTGTATTTTTCCCCTAGGCCTTTGTAGTTATTGGTTTCGAGTATCAGAATTGCGAAAATTTTGATGGTTTCTCAACCATTCCTTAACTTCAAACTCCCATATCTCGTGAACGGATTGACGAACTCGAGAAATTCCTGTTGCATCTGAAAGTAGAAACTCGCCCGATTACAAAGATATGTGTGTTTTTCCGCTAGGCCTTTGTAGTTATTGGTTTCGAGTATCAGACTTGCGAAAATTTTGAGGGTTTCCCAACCATTCCTTAACTCCAAACTCCCATATCTCGCGAACGGATTTACGAAATCGAGAAGTTCCTGTTGCATCTGAAAGTAGAAACTCGCCCGATTACAAAGATATGTGTGTTTTTCCCCTAGGCCTTTGTAGTTATTGGTTTCGAGTATCAGACTTTCGAAGATTTTGATGGTTTCTCAAGCATTCCTTAACTTCAAACTCCCATATCTCGCGAACGCATTGACGAACTCGCGAAATTCCTGTTGCATCTGAAAATAGAGACTCGCCCGATTAGAATGGTGTGTGTACTTTTCCCCTAGGCCATTCCAGTTATTCGTTTCTAGCAGCAGAATTGCGAAAATTTCGATGGCTTCTCAACCCTTCCTTAACTTCAAACTCCCATATCTCGTGAACGGATTTACGAACTCGAGAAATTCCTGTTGCATCTGAAAGTAGAAACTCGCCCGATTACAAAGATATGTGTGTTTTTCCGCTAGGCCTTTGTAGTTATTGGTTTCGAGTATCAGACTTGCGAAAATTTTGAGGGTTTCCCAACCATTCCTTAACTCCAAACTCCCATATCTCGTGAACGGATTGACGAGCTCGAGAAATTACTGTTGCATCTGAAAGTAGAAACTCGCCCGATTACAAAGATATGTGTGTTTTTCCGCTAGGCCTTTGTAGTTATTGGTTTCGAGTATCAGACTTGCGAAAATTTTGAGGGTTTCCCAACCATTCCTTAACTCCAAACTCCCATATCTCGCGAACGGATTTACGAAATCGAGAAATTCCTGTTGCATCTGAAAGTGGAAACTCGCCCGATGACAATGGTGTGTGTACTTTTCCCCTAGGCCATTCCAGTTATTCGTTTCTAGCATCAGAATTGCGAAAATTTCGATGGCTTCTCAACCCTTCCTTAACTTCAAACTCCCATATCTCGTGAACGGATTTACGAAATCGAGAAATTCCTGTTGCATCTGAAAATAGAAGCTCGCCCGATTACAACGGTATGTGTATTTTTCCCCTAGGCCTTTGTAGTTATTGGTTTCGAGTATCAGAATTGCGAAAATTTTGATGGTTTCTCAACCATTCCTTAACTTCAAGCTCCCATATCTCGCGAACGGAATGACGAACTCGAGAAATTCCTGTTGCATCTGAAAGTGGAAACTCGCCCGATTACAAAGATATGTGTGTTTTTCCGCTAGGCCTTTGTAGTTATTGGTTTCGAGTATCAGACTTGCGAAAATTTTGAGGGTTTCCCAACCATTCCTTAACTCCAAACTCCCATATCTCGCGAACGGATTTACGAAATCGAGAAATTCCTGTTGCATCTGAAAGTAGAAACTCGCCCGATGACAACGGTGTGCGTACTTTTCCCCTAAGCCATTCCAGTTATTCGTTTCTAGCATCAGAATTGCGAAAATTTCGATGGCTTCTCAACCCTTCCTTAACTTCAAACTCCCATATCTCGTGAACGGATTAACGAAATCGAGAAATTCCTGTTGCATCTGAAAGTAGAAGCTCGCCCGATTACAACGGTATGTGTATTTTTCCCCTAGGCCTTTGTAGTTATTGGTTTCGAGTATCAGAATTGCGAAAATTTTGATGGTTTCTCAACCATTCCTTAACTTCAAACTCCCATATCTCGCGAACGGAATGACCAACTCGAGAAATTCCTGTTGCATCTGAAAGTGGAAACTCGCCCGATTACAAAGATATGTGTGTTTTTCCGCTAGGCCTTTGTAGTTATTGGTTTCGAGTATCAGACTTGCGAAAATTTTGAGGGTTTCCCAACCATTCCTTATCTCCAAACTCCCATATCTCGCGAACGGATTTACGAAATCGAGAAATTCCTGTTGCATCTGAATGTAGAAACTCGCCCGATTACAAAGATATGTGTGTTTTTCCCCTAGGCTTTTGTAGTTATTGGTTTCGAGTATCGGACTTTCGAAGATTTTGATGGTTTCTCAAGCATTCCTTAACTTCAAACTCCCATATCTCGCGAACGCATTGACGAACTCGCGAAATTCCTGTTGCAACTGAAAATAGAGACTCGCCCGATTAGAATGGTGTGTGTACTTTTCCCCTAGGCCATTCCAGTTATTCGTTTCTAGCATCAGACTTGCGAAAATTTTTAGGGTTTCCCAACCATTCCTTATCTCCAAACTCCCATATCTCGCGAACGGATTTACGAAATCGAGCAATTCCTGTTGCATCTGAAAGTAGAAACTCGCCCGATTACAATGGTGTGTGTACTCTTCCCCTAGGCCTTTGTAGTTATTGGTTTCGAGTATCAGAATTGCGAAAATTTTGATGGTTTCTCAACCATTCCTTAAATTCAAACTCCCATATCTCGCGAACGGAATGACGAACTCGAGAAATTCCTGTTGCATCTGAAAGTGGAAACTCGCCCGATTACAAAGATATGTGTGTTTTTCCGCTAGGCCTTTGTACTTATTGGTTTCGAGTATCAGACTTGCGAAAATTTTGAGGGTTTCCCAACCATTCCTTAACTCCAAACCCCCATACCTCGCGATCGGATTTACGAAATCCAGAAATTCCTGTTGCATCTGAAAGTAGAAACTCGCCCGATGACAATGGTGTGTGTACTTTTCCCCTAGGCCATTCCAGTTATTCGTTTCTAGCATCAGAATTGCGAAAATGTTGATGGTTTCTCAAACATTCCTTAACTTCAAACGCCCATATCTCGCGAACGGATTGACGAACTCGAGAAATTCCTGTTGCATCTCAAAGTGGAAACTCGCCCGATTACAAAGGTATGTGCATTTTTCCCCTAGGCCTTTGTAGTTATTGGTTTCGAGTATTAGACTTGCGAAAACCTTGATGGTTTCTCAAGCATTCCTTAAATTCAAACTCCCATATCTCGCGAACGGATTGACGAACACGAGAAATTCCTGTTGCATCTGAAAGTAGAGACTCGCCCGATTAGAATGGTGTGTGTACTTTTCCCCTAGGCCATTCCAATTATTCGTTTCTAGCATCAGAATTGCGAAAATTTCGATGGCTTCTCAACCATTCCTTAAATTCAAACTCCCATATCTCGTGAACGGATTGACGAACTCGAGAAATTCCTGTTGCATCTGAAAGTGGAAACTCGCCCGATTACAAAGGTATGTGTATTTTTCCCCTAGGCCTTTGTAGTTATTGGTTTCGAGTATCAGACCAGCGAAAATTTTGAAGGTTTCTCAAGCATTCCTTATCTTCGAACGCCCACATCTCGCGAACGGATTTACGAAATCGAGGAATTCCTGTTGCATCTGAAAGTGGAAGCTCGCCCGATTACAATGATACGTGTGTTTTTCCCCTAGGCCTGTGTAGTTATTGGTTTCTAGCATCAGACTTGCGAAAATTTTGAGGGTTTCCCAACCATTCCTTATCTCCAAACTCCCATATCTCGCGAACGGATTTACGAAATCGAGAAATTCCTGTTGCATCTGAAAGTAGAAACTCGCCCGATTACAATGGTGTGTGTACTTTTCCCCTAGGTCATTCCAGTTATTGGTTTCGAGTATCAGACCAGCGAAAATTTTGATGGTTTCTCAACCATTCCTTAACTTCAAACTCCCATACCTCGCGAACGGATTGACGAACTCGAGAAATTCCTGTTGCATCTGGAAGCAGAGACTCGCCCGATTTCAACGGTCTGTGTATTTTCCCTAGGCCATTGTAGTTATTGGTTTCTAGCATCAGAATTGCGAAAATTTTGATGGTTTCTCAACCATTCCTTAACTTCAAACTCCCATATCTCGCGAACGGAATGACGAACTCGAGAAATTCCTGTTGCATCTGAAAGTGGAAACTCGCCCGATTACAAAGATATGTGTGTTTTTCCCCTAGGCCATTGTAGTTATTGGTTTCGAGTATCAGACTTGCGAAGATTTTGATGGTTTCTCAAACATTCCTTAACTTCAAACTCCCATATCTCGCGAACGGACTGACGAACTCCAGAAATTCCTGTTACATCTGAAAGTAGAAACTCGCCCGATTAGAATGGTGTGTGTACTTTCCCCCTAGGCCATTCCAGTTATTCGTTTCTAGCATCAGAATCGCGAAAATTTCGATGGTTTCTCAACCATTCCTTAACTTCAAACTCCCATATCTCGCGAACTGATTGTCGAGCTCGAGAAATTCCTATTGCATCTGAAAGTAGAAACTCGCCCGATTACAAAGATATGTGTGTTTTTCCCCTAGGCCTTTGTAGTTATTGGTTTCGAGAATCAGAATTGCGAGAATTTTGATGGTTTCTCAAGCATGCCTTAACTTCAAACTCCCATATCTCGCGAACGGATTGACGAGCTCGAGAAATTCCTATTGCATCTGAAAGTAGAAACTCGCCCGATTACAAAGATATGTGTGTTTTTCCCCTAGGCCTTTGTACCTATTGGTTTCGAGTATCAGAATTTCGAAAATTTTGATGGTTTCTCAAGCATTCCTTAACAACAAACTCCCATATGTTGCGAACGGATTGACGAACTCGAGAAATTCCTGTTGCATCAGAAAGTAGAAACTCGCCAGATTACAAAGATATGTGTGTTTTTCCCCTAGGCCATTGTAGTTATTGGTTTCGAGTATCAGACTTGCGAAAATTTTGATGGTTTCTCAACCATTCCTTAATTTCAGACTCCCATATCTCGCGAACGGAATGACGCACTCGAGAAATTCCTGTTGCATCTGAAAGTGGAAACTCGCCCGATTTCAAAGGTATGTGCATTTTTCCCCTAGGCCTTTGTAGCTATTGGTTTCGAGTATCAGGCTGGCGAAAATTTTGATGGTTTCTCAAGCATTCCTTAATTTCAAACTCCCATATCTCGAGAACGGATTGACGAACTCGAGAAATTCCTGTTGCATCTGAAAGCAGAAACTCGCACGATTACAATGGCGTGTGTACTTTTACTCTAGGTTACTCCAGTTATAGATTTCTCGTATCAGAATCGCGAAAATTTCGATGGTTTCTCAACCATTCCTTAACTTCAAACTCCCATATCTCGCGAACGGATTGACGAACTCGAGAAATTCCTGTTGCATCTGAAAGTGGAAACTCGCCCGATTACAAAGGTATGTGTATTTTCCCCCTAGGCCATTGTAGTTATTGGTTTCGAGTATCAGACTTGCGAAAATTTTGATAGTTTCGCAACCATTCCTTAACTTCAAGCTCCCATTTCTCGCGAACGGATTGACGAAATCGAGAAGTTCCTGTTGCATCTGAAAGTAGAAACTCGCCCGATTACAATGGTGTGTGTACTTTTCCCCTAGGCCGTTTCAGTTATTCGTTTCTAGCATCAGAGTTGCGAAAATTTTGATGGTTTCTCAAGCATTCCTTAAGTTCAAACTCCCATATCTCGCGAACGGATTGACGAACTCGAGAAATTCCTGTTGCATCTGAAAGTAGAAACTCGCCCGATTTCAAAGGTATGTGCATTTATCCCCTAGGCCTTTGTAGCTATTGGTTTCGAGTATCAGGCTGGCGAAAATTTTGATGGTTTCTCAAGCATTCCTTAATTTCAAACTCCTATATCTCGAGAACGGATTGACGAACTCGAGAAATTCCTGTTGCATCTGAAAGCAGAAACTCGCACGATTACAATGGTGTGTGTACTTTTACTCTAGGTCACTCCAGTTATAAATTTCTCGTATCAGAATCGCGAAAATTTCGATGGTTTCTCAACCATTCCTTAACTTCAAACTCCCATATCTCGCGAACGGATTGACGAACTCGAGAAATTCCTGTTGCATCGGAAAGTAGAAACTCGCCCGATTACAATGGTGTGTGCACTTTTCCCCTAGGCCATTTCAGTTATACGTTTCTAGCATCAGAGTTGCGAAAATTTTGATGGTTTCTCAAGCATTCCTTAAGTTCAAACTCCCATATCTCGCGAACGGATTGACGAACTCGAGAAATTCCTGTTGCATCTGAAAGTAGAAACTCGCCCGATTACAAAGATATGTGTGTTTTTCCCCCAGGCCTTTGTAGTTATTGGTTTCGTATATCAGACTTGCGAAAATTTTGATGGTTTCTCAACCATTCCTTAACTTCAAACTCCCATTTCTCGCGAACGGATTGACGAAATCGAGAAGTTCCTGTTGCATCTGAAAGTAGAAACTCGCCCGATTACAATGGTGTGTGTACTTTTCCCCTAGGCCGTTTCAGTTATTCGTTTCTAGCATCAGAGTTGCGAAAATTTTGATGGTTTCTCAAGCATTCCTTAAGTTCAAACTCCCATATCTCGCGAACGGATTGACGAACTCGAGAAATTCCTGTTGCATCTGAAAGTAGAAACTCGCCCGATTACAAAGATATGTGTGTTTTTCCCCTAGGCCTTTGTAGTTATTGGTTTCGAGTATCCGACTTGCGAAAATTTTGATGGTTTCTCAAGCACTCCTTAACTGCAAACTCCCATATCTCGCGATCGGATTGACGAACTCGAGAAATTCCTGTTGCATCTGATAGTAGAAACATGCCCGATTACAATGGTGTGTGTACTTTTCCCCTTGGCCATTCCAGTTATTGGTTTCGAGTATCAGACTTGCGAAAATGTTGATGGTTTCTCAACCATTCCTTAACTTCAAACGCCCATATCTCGCGAACGGATTTACGAAATTGAGAAATTCCTGTTGCAACTGAAAGTAGAAGCTCGCCCGATTACAACAGTATGTGTATTTTTCCCCTAGGCCATTGAGGTTATTGGTTTCGAGTATCAGACTTGCGAAAATTTTGATGGTTTCTCAACCATTCCTTAACTTCAAACTCCCATATCTCGCGAAGGGGATGACGAACTCGAGGAATTCCTGTTGCATCTGAAACTGGAAACTCGCCCGATTACAAAGATATGTGTGTTTTTCCCCTAGGCCTTTGTAGATATTGGTTCCGAGTATCAGACTTGCGAAAATTTTGAGGGTTTCTCAACCATTCCTTAACTTCAAACTCCCATATCTCGCGAACGGATTGACAAACTCGAGAAATTCCTGTTGCATCTGAAAGTGGAAACTCGCCCGATTACAAAGGTATGTACATTTTTCCCCTAGGCCTTTGTAGTTATTGGTTTCGAGTATCAGACTTGCGAAAATTTTGATGGTTCCTCAACTATTCCTTAAATTCAAACTCCCATATCTCGCGATCGGATTGACGAACTCGAGCAATTCCTGTTGCATCTGAAAGTAGAAACTCGCCCGATTGCAATGGTTTTTGTACTTTTCCCCTAGGCCTTTGTAGTTATTGGTTTCGAGTATCAGACTTGCGAAAATTTTGATGGTTTCTCAAGCATTCCTTAACTTCAAACTCCCATATTCCGCGAACGGATTGACGAACTCGAGAAATTCCTGTTGCATCTGAAAGTAGAGACTCGCCGGATTAGAATGGTGTGTGTACTTTTACCCTAGGCCACTCCAGTTATTCGTTTCTAGCATCAGAATTGCGAAAATTTCGATGGTTTCTCAACCGTTCCTTAACTTTAAACTCCCATATCTCGCGAACGGATTGACGAACTCCAGAAATTCCTGTTGCATCTGAAAGTAGAGACTCGCCCGATTAGAATGGTGTGTGTACTTTTCCCCTAGGCCATTCCAGTTATTCGTTTCTAGCATCAGAATTGCGAAAATTTCGATGGTTTCTCAACAATTCCTTAACTTCGAACTCCCATATCTCGCGAACGGGATGACGAACTCGAGAAATTCCTGCTGCTTCTGAAACTGGAAACTCGCCCGATTACAAAGATATGTGTGTTTTTCCCCTAGGCCTTTGTAGTTATTGGTTTCGTGTATCAGACTTGCGAAAATTTTGAGGGTTTCTCAACCATTCCTTAACTTCAAACTCCCATATCTCGCGAACGGATTGACGAACTCGAGCAATTCCTGTTGCATCTGATAGTAGAAACATGCCCGATTACAATGGTTTGTGTACTTTTCCCCTTGGCCATTCCAGTTATTGGTTTCGAGTATCAGACTTGCGAAAATGTTGATGGTTTCTCAACCAATCCTTAACTTCAAACTCCCATATCCCGCGAACGGATTGACGAACTCGAGAAATTCCTGTTGCATCTGAAAGTAGAGACTCGCCCGATTAGAATGGTGTGTGTACTTTTCCCCTAGGCCATTCCAGTTATTGGTTTCGAGTATCAGACTTGCGAAAATGTTGATGGTTTCTCAACCATTCCTTAACTTCAAACTCCCATATCTCGCGAACGGATTGACGAACTCGAGAAATTCCTGTTGCATCTGAAAGTGGAAACTCGCCAGATTACAAAGGTATGTGCATTTTTCCCCTAGGCCTTTGTAGTTATTGGTTTCGAGTATCAGACTGGCGAAAATTTTGATGGTTTCTCAAACATTCGTTAACTTCAAACTCCCATATCTCGCGAACGGATTGACGAACTCCAGAAATTCCTGTTGCATCTGAAAGTAGAAACTCGCCCGATTAGAATGGTGTCTGTATTTTCCCCCTAGGCCATTGTAGTTATTGGTTTCGAGTATCAGACTTGCGAAAATTTTGATAGTTTCTCAACCATTCCTTAACTTCAAACTCCCATTTCTCGCGAACGCATTGACGAAATCGAGAAGTTCCTGTTGCATCTGAAAGTAGAAACTCGCCCGATTACAATGGTGTGTGTACTTTTCCCCTAGGCCGATTCAGTTATTCGTTTCTAGCATCAGAGTTGCGAAAATTTTGATGGTTTCTCAAGCATTCCTTAAGTTCAAACTCCCATATCTCGCGAACGGATTGACGAACTCGAGAAATTCCTGTTGCATCTGAAAGTAGAAACTCGCCCGATTAGAATGGTGTCTGTATTTTCCCCCTAGGCCATTGTAGTTATTGGTTTCGAGTATTAGACTTGCGAAAATTTTGATAGTTTCTCAACCATTCCTTAACTTCAAACTCTCATTTCTCGCGAACGCATTGACGAACTCGAGAAATTCCTGTTGCATCTGAAAGTAGAAACATGCGCGATTACAATGTTGTGTGTACTTTTCTCCTAGGCCATTCCAGTTATTGGTTTCGAGTATCAGACTTGCGAAAATGTTGATGGTTTCTCAACCATTCCTTAACTTCAAACTCCCATATCTCGCGAACGGATTGACGAACTCGAGAAATTCCTGTTGCATCTGAGAGTGGAAATCCTCCCGATTACAAAGGTATGTGTATTTTTCCCCTAGGCCTTGGTAGTTATTGGTTTCGCGTATCAGACTTGCGAAAATTTTAATGGTTTCTCAACCATTCCTTAATTTCAAACTCCCATATCTCGCGAACGGAATGACGCACTCGAGAAATTCCTGTTGCATCTGAAAGTGGAAACTCGCCCGATTTCAAAGGTATGTGTATTTTCCCCTAGGCCATTGTAGTTATTGGTTTCTAGTATCAGAATTGCGAAAATTTGGATGGTTTCTCAACCATTCCTTAACTTCGAACTCCCATATCTCGCGAACGGGATGACGAACTCGAGAAATTCCTGTTGCATCTGAAACGGGAAACTCGCCCGATTACAAAGATATGTGTGTTTTTCCCCCAGGCCTTTGTAGTTATTGGTTTCGAGTATCAGACTTGCGAAAATTTTGAGGGTTTCTCATCCATTTCTTAACTTCAAACTCCCATATCTCGCGAACGGATTGACGAACTCGAGAAATTCCTGTTGCATCTGAAAGTAGAGACTCACCCGTCTAGATTGTTGTGTGTACTTTTCCCCTAGGCCATTCCAGTTATTCGTTTCTGGCATCAGAATTGCGAAAATTTCGATGGTTTCTCAACCATTCCTTAACTTCAAACTCCCATATCTCGCGAACGGATTGACGAACTCGAGAAATTCCTGTTGCATCTGAAAGCAGAAACTCGCCCGATTCCAATGGTTTGTGTACTTTTCCCCTAGGCCATTCCAGTTATTGGTTTCTAGCATCAGAATTGCCAAAATTTTGATGGTTTCTCAAGCATTCCTTAAGTTCAAACTCCCATATCTCGCGAACGGATTGACGAACTCGAGAAATTCCTGTTGCATGTGAAAGCAGAAACTCGCCCGATTACAAAGGTATGTGTGTTTTTCCCCTAGGCCTTTGTAGTTATTGGTTTCGAGTATCAGACTTGCGAAAATTTTGATGGTTTCTCAACCATTCCTTAACTTCGAACTCCCATATCTCGCGAACGGGATGACGAACTCGAGAAATTCCTGTTGCATCTGAAACTGGAAACTCGCCCGATTACACAGGTATGTGCATTTTTCCCCTAGGCCTTTGTAGTTATTGGTTTCGAGTATCAGACTTGCGAAAATTTTGATGATTTCTCGAGCATTCCTTAATTTCAAACTCCCATATCTCACGAACGGATTGACGAACTCGAGAAATTCCTGTTGCATCTGAGAGTGGAAACCCGCCAGATTACAAAGGTATGTGTATTTTTCCCCTAGGCCTTTGTAGTTATTGGTTTCGAGTATCAGACTTGCGAAAATTTTGATGGTTTCTCAAGCATTCCTTAACTTCAAACTCCCATATCTCGCGAACGGATTGACGAGCTCGAGAAATTCCTGTTGCATGTGAAAGCAGAAACTCGCCCGATTAGAATGGTGTCTGTATTTTCCCCCTAGGCCATTGTAGTTATTGGTTTCGAGTATCAGACTTGCGAAAATGTTGATGGTTTCTCAACCATTCCTTAACTTCAAACTCCCATATCTCGAGAACGGATTGACGAACTCGAGAAATTCCTGTTGCATCTGAAAGCAGAAACTCGCACGATTACAATGGTGTGTGTACTTTTACTCAAGGTCACTCCAGTTATAAATTTCTCGTATCAGAATCGCGAAAATTTCGATGGTTTCTCAACCATTCCTTAAATTCAAACTCCCATATCTCGCGAACGGATTGACGAACTCGAGAAATTCCTGTTGCGTCTGAAAGTAGAAACTCGCCCGATTACAATGGTGTGTGTACTTTTCCCCTAGGCCATTTCAGTTATTCGTTTCTAGCATCAGAGTTGCGAAAATTTTGATGGTTTCTCAAGCATTCCTTAAGTTCAAACTCCCATATCTCGCGAACGGATTGACGAACTCGAGAAATTCCTGTTGCATCTGAAAGTAGAAACTCGCCCGATTACAAAGATATGTGTGTTTTTCCCCCAGGCCTTTGTATTATAGTTATTGGTTTCGTGTATCAGACTTGCGAAAATTTTGATGGTTTCTCAAACATTCGTTAACTTCAAACTCCCATATCTCGCGAACGGATTGACGAACTCCAGAAATTCCTGTTGCATCTGAAAGTAGAAACTCGCCCGATTAGAATGGTGTCTGTATTTTCCCCCTAGGCCATTGTAGTTATTGGTTTCGAGTATCAGACTTGCGAAAATTTTGATAGTTTCTCAACCATTCCTTAACTTCAAACTCCCATTTCTCGCGAACGCATTGACGAACTCGAGAAATTCCTGTTGCATCTGAAAGTAGAAACATGCGCGATTACAATGGTGTGTGTAATTTTCCCCTAGGCCATTCCAGTTATTGGTTTCGAGTATCAGAATGGCGAAAATTTTGATGGTTTCTCAACCATTCCTTAACTTCAAACTCCCATATCTCGCGAACGGAATGACGCACTCGAGAAATTCCTGTTGCATCTGAAAGTGGAAACTCGCCCGATTTCAAAGGTATGTGCATTTTTCCCCTAGGCCTTTGTAGCTATTGGTTTCGAGTATCAGACTGGCGAAAGTTTTGATGGTTTCTCAAGCATTCCTTAACTTCAAACTCCCATATCTCGCGAACGGATTGACGAACTCGAGAAATTCCTGTTGCATCTGAAAGCAGAAACTCGCCCGATTACAACGGTATGTGTATTTTCCCCTAGGCCATTGTAGTTATTGGTTTCTAGTATCAGAATTGCGAAAATTTGGATGGTTTCTCAACCATTCCTTAACTTCGAACTCCCATATCTCGCGAACGGGATGACGAACTCGAGAAATTCCTGTTGCATCTGAAACTGGAAACTCGCCCGATTACAAAGATATGTGTGTTTTTCCCCCAGGCCTTTGTAGTTATTGGTTTCGAGTATCAGACTTGCGAAAATTTTGAGGGTTTCTCATCCATTTCTTAACTTCAAACTCCCATATCTCGCGAACGGATTGACGAACTCGAGAAATTCCTGTTGCATCTGAAAGTAGAGACTCACCCGTCTAGATTGTTGTGTGTACTTTTCCCCTAGGCCATTCCAGTTATTCGTTTCTGGCATCAGAATTGCGAAAATTTCGATGGTTTCTCAACCATTCCTTAACTTCAAACTCCCATATCTCGCGAACGGATTGACGAACTCGAGAAATTCCTGTTGCATCTGAAAGCAGAAACTCGCCCGATTCCAATGGTTTGTGTACTTTTCCCCTAGGCCATTCCAGTTATTGGTTTCTAGCATCAGAATTGCCAAAATTTTGATGGTTTCTCAAGCATTCCTTAAGTTCAAACTCCCATATCTCGCGAACGGATTGACGAACTCGAGAAATTCCTGTTGCATGTGAAAGCAGAAACTCGCCCGATTACAAAGGTATGTGTGTTTTTCCCCTAGGCCTTTGTAGTTATTGGTTTCGAGTATCAGACTTGCGAAAATTTTGATGGTTTCTCAACCATTCCTTAACTTCGAACTCCCATATCTCGCGAACGGGATGACGAACTCGAGAAATTCCTGTTGCATCTGAAACTGGAAACTCGCCCGATTACACAGGTATGTGCATTTTTCCCCTAGGCCTTTGTAGTTATTGGTTTCGAGTATCAGACTTGCGAAAATTTTGATGGTTTCTCAAGCATTCCTTAATTTCAAACTCCCATATCTCGCGAACGGATTGACGAACTCGAGAAATTCCTGTTGCATCTGAGAGTGGAAACCCGCCAGATTACAAAGGTATGTGTATTTTTCCCCTAGGCCTTTGTAGTTATTGGTTTCGAGTATCAGACTTGCGAAAATTTTGATGGTTTCTCAAGCATTCCTTAACTTCAAACTCCCATATCTCGCGAACGGATTGACGAGCTCGAGAAATTCCTGTTGCATGTGAAAGCAGAAACTCGCCCGATTACAAAGGTATGTGCATTTTTCCCCTAGGCCTTTGTAGTTATTGGTTTCTAGCATCAAAATTGCGAAAATTTTGATGGTTTCTCAACCATTCCTTAACTTCAAACTCCCATATCTCGCGAACGGATTGACGAACTCGAGAAATTCCTGTTGCATCTGAGAGTGGAAATCCTCCCGATTACAAAGGTATGTGTATTTTTCCCCTAGGCCTTGGTAGTTATTGGTTTCGCGTATCAGACTTGCGAAAATTTTGATGGTTTCTCAACCATTCCTTAATTTCAAACTCCCATATCTCGCGAACGGAATGGCGCACTCGAGAAATTCCTGTTGCATCTGAAAGTGGAAACTCGCCCGATTTCAAGGGTATGTGCATTTTTCCCCTAGGCCTTTGTAGCTATTGGTTTCGAGTATCAGACTGGCGAAAATTTTGATGGTTTCTCAAGCATTCCTTAATTTCAAACTCCCATATCTCGAGAACGGATTGACGAACTCGAGAAATTCCTGTTGCATCTGAAAGCAGAAACTCGCACGATTACAATGGTGTGTGTACTTTTACTCAAGGTCACTCCAGTTATAAATTTCTCGTATCAGAATCGCGAAAATTTCGATGGTTTCTCAACCATTCCTTAAATTCAAACTCCCATATCTCGCGAACGGATTGACGAACTCGAGAAATTCCTGTTGCGTCTGAAAGTAGAAACTCGCCCGATTACAATGGTGTGTGTACTTTTCCCCTAGGCCATTTCAGTTATTCGTTTCTAGCATCAGAGTTGCGAAAATTTTGATGGTTTCTCAAGCATTCCTTAAGTTCAAACTCCCATATCTCGCGAACGGATTGACGAACTCGAGAAATTCCTGTTGCATCTGAAAGTAGAAACTCGCCCGATTACAAAGATATGTGTGTTTTTCCCCCAGGCCTTTGTATTATAGTTATTGGTTTCGTGTATCAGACTTGCGAAAATTTTGATGGTTTCTCAAACATTCGTTAACTTCAAACTCCCATATCTCGCGAACGGATTGACGAACTCCAGAAATTCCTGTTGCATCTGAAAGTAGAAACATGCGCGATTACAATGGTGTGTGTAATTTTCCCCTAGGCCATTCCAGTTATTGGTTTCGAGTATCAGAATGGCGAAAATTTTGATGGTTTCTCAACCATTCCTTAACTTCAAACTCCCATATCTCGCGAACGGAATGACGCACTCGAGAAATTCCAGTTGCATCTGAAAGTGGAAACTCGCCCGATTTCAAAGGTATGTGCATTTTTCCCCTAGGCCTTTGTAGCTATTGGTTTCGAGTATCAGACTGGCGAAAGTTTTGATGGTTTCTCAAGCATTCCTTAACTTCAAACTCCCATATCTCGCGAACGGATTGACGAACTCGAGAAATTCCTGTTGCATCTGAAAGCAGAAACTCGCCCGATTACAACGGTATGTGTATTTTCCCCTAGGCCATTGTAGTTATTGGTTTCTAGTATCAGAATTGCGAAAATTTGGATGGTTTCTCAACCATTCCTTAACTTCGAACTCCCATATCTCGCGAACGGGATGACGAACTCGAGAAATTCCTGTTGCATCTGAAACTGGAAACTCGCCCGATTACAAAGATATGTGTGTTTTTCCCCCAGGCCTTTGTAGTTATTGGTTTCGAGTATCAGACTTGCGAAAATTTTGAGGGTTTCTCATCCATTTCTTAACTTCAAACTCCCATATCTCGCGAACGGATTGACGAACTCGAGAAATTCCTGTTGCATCTGAAAGTAGAGACTCACCCGTCTAGATTGTTGTGTGTACTTTTCCCCTAGGCCATTCCAGTTATTCGTTTCTGGCATCAGAATTGCGAAAATTTCGATGGTTTCTCAACCATTCCTTAACTTCAAACTCCCATATCTCGCGAACGGATTGACGAACTCGAGAAATTCCTGTTGCATCTGAAAGCAGAAACTCGCCCGATTCCAATGGTTTGTGTACTTTTCCCCTAGGCCATTCCAGTTATTGGTTTCTAGCATCAGAATTGCCAAAATTTTGATGGTTTCTCAAGCATTCCTTAAGTTCAAACTCCCATATCTCGCGAACGGATTGACGAACTCGAGAAATTCCTGTTGCATGTGAAAGCAGAAACTCGCCCGATTACAAAGGTATGTGTGTTTTTCCCCTAGGCCTTTGTAGTTATTGGTTTCGAGTATCAGACTTGCGAAAATTTTGATGGTTTCTCAACCATTCCTTAACTTCGAACTCCCATATCTCGCGAACGGGATGACGAACTCGAGAAATTCCTGTTGCATCTGAAACTGGAAACTCGCCCGATTACACAGGTATGTGCATTTTTCCCCTAGGCCTTTGTAGTTATTGGTTTCGAGTATCAGACTTGCGAAAATTTTGATGGTTTCTCAAGCATTCCTTAACTTCAAACTCCCATATCTCGCGAACGGATTGACGAACTCGAGAAATTCCTGTTGCATCTGAGAGTGGAAACCCGCCAGATTACAAAGGTATGTGTATTTTTCCCCTAGGCCTTTGTAGTTATTGGTTTCGAGTATCAGACTTGCGAAAATTTTGATGGTTTCTCAAGCATTCCTTAACTTCAAACTCCCATATCTCGCGAACGGATTGACGAGCTCGAGAAATTCCTGTTGCATGTGAAAGCAGAAACTCGCCCGATTACAAAGGTATGTGCATTTTTCCCCTAGGCCTTTGTAGTTATTGGTTTCTAGCATCAAAATTGCGAAAATTTTGATGGTTTCTCAACCATTCCTTAACTTCAAACTCCCATATCTCGCGAACGGATTGACGAACTCGAGAAATTCCTGTTGCATCTGAGAGTGGAAATCCTCCCGATTACAAAGGTATGTGTATTTTTCCCCTAGGCCTTGGTAGTTATTGGTTTCGCGTATCAGACTTGCGAAAATTTTGATGGTTTCTCAACCATTCCTTAATTTCAAACTCCCATATCTCGCGAACGGAATGGCGCACTCGAGAAATTCCTGTTGCATCTGAAAGTGGAAACTCGCCCGATTTCAAGGGTATGTGCATTTTTCCCCTAGGCCTTTGTAGCTATTGGTTTCGAGTATCAGACTGGCGAAAATTTTGATGGTTTCTCAAGCATTCCTTAATTTCAAACTCCCATATCTCGAGAACGGATTGACGAACTCGAGAAATTCCTGTTGCATCTGAAAGCAGAAACTCGCACGATTACAATGGTGTGTGTACTTTTCCCCTAGGCCATTCCAGTTATTGGTTTCGAGTATCAGAATGGCGAAAATTTTGATGGTTTCTCAACCATTCCTTAACTTCAAACTCCCATATCTCGCGAACGGAATGACGCACTCGAGAAATTCCTGTTGCATCTGAAAGTGGAAACTCGCCCGATTTCAAAGGTATGTGCATTTTTCCCCTAGGCCTTTGTAGCTATTGGTTTCGAGTATCAGACTGGCGAAAGTTTTGATGGTTTCTCAAACATTCCTTAATTTCAAACTCCCATATCTCGCGAACGGATTGACGAACTCGAGAAATTCCTGTTGCATCTGAAAGCAGAAACTCGCCCGATTACAACGGTATGTGTATTTTCCCCTAGGCCATTGTAGTTATTGGTTTCTAGCATCAGAATTGCGAAAATTTGGATGGTTTCTCAACCATTCCTTAACTTCGAACTCCCATATCTCGCGAACGGGATGACGAACTCGAGAAATTCCTGTTGCATCTGAAACTGGAAACTCGCCCGATTACAAAGATATGTGTGTTTTTCCCCTAGGCCTTTGTAGTTATTGGTTTCGAGTATCAGACTTGCGAAAATTTTGAGGGTTTCTCAACCATATCTTAACTTCAAACTCCCATATCTCGCGAACGGATTGACGAACTCGAGAAATTCCTGTTGCATCTGAAAGTAGAGACTCACCCGTCTAGATTGGTGTGTGTACTTTTCCCTAGGCCATTCCAGTTATTCGTTTCTGGCATCAGAATTGCGAAAATTTCGATGGTTTCTCAACCATTCCTTAACTTCAAACTCCCATATCTCGCGAACGGATTGACGAACTCGAGAAATTCCTGTTGCATCTGAAAGCAGAAACTCGCCCGATTCCAATGGTTTGTGTACTTTTCCCCTAGGCCATTCCAGTTATTGGTTTCTAGCATCAGAATTGCCAAAATTTTGATGGTTTCTCAAGCATTCCTTAAGTTCAAACTCCCATATCTCGCGAACGGATTGACGAACTCGAGAAATTCCTGTTGCATGTGAAAGCAGAAACTCGCCCGATTACAAAGGTATGTGTGTTTTTCCCCTAGGCCTTTGTAGTTATTGGTTTCGAGTATCAGACTTGCGAAAATTTTGATGGTTTCTCAACCATTCCTTAACTTCGAACTCCCATATCTCGCGAACGGGATGACGAACTCGAGAAATTCCTGTTGCATCTGAAACTGGAAACTCGCCCGATTACACAGGTATGTGCATTTTTCCCCTAGGCCTTTGTAGTTATTGGTTTCGAGTATCAGACTTGCGAAAATTTTGATGGTTTCTCAAGCATTCCTTAACTTCAAACTCCCATATCTCGCGAACGGATTGACGAACTCGAGTAATTCCTGTTGCATCTGAGAGTGGAAACCCGCCAGATTACAAAGGTATGTGTATTTTTCCCCTAGGCCTTTGTAGTTATTGGTTTCGAGTATCAGACTTGCGAAAATTTTGATGGTTTCTCAACCATTCCTTAACTTCGAACTCCCATATCTCGCGAACGGGATGACGAACTCGAGAAATTCCTGTTGCATCTGAGAGTGGAAACCCGCCAGATTACAAAGGTATGTGTATTTTTCCCCTAGGCCTTTGTAGTTATTGGTTTCGAGTATCAGACTTGCGAAAATTTTGATGGTTTCTCCAGCATTCCTTAACTTCAAACTCCCATATCTCGCGAACGGATTGACGAGCTCGAGAAATTCCTGTTGCATGTGAAAGCAGAAACACGCCCGATTACAAAGGTATGTGTGTTTTTCCCCTAGGCCTTTGTAGTTATTGGTTTCGAGTATCAGACTTGCGAAAATTTTGATGGTTTCTCAACCATTCCTTAACTTCGAACTCCCATATCTCGCGAACGGGATGACGAACTCGAGAAATTCCTGTTGCATCTGAGAGTGGAAACCCGCCAGATTACAAAGGTATGTGTATTTTTCCCCTAGGCCTTTGTAGTTATTGGTTTCGAGTATCAGACTTGCGAAAATTTTGATGGTTTCTCCAGCATTCCTTAACTTCAAACTCCCATATCTCGCGAACGGATTGACGAGCTCGAGAAATTCCTGTTGCATGTGAAAGCAGAAACTCGCCCGATTACAAAGGTATGTGCATTTTTCCCCTAGGCCTTTGTAGTTATTGGTTTCTAGCATCAAAATTGCGAAAATTTTGATGGTTTCTCAACCATTCCTTAACCTCGAACTCCCATATCTCGCGAACGGATTGACGAACTCGAGAAATTCCTGTTGCATCTGAAAGTAGAAATTCGCCCGATTACAAAGATATGTTTGTTTTTCCCCTAGGCCTTTGTAGTTATTGGTTTCGTGTATCAGGCTTGCGAAAATTTTGATGGTTTCTCAACCATTCGTTAACTTCAAACTCCCATATCTCGCGATCGGATTGACGAACTCCAGAAATTCCTGTTGCATCTGAAAGTAGAACCTCGCCCGATTAGAATGGTGTCTGTATTTTCCCCCTAGGCCATTGTAGTTATTGGTTTCGAGTATCAGACATGCGAAAATTTTGATAGTTTCTCAACCATTCCTTAACTTCAAACTCCCATTTCTCGCGAACGCATTGTCGAACTCGAGAAATTCCTGTTGCATGTGAAAGCAGAAACTCGCCCGATTACAACGGTATGTGTATTTTCCCCTAGGCCGTTGTAGTTATTGGTTTCTAGCATCAAAATTGCGAAAATTTTGATGGTTTCTCACGCATTCCTTAAGTTCAAACTCCCATATCGCGCGAACGGATTGACGAACTCGAGAAATTCCTGTTTCATCTGAAAGTAGAAACTCGGCCGATTACAAAGGTATGTGCATTTTTCCCCTAGGCCTTTGTAGCTATTGGTTTCGAGTATCAGACTGGCGAAAATTTTGATGGTTTCTCAAGCATTCCATAACTTCAAACTCCCATATCTCGCGAACGGATTGACGAACTCTAGAAATTCCTGTTGCATCTGAAAGCAGAAACTCGCCCGATTACAAGGGTATGTGTATTTTCCCCTAGGCCATTGTAGTTATTGGTTTCTAGCATCAGAATTGCGAAAATTTGGATGGTATCTCAACCATTCCTTAACTTCGAACTCCCATATCTCGCGAACGGGATGACGAACTCGAGAAATTCCTGTTGCATCTGAAACTGGAAACTCGCCCGATTACAAAGATATGTGTGTTTTTCCCCTAGGCCTTTGTAGTTATTGGTTTCGAGTATCAGAATGGCGAAAATTTTGCTGGTTTCTCAACCATTCCTTAACTTCAAACTCCCATATCTCGCGAACGGAATGACGCACTCGAAAAATTCCTGTTGCATCTGAAAGTGGAAAATCGCCCGATTTCAAAGGTATGTGCATTTTTCCCCTAGGCATTTGTAGCTATTGGTTTCGAGTATCAGACTGGCGAAAATTTTGATGGTTTCTCAAGCATTCCTTAATTTCAAACTCCCATATCTCGCGAACGGATTGACGAACTCGAGAAATTCCTGTTGCATTTGAAAGCAGAAACTCGCCCGATTACAACGGTATATGTATTTTCCCCTAGGCCATTGTAGATATTGGTTTCTAGCATCAGAATTGCGAAAATTTGGATGGTTTTTCAACCATTCCTTAACTTCGAACTCCTATATCTCGCGAACGGGATGACGAACTCGAGAAATTCCTGTTGCATCTGAAACTGGAAACTCGCCCGATTACAATGATATGTGTGTTTTTCCCCTAGGCCTTTGTAGTTATTGGTTTCGTGTATCAGACTTGCGAAAACTTTGATGGTTTCTCAAGCATTCCTTAACTTCAAACTCCCATATCTCGCGAACGGATTGACAAACTCGAGAAATCCCTGTTGCATCTGAAAGTGGAAACATGCCCGATTACAATGGTCTGTGTACTTTTCCCCTTGGCCATTCCAGTTATTGGTTTCGAGTATCAGACTTGCGAAAATGTTGATGGTTTCTCAACCATTCCTTAACTTCAAACTCCCATATCCCGCGAACGGATTGACGAACTCGAGAAATTCCTGTTGCATCTGAAAGTAGAGACTCGCCCGATTAGAATGGTGTGTGTACTTTTCCCCAAGGCCATTCCAGTTATTCGTTTCTAGCATCAGAATTGCGAAAATTTCGATGGTTTCTCAACCATTCCTTAACTTCAAACTCCCATATCTCGTGAACGGATTGACGAACTCGAGAAATTCCTGTTGCATCTGAAAGTGGAAACTCGCCCGATTACAAAGGTATGTGTATTTTTCCCCTAGGCCTTTGTAGTTATTGGTTTCGAGTATCAGACCAGCGAAAATTTTGATGGTTTCTCAAGCATTCCTTAACTTCAAGCGCCCATATCTCGCGAACGGATTTACGAAATCGAGAAGTTCCTGTTGCAACTGAAAGTAGAAGCTCGCCCGATTACAACAGTATGTGTATTTTTCCCCTAGGCCATTGTAGTTATTGGTTTCGAGTATCAGACTTGCGAAAATTTTGATGGTTTCTCAACCATTCCTTAACTTCAAACTCCCATATCTCGCGAAGGGGATGACGAACTCGAGGAATTCCTGTTGCATCTGAAACTGGAAACTCGCCCGATTACAAAGATATGTGTGTTTTTCCCCTAGGCCTTTGTAGATATTGGTTTCGAGTATCAGACATGCGAAAATTTTGTTGGTTTCTCAAGCATTCCTTATCTTCAGACTCCCATATCTCGCGAACGGATTGACAAACTCGAGAAATCCCTGTTGCATCTGAAAGTGGAAACTCGCCCGATTACAAAGGTATGTGCATTTTTCCCCTAGGCCTTTGTAGTTAGTGGTTTCGTGTATCAGACTTGCGAAAATTTTGAGGGTTTCCCAACCATTCCTTAAGTTCAAAGTCCCATATCTCGCGAACGGATTGACAAACTCGAGAAACCCCTGTTGCATCTGAAAGTGGAAACTCGCCCGATTACAAAGGTATGTGCATTTTTCCCCTAGGCCTTTGTAGTTATTGGTTTCGAGTATCAGACTTGCGAAAATTTGATGGTTTCTCAAGCACTCCTTAACTGCAAACTCCCATAACTCGCGAACGGATTGACGAACTCGAGAAATTCCTGTTGCATCTGATAGTAGAAACATGCCCGATTACAATGGTGTGTGTACTTTTCCCCTTGGCCATTCCAGTTATTGGTTTCGAGTATCAGACTTGCGAAAATGTTGATGGTTTCTCAACCATTCCTTAACTTCAAACTCCCATATCCCGCGAACGGATTGACGAACTCGAGAAATTCCTGTTGCATCTGAAAGTAGAGACTCGCCCGATTAGAATGGTGTGTGTACTTTTCCCCAAGGCCATTCCAGTTATTCGTTTCTAGCATCAGAATTGCGAAAATTTCGATGGTTTCTCAACCATTCCTTAACTTCAAACTCGCATATCTCGTGAACGGATTGACGAACTCGAGAAATTCCTGTTGCATCTGAAAGTGGAAACTCGCCCGATTACAAAGGTATGTGTATTTTTCCCCTAGGCCTTTGTAGTTATTGGTTTCGAGTATCAGACCAGCGAAAATTTTGATGGTTTCTCAAGCATTCCTTAACTTCAAACGCCCATATCTCGCGAACGGATTTACGAAATCGAGAAATTCCTGTTGCAACTGAAAGTAGAAGCTCGCCCGATTACAACAGTATGTGTATTTTTCCCCTAGGCCATTGTAGTTATTGGTTTCGAGTATCAGACTTGCGAAAATTTTGATGGTTTCTCAACCATTCCTTAACTTCAAACTCCCATATCTCGCGAAGGGGATGACGAACTCGAGGAATTCCTGTTGCATCTGAAACTGGAAACTCGCCCGATTACAAAGATATGTGAGTTTTTCCCCTAGGCCTTTGTAGATATTGGTTCCGAGTATCAGACTTGCGAAAATTTTGAGGGTTTCTCAACCATTCCTTAACTTCAAACTCCCATATCTCGCGAACGGATTGACAAACTCGAGAAATTCCTGTTGCATCTGAAAGTGGAAACCCGCCAGATTACAAAGGTATGTGTATTTTTCCCCTAGGCCTTTGTAGTTATTGGTTTCGAGTATCGGACTTGCGAAAATTTTGTTGGTTTCTCAAGCATTCCTTAACTTCAAACTCCCATATCTCGCGAACGGATTGACAAACTCGAGAAATCCCTGTTTCATCTGAAAGTGGAAACTCGCCCGATTACAAAGGTATGTACATTTTTCCCCTAGGCCTTTGTAGTTATTGGTTTCGAGTATCAGACTTGCGAAATTTTGATGGTTTCTCAAGCATTCCTTAACTTCAAACTCCCATATCTCGCGAACGGATTGACGAACTCGAGAAATTCCTGTTGCATTTGATAGTAGAAACATGCCCGATTACAATGGTGTGTGTACTTTTCCCCTTGGCCATTCCAGTTATTGGTTTCGAGTATCAGACTTGCGAAAATGTTGATGGTTTCTCAACCATTCCTTAACTTCAAACTCCCATATCCCGCGAACGGATTGACGAACTCGAGAAATTCCTGTTGCATCTGAAAGTAGAGACTCGCCCGATTAGAATGGTGTGTGTACTTTTCCCCTAGGCCATTCCAGTTATTCGTTTCTAGCATCAGAATTGCGAAAATTTCGATGGTTTCTCAACCATTCCTTAACTTCGAACTCCCATATCTCGCGAACGGGATGACGAACTCGAGAAATTCCTGCTGCTTCTGAAACTGGAAACTCGCCCGATTACAAAGATATGTGTGTTTTTCCCCTAGGCCTTTGTAGTTATTGGTTTCGTGTATCAGACTTGCGAAAATTTTGAGGGTTTCTCAACCATTCCTTAACTTCAAACTCCCATATCTCGCGAACGGATTGACGAACTCGAGCAATTCCTGTTGCATCTGATAGTAGAAACATGCCCGATTACAATGGTTTGTGTACTTTTCCCCTTGGCCATTCCAGTTATTGGTTTCGAGTATCAGGTTTGCGAAAATGTTGATGGTTTCTCAACCATTCCTTAAACTTCAAACTCCCATATCCCGCGAACGGATTGACGAACTCGAGAAATTCCTGTTGCATCTGAAAGTAGAGACTCGCCCGATTAGAATGGTGTGTGTACTTTTCCCCTAGGCCATTCCAGTTATTGGTTTCGAGTATCAGACTTGCGAAAATGTTGATGGTTTCTCAACCATTCCTTAACTTCAAACTCCCATATCCCGCGAACGGATTGACGAACTCGAGAAATTCCTGTTGCATCTGAAAGTAGAAGCTCGCCCGATTACAACGGTATGTGTATTTTTCCCCTAGGCCATTGTAGTTATTGGTTTCTAGCATCAAAATTGCGAAAATTTTGATGGTTTCTCAACCATTCCTTAACTTCGAACTCCCATATCTCGCAAACGGGATGACGAACTCGAGAAATTCCTGCTGCATCTGAAACTGGAAACTCGCCCGATTACAAAGATATGTGTGTTTTTCCCCAAGGCCTTTGCAGTTATTGGTTTCGTGTATCAGACTTGCGAAAACTTTGAATGTTTCTCAAGCATTCCTTAACTTCAAACTCCCATATCTCGCGAACGGTTTGACGAACTCGAAAAATTCCTGTTGCATCTGAAAGCAGAAACTCGCACGATTACAATGGTGTGTGTACTTTTCCCCTAGGCCATTCCAGTTATTGGTTTCGAGTATCAGAATTGCGAAAATTTTGATGGTTTCTCAACCATTCCTTAACTTCAAACTCCCATATCTCGCGAACGGAATGACGCACTCGAGAAATTCCTGTTGCATCTGAAAGTAGAAGCTCGCCCGATTACAACGGTATGTGTATTTTTCCCCTAGGCCATTGTAGTTATTGGTTTCAAGTATCAGACTTGCGAAAATTTTGATGGTTCCTCAACCATTCCTTAACTTCAAACTCCCATATCTCGCGAACGGATTGACGAACTCGAGCAATTCCTGTTGCATCTGAAAGTAGAAACTCGCCCGATTACAATGGTGTGTGTACTTTTCCCCTAGGCCTTTGTAGTTATTGGTTTCGAGTATCAGACTTGCGAAAATTTTGATGGTTTCTCAAGCACTCCTTAACTTCAAACTCCCATATCTCGCGAACGGATTGACGAACTCGAGAAATTCCTGTTGCATCTGATAGTAGAAACATGCCCGATTACAATGGTGTGTGTACTTTACCCCTTGGCCATTCCAGTTATTGGTTTCGAGTATCAGACTTGCGAAAATGTTGATGGTTTCTCAACTATTCCTTAACTTCAAACTCCCATATCCCGCGAACGGATTGACGAACTCGAGAAATTCCTGTTGCATCTGAAAGTAGAGACTCGCCCGATTAGAATGGTGTGTGTACTTTTCCCCTAGGCCATTCCAGTTATTCGTTTCTAGCATCAGAATTGCGAAAATTTCGATTGTTTCTCAACCATTCCTTAACTTCAAACTCCCATATCTCGTGAACGGATTGACGAACTCGAGAAATTCCTGTTGCATCTGAAAGTGAAAACTCGCCCGATTACAAAGGTATGTGTATTTTTCCCCTAGGCCTTTGTAGTTATTGGTTTCGAGTATCAGACCAGCGAAAATTTTGATGGTTTCTCAACCATTCCTTAACTTCAAACTCCCATATCTCGTGAACGCATTGACGAACTCGAGAAATTCCTGTTGCATCTGAAAGTGAAAACTCGCCCGATTACAAAGGTATGTGTATTTTTCCCCTAGGCCTTTGTAGTTATTGGTTTCGAGTATCAGACTTGCGAAAATTTTGATGGTTTCTCAACCATTCCTTAACTTCAAACTCCCATATCTCGCGAAGGGGATGACGAACTCGAGGAATTCCTGTTGCATCTGAAACTGGAAACTCGCCCGATTACAAAGATATGTGTATTTTTCCCCTAGGTCTTTGTAGTTATTGGTTTCGAGTATCAGACCAGCGAAAATTTTGATGGTTTCTCAAGCATTCCTCAACTTCAAACTTCCATACCTCGCGAACGGAATGACGCACTCGAGAAACTCCTGTTGCATCTGAAAGTGGAAACTCGCCCGATTACAAAGGTATGTGTATTTTTCCCCTAGGTCTTTGTAGTTATAGGTTTCGAGTATCAGACCAGCGAAAATTTTGATGGTTTCTCAACTATTCCTTAACTTCAAACGCCCATATCTCACGAACGGATTGACGAACTCGAGAAATTCCTGTTGCATCTGAAAGCAGAAACTCGCCCGATTACAATGGTGTGTGTACTTGTCCCCTAGGCCTTTGTAGTTATTGGTTTCGAGTATCAGACTTGCGAAAATTTTGAGGGTTTCTCAACCATTCCTTAACTTCAAACTCCCATATCTCGCGAACGGATTGACGAACTCGAGAAATTCCTGTGGCATCAGAAAGTGGAAACTCGCCCGATTACAAAGATATGTGTGTTTTTCCCCTAGGCCTTTGTAGTTATTGGTTTCGAGAATCAGACCAGCGAAAATTTTGATGGTTTCTCAAGCATTCCTTAACTTCAAACTTCCATACCTCGCGAACGGAATGACGCACTCGAGAAACTCCTGTTGCATCCGAAAGTGGAAACTCGCCCGATTACAAAGGTATGTGTATTTTTCCCCTAGGTCTTTGTAGTTATAGGTTTCGAGTATCAGACCAGCGAAAATTTTGATGGTTTCTCAACTATTCCTTAATTTCAAACTCCCATATCTCGCGAACGGATTGACGAACACGAGAAATTCATGTTGCATCTGAAAGTAGAGACTCGCCCGATTAGAATGGTGTGTGTACTTTTCCCCTTGGCCGTTCCAGTTATTGGTTTCGAGTATCAGACTTTCGAAAATTTTGATGGTTTCTCAACCATTCCTTAACTTCAAACTCCCATATCTCGCGAACGGAGTGACGAACTCGAGAAATTCCTATTGCATCTGAAAGTGGAGACTCGCCCGATTACAAAGGTATGTGCATTTTCCCCTAGGCCTTTGTAGTTATTGGTTTCGAGTATCTGACCTGCGAAAATTTTGATGGTTTCTCAACTATTCCTTAATTTCAAACTCCCATATCTCGCGAACGGATTGACGAACACGAGAAATTCCTGTTGCATCTGAAAGTGGAAACTCGCCCGATTACAAAGATATGTGTGTTTTTCCGCCAGGCCTTTGTAGTTATTGGTTTCGAGTATCAGACTTGCGAAAATTTTGAGGGTTTCCCAACCATTCCTTAACTCCAAACGCCCATATCTCGCGAACGGATTTACGAAATCGAGAAATTCCTGTTGCATCTGAATGTAGAAACTCGCCCGATTACAATGGTGTGTGTACTTTTCCCCTAGGTCATTCCAGTTATTGGTTTCGAGAATCAGACCAGCGAAAATTTTGATGGTTTCTCAAACATTCCTTAACTTCAAACTCACATATCTCGCGAACGGATTGACGAACTCGAGAAATTCGTGTTGCATCTGAAAGTAGAAACTCGCCCGATTACAATGGTGTGTGTACTTTTCCCCTAGGCCATTCCAGTTATTCGTTTCTAGCATCAGAATTGCGAAAATTTTGATGGCTTCTCAACCATTCCTTAACTTCAAACTCCCATATCTCGTGAACGGATTGACGAACTCGAGAAATTCCTGTTGCTTCTGAAAGTGGAAACTCGCCCGATTACAAAGGTATGCGTATTTTTCCCTAGGCCTTTGTAGTTATTGGTTTCGAGTATCAGACTTGCGAAAATTTTGATGGTTTCTCAAGCATTCCTTAACTTCAAACTCCCATGTCGTGCGAACGGATTGACGAACTCGAGAAATTCCTGTTGCATCTGAAAGTAGAAACTCGCCCGATTAGAATGGTGTGTGTACTTTTCCCCTAGGCCATTCCAGTTATACGTTTCTAGCATCAGAATTGCGAAAATTTTGATGGTTTCTCAACCATTCCTTAACTTCAAACTCCCATATCTCGCGAACGGAATGACGAACTCGAGAAATTCCTGTTGCATCTGAAAGTGGAAACTCGCCCGATTACAAAGATATGTGTGTTTTTCCGCTAGGCCATTGTAGTTATTGGTTTCGGGTATTAGACTTGCGAAAATTTTGATGGTTCCTCAACCATTCCTTAACTTCAAACTCCCATATCTCGCGCACGGATTGACGAACTCGAGCAATTCCTGTTGCATCTGAAAGTAGAAACTCGCCCGATTACAATGGTGTGGGTACTCTTCCCCTAGGCCATTCCAGTTGTTCGTTTCTAGCATCAGAATTGCGAAAATTTTGATGGTTTCTCAACCATTCCTTAACTTCAAACTCCCATATCTCGTGAACGGATTGACGAACTCGAGAAATTCCTGTTGCATCTGAAAATAGAGACTCGCCCGATTAGAATGGTGTGTGTACTTTTCCCCTAGGCCATTCCAGTTATTCGTTTCTAGCATCAGAATTGCGAAAATTTCGATGGCTTCTCAACCCTTCCTTAACTTCAAACTCCCATATCTCGTGAACGGATTTACGAAATCGAGAAATTCCTGTTGCATCTGAAAGTAGAAGCTCGCCCGATTACAACGGTATGTGTGTTTTTCCGCTAGGCCTTTGTAGTTATTAGTTTCGAGTATCAGACTTGCGAAAATTTTGAGGGTTTCCCAACCATTCCTTAACTCCAAACTCCCATATCTCGCGAACGGATTTACGAAACCGAGAAATTCCTGTTGCATCTGAAAGTAGAAACTCGCCCGATGACAATGGTGTGTGTACTTTTCCCCTAGGCCATTCCAGTTATTCGTTTCTAGCATCAGAATTGCGAAAATGTTGATGGTTTCTCAAACATTCCTTAACTTCAAACGCCCATATCTCGCGAACGGATTGACGAACTCGAGAAATTCCTGTTGCATCTCAAAGTGGAAACTCGCCCGATTACAAAGGTATGTGCATTTTTCCCCTAGGCCTTTGTAGTTATTGGTTTCGAGTATTAGACTTGCGAAAATCTTGATGGTTTCTCAAGCATTCCTTAACTTCAAACTCCCATATCTCGCGAACGGATTGACGAACTCGAGAAATTCCTGTTGCATCTGAAAGTAGAGACTCGCCCGATTAGAATGGTGTGGGTACTTTTCCCCTAGGCCGTTCCAGTTATTCGTTTCTAGCATCAGAATTGCGAAAATTTCGATGGTTTCTCAACCATTCCTTAACTTCAAACTCCCATATCTCGTGAACGGATTGACGAACTCGAGAAATTCCTGTTGCATCTGAAAGTAGAAACTCGCCCGATTACAAAGATATGTGCGTTTTTCCGCTAGGCCTTTGTAGTTATTGGTTTCGAGTATCAGACTTGCGAAAATTTTGAGGGTTTCCCAACCATTCCTTAACTCCAAACTCCCATATCTCGCGAACGGATTTACGAAATCGAGAAATTCCTGTTGCATCTGAAAGTAGAAACTCGCCCGATTACAAAGGTATGTGCAATTTTCCCCTAGGCCTTTGTAGTTATTGGTTTCGAGTATTAGACTTGCGAAAATCTTGATGGTTTCTCAAGCATTCCTTAACTTCAAACTCCCATATCTCGCGAACGGATTGACGAACTCGAGAAATTCCTGTTGCATCTGAAAGTAGAGACTCGCCCGATTAGAATGGTGTGGGTACTTTTCCCCTAGGCCGTTCCAGTTATTCGTTTCTAGCATCAGAATTGCGAAAATTTCGATGGTTTCTCAACCATTCCTTAACTTCAAACACCCATATCTCGTGAACGGATTGACGAGCTCGAGAAATTCCTGTTGCATCTGAAAGTAGAAACTCGCCCGATTACAAAGATATGTGTGTTTTTCCCCTAGGCCTTTGTAGTTATTGGTTTCGAGTATCAGACTTGCGAAAATTTTGATGGTTCCTCAACCATTCCTTAACTTCAAACTCCCATATCTCGCGCACGGATTGACGAACTCGAGCAATTCCTGTTGCATCTGAAAGTAGAAACTCGCCCGATTACAATGGTGTGTGTACTCTTCCCCTAGGCCATTCCAGTTGTTCGTTTCTAGCATCAGAATTGCGAAAATTTTGATGGTTTCTCAACCATTCCTTAACTTCAAACTCCCACATCTCGTGAACGGATTGACGAACTCGAGAAATTCCTGTTGCATCTGAAAATAGAGACTCGCCCGATTAGAATGGTGTGTGTACTTTTCCGCTAGGCCTTTGTAGTTATTGGTTTCGAGTATCAGACTTGCGAAAATTTTGAGGGTTTCCCAACCATTCCTTAACTCCAAACTCCCATATCTCGCGAACGGATTTACGAAATCGAGAAATTCCTGTTGCATCTGAAAGTAGAAACTCGCCCGATGACAATGGTGTGTGTACTTTTCCCCTAGGCCATTCCAGTTATTCGTTTCTAGCATCAGAATTGCGAAAATGTTGATGGTTTCTTAAACATTCCTTAACTTCAAACGCCCATATCTCGCGAACGGATTGACGAACTCGAGAAATTCCTGTTGCATCTCAAAGTGGAAACTCGCCCGATTACAAAGGTATGTGCATTTTTCCCCTAGGCCTTTGTAGTTATTGGTTTCGAGTATTAGACTTGCGAAAACCTTGATGGTTTCTCAAGCATTCCTTAAATTCAAACTCCCATATCTTGGGAACGGATTGACCAGCTCGAGAAATTCCTGTTGCATCTGAAAGTAGAAACTCGCCCGATTACAAAGATATGTGAGTTTTTCCCCTAGGCCTTTGTAGTTATTGGTTTCAAGTACCAGACTTTCGAAAATTTTGATGGTTTCTCAAGCATTCCTTAACTTCAAACTCCCATATCTTGGGAACGGATTGACGAACTCGAGAAATTCCTGTTGCATCTGAAAGTAGAAACTCGCCCGATTAGAATGGTGTGTGTACTTTTCCCCTAGGCCATTCCCGTAATTCGTTTCTAGCATCAGAATTGCGAAAATTTTGATGGTTTCTCAAGCATTCCTTAACTTCAAACTCCCATATCTCGCGAACGGATTGACGAACTCGAGAAATTCCTGCTGCATCTGAAAGTAGAAACTCGCCCGATTACAAAGGTATGTGTGTTTTCCCCTAGGCCTTTGTAGTTATTGGTTTCGAGTATCAGACTTTCGAAAATTTTGGTGGTTTCTCAAGCATTCCTTAACTTCAAACTCCCATATCTTGCTAACGGATTGACGAACTCGAGAAATTCCTGTTGCATCTGAGAGTAGAAACTCGCCCGATTACAAAGATATGTGTGTTTTTCCCCTAGGCCTTTGTAGTTATTGGTTTCGAGTATCAGACTTGCGAAAATTTTGAGGGTTTCCCAACCATTCCTTAACTTCAAACTCCCATATCTCGCGAACGGATTTACGAAATCGAGAAACTCCTGTTGCATCTGAAAGTAGAAACTCGCCCGGTTACAATGGTGTGTGCACTTTTCCCCTAGGCCATTCCAGTTATTCGTTTCTAGCATCAGAATTGCGAAAATTTTGATGGTTTCTCAACCATTCCTTAACTTCAAACTCCCATATCTCGCGAACGGAATGACGAACTCGAGAAATTCCTGTTGCATCTGAAAGTGGAAACTCGCCCGATTACAAAGGTATGTGTATTTTCCCCTAGGCCTTTGTACTTATTGGTTTCGAGTATCAAACTTTCGAAAATTTTGATGGTTCCTCAACCATTCCTTAACTTCAAACTCCCATATCTCGCGCACGAATTGACGAACTCGAGCAATTCCTGTTGCATCTGAAAGTAGAAACTCGCCCGATTACAATGGTGTGTGTACTCTTCCCCTAGGCCATTCCAGTTATTCGTTTCTAGCATCAGAATTGCGAAAATTTTGATGGTTTCTCAACCATTCCTTAACTTCAAACTCCCATATCTCGTGAACGGATTGACGAACTCGAGAAATTCCTGTGGCATCTGAAAGAAGAAACTCGCCCGATTACAAAGATATGTGTGTTTTTCCGCTAGGCCTTTGTAGTTATTGGTTTCGAGTATCAGACTTGCGAAAACTTTGAGGGTTTCCCAACCATTCCTTAACTCCAAACTCCCATATCTCGCGAACGGATTTACGAAATCGAGAAATTCCTGTTGCATCTGAAAGTAGAAACTCGCCCGATTACAAAGATATGTGTGTTTTTCCCCTAGGCCTTTGTAGTTATTGGTTTCGAGTATCAGACTTTCGAAAATTTTGATGGTTTCTCAAGCATTCCTTATCTTCAAACTCCCATATCTCGCGAACGCATTGACGAACTCGAGAAATTCCTGTTGCATCTGAAAGTAGAGACTCGCCCGATTAGAATGGTGTGTGTACTTTTCCCCTAGGCCATTCCAGTTATTCGTTTCTAGCATCAGAATTGCGAAAATTTCGATGGCTTCTCAACCCTTCCTTAACTTCAAACTCCCATATCTCGTGAACGGATCTACGAAATCGAGAAATTCCTGTTGCATCTGAATGTAGAAACTCGCCCGATTACAAAGATATGTGTGTTTTTCCCCTAGGCCTTTGTAGTTATTGGTTTCGAGTATCAGACTTTCCAAGATTTTGATGGTTTCTCAAGCATTCCTTAACTTCAAACTCCCATATCTCGCGAACGCATTGACGAACTCGCGAAATTCCTGTTGCATCTGAAAATAGAGACTCGCCCGATTAGAATGGTGTGTGTTCTTTTCCCCTAGGCCATTCCAGTTATTCGTTTCTAGCATCAGAATTGCGAAAATTTCGATGGCTTCTCAACCCTTCCTTAACTTCAAACTCCCATATCTCGTGAACGGATTTACGAAATCGAGAAATTCCTGTTGCATCTGAAAATAGAAGCTCGCCGGATTACAACGGTATGTGTATTTTTCCCCTACGCCTTTGTAGTTATTGGTTTCGAGTATCAGAATTGCGAAAATTTTGATGGTTTCTCAACCATTCCTTAACTTCAAACTCCCATAACTCGCGAACGGAATGACGAACTCGAGAAATTCCTGTTGCATCTGAAAGTGGAAACTCGCCCGATTACAACGATATGTGTGTTTTTCCGCTAGGCCTTTGTAGTTATTGGTTTCGAGTATCAGACTTGCGAAAATTTTGAGGGTTTCCCAACCATTCCTTATCTCCAAACTCCCATATCTCGCGAACGGATTTACGAAATCGAGAAATTCCTGTTGCATCTGAATGTAGAAACTCGCCCGATTACAAAGATATGTGTGTTTTTCCCCTAGGCCTTTGTAGTTATTGGTTTCGAGTATCGGAATTTCGAAGATTTTGATGGTTTCTCAAGCATTCCTTAACTTCAAACTCCCATATCTCGCGAACGCATTGACGAACTCGCGAAATTCCTGTTGCAACTGAAAATAGAGACTCGCCCGATTAGAATGGTGTGTGTACTTTTCCCCTAGGCCATTCCAGTTATTCGTTTCTAGCATCAGAATTGCGAAAATTTCGATGGCTTCTCAACCCTTCCTTAACTTCAAACTCCCATATCTCGTGAACGGATTTACGAAATCGAGAAATTCCTGTTGCATCTGAAAGTAGAAGCTCGCCCGATTACAACGGTATGTGTATTTTTCCCCTAGGCCTTTGTAGTTATTGGTTTCGAGTTTCAGAATTGCGAAAATTTTGATGGTTTCTCAACCATTCCTTAACTTCAAACTCCCATATCTCGCGAACGGAATGACGAACTCGAGAAATTCCTGTTGCATCTGAAAGTGGAAACTCGCCCGATTACAAAGATATGTGTATTTTTCCCCTAGGCCTTTGTAGTTATTGGTTTCGAGTTTCAGAATTGCGAAAATTTTGATGGTTTCTCAAACATTCCTTAACTTCAAACTCCCATATCTCGCGAACGGATGGACGAACTCGAGAAATTCGTGTTGCATCTGAAAGTAGAAACTCGCCCGATTACAATGGTGTGTGTACTTTTCCCCCAGGCCATTCCAGTTATTCGTTTCTAGCATCAGAACTGCGAAAATTTCGATGGCTTCTCAACCATTCCTTAACTTCAAACTCCCATATCTCGTGAACGGATTGACGAACTCGAGAAATTCCTGTTGCATCTGAAAGTGGAAACTCGCCCGATTACAATGGTGTGTGTACTTTTCCCCTAGGTCATTCCAGTTATTGGTTTCGAGTATCAGACCAGCGAAAATTTTGATGGTTTCTCAACCATTCCTTAACTTCAAACTCCCATACCTCGCGAACGGATTGACGAACTCGAGAAATTCCTGTTGCATCTGGAAGCAGAGACTCGCCCGATTACAACGGTCTGTGTATTTTCCCTAGGCCATTGTAGTTATTGGTTTCTAGCATCAGAATTGCGAAAATTTTGATGGTTTCTCAACCATTCCTTAACTTCAAACTCCCATATCTCGCGAACGGAATGACGAACTCGAGAAATTCCTGTTGCATCTGAAAGTGGAAACTCGCCCGATTACAAAGATATGTGTGTTTTTCCCCTAGGCCATTGTAGTTATTGGTTTCGAGTATCAGACTTGCGAAAATTTTGATGGTTTCTCAAACATTCCTTAACTTCAAACTCCCATATCTCTCGAACGGACTGACGAACTCCAGAAATTCCTGTTACATCTGAAAGTAGAAACTCGCCCGATTAGAATGGTGTGTGTACTTTCCCCCTAGGCCATTCCAGTTATTCGTTTCTAGCATCAGAATCGCGAAAATTTCGATGGTTTCTCAACCATTCCTTAACTTCAAACTCCCATATCTCGCGAACTGATTGTCGAACTTGAGAAATTCCTGTTGCATCTGAAAGTGGAAACTCGCCCGATTACAAAGATATGTGTGTTTTTCCCCTAGGCCTTTGTAGTTATTGGTTTCGAGTATCAGACTTTCGAAAATTTTGATGGTTTCTCAAGCATGCCTTAACTTCAAACTCCCATATCTCGCGAACGGATTGACGAGCTCGAGAAATTCCTATTGCATCTGAAAGTGGAAACTCGCCCGATTACAAAGATATGTGTGTTTTTCCCCTAGGCCTTTGCAGTTATTGGTTTCAAGTACCAGACTTTCGAAAATTTTGATGGTTTCTCAAGCATTCCTTAACTTCAAACTCCCATATCTTGGGAACGGATTGACGAACTCGAGAAATTCCTGTTGCATCTGAAAGTAGAAACTCGTGCGATTAGAATGGTGTGTGTACTTTTCCCCTAGGCCATTCCCGTAATTCGTTTCTAGCATCAGAATTGCGAAAATTTTGATGGTTTCTCAAGCATTCCTTAACTTCAAACTCCCATATCTTGCGAACGGATTGAAGAACTCGAGAAATTCCCGTTGCATCTGAAAGTAGAATCTCGCCCGATTACAAAGATATGTGTGTTATTCCCCTAGGCCTTTGTAGTTATTGGTTCGAGTATCAGACTTTCGAAAATTTTGATGGTTTCTCAAGCATTCCTTAACTTCAAACTCCCATGTCGTGCGAACGGATTGACGAACTCGAGAAATTCCTGTTGCATCTGAAAGTAGAAACTCGCCCGATTAGAATGGTGTGTGTACTTTTCCCCTAGGCCATTCCAGTTATACGTTTCTAGCATCAGAATTGCGAAAATTTCGATGGTATCTCAACCATTCCTTAACTTCAAACTCCCATATCTCGCGAACGGATTGACGAGCTCGAGAAGTTCCTATTGCATCTGAAAGCAGAAACTCGCCCGATTACAAAGATATGTGTGTTTTTCCCCTAGGCCTTTGTAGTTATGGGTTTCAAGTACCAGACTTTCGAAAATTTTGATGGTTTCTCAAGCATTCCTTAACTTCAAACTCCCATATCTTGGGAACGGATTGACGAACTCGAGAAATTCCTGTTGCATCTGAAAGTAGAAACTCGCCCGATTAGAATGGTGTGTGTACTTTTCCCCTAGGCCATTCCCGTAATTCGTTTCTAGCATCAGAATTGCGAAAATTTTGATGGTTTCTCAAGCATTCCTTAACTTCAAACTCCCATATCTCGCGAACGGATTGACGAACTCGAGAAATTCCTGCTGCATCTGAAAGTAGAAACTCGCCCGATTACAAAGGTATGTGTGTTTTCCCCTAGGCCTTTGTAGTTATTGGTTTCGAGTATCAGATTTTCGAAAATTTTGGTGGTTTCTCAAGCATTCCTTAACTTCAAACTCCCATATCTTGCTAACGGATTGACGAACTCGAGAAATTCCTATTGCATCTGAGAGTAGAAACTCGCCCGATTACAAAGATATGTGTGTTTTTCCCCTAGGCCTTTGTAGTTATTGGTTTCGAGTATCAGACTTGCGAAAATTTTGAGGGTTTCCCAACCATTCCTTAACTTCAAACTCCCATATCTCGCGAACGGATTTACGAAATCGAGAAACTCCTGTTGCATCTGAAAGTAGAACTCGCCCGGTTACAATGGTGTGTGCACTTTTCCCCTAGGCCATTCCAGTTATTCGTTTCTAGCATCAGAATTGCGAAAATTTTGATGGTTTCTCAAGCATTCCTTAACTTCAAACTCCCATGTCGTGCAAACGGATTGACGAACTCGAGAAATTCCTGTTGCATCTGAAACTAGAAACTCGCCCGATTAGAATGGTGTGTGTACTTTTCCCCTAGGCCATTCCAGTTATACGTTTCTAGCATCAGAATTGCGAAAGTTTCGATGGTATCTCAACCATTCCTTAACTTCAAACTCCCATATCTCGCGAACGGATTGACGAGCTCGAGAAGTTCCTATTGCATCTGAAAGTAGAAACTCGCCCGATTACAAAGATATGTGTGTTTTTCCCCTAGGCCTTTGTAGTTATTGGTTTCAAATACCAGACTTTCGAAAATTTTGATGGTTTCTCAAGCATTCCTTAACTTCAAACTCCCATATCTTGGGAACGGATTGACGAACTCGAGAAATTCCTGTTGCATCTGAAAGTAGAAACTCGCCCGATTAGAGTGGTGTGTGTACTTTTCCCCTAGGCCATTCCCGTAATTCGTTTCTAGCATCAGAATTGCGAAAATTTTGATGGTTTCTCAAGCATTCCTTAACTTCAAACTCCCATATCTCGCGAACGGATTGACGAACTCGAGAAATTCCTGCTGCATCTGAAAGTAGAAACTCGCCCGATTACAAAGGTATGTGTGTTTTCCCCTAGGCCTTTGTAGTTATTGGTTTCGAGTATCAGACTTTCGAAAATTTTGGTGGTTTCTCAAGCATTCCTTAACTTCAAACTCCCATATCTTGCTAACGGATTGACGAACTCGAGAAATTCCTGTTGCATCTGAGAGTAGAAACTCGCCCGATTACAAAGATATGTGTGTTTTTCCCCTAGGCCTTTGTAGTTATTGGTTTCGAGTATCAGACTTGCGAAAATTTTGAGGGTTTCCCAACCATTCCTTAACTTCAAACTCCCATATCTCGCGAACGGATTGACGAACTCGAGAAATTCCTGTTGCATCTGAAAGTAGAGACTCGCCCGATTAGAATTGTGTGGGTACTTTTCCCCTAGGCCGTTCCAGTTATTCGTTTCTAGCATCAGAATTGCGAAAATTTTGATGGTTTCTCAACCATTCCTTATCTTCAAACTCCCATATCTCGTGAACGGATTGACGAACTCGAGAAATTCCTGTTGCATCTGAAAGTAGAGACTCCCCCGATTAGAATGGTCTGTGTACTTTTCCCCTAGGCCATTCCAGTTATTCGTTTCTAGCATCAGAATTGCGAAAATTTCGATGGCTTCTCAACCATTCCTTAACTTCAAACTCCCATATCTCGTGAACGGATTTACGAAACCGAGAAATTCCTGTTGCATCTAAAAGTAGAAGCTCGCCCGATTACAACGGTATGGGTATTTTTCCCCTAGGCCTTTGTAGTTATTGGTTTCGAGTATCAGAATTGCGAAAATTTTGATGGTTTCTCAACCATTCCTAAACTTCAAACTCCCATATCTCGCGAACGGAATGACGAACTCGAGAAATTCCTGTTGCATCTGAAAGTGGAAACTCGCCCGATTAGAATTGTGTGGGTACTTTTCCCCTAGGCCGTTCCAGTTATTCGTTTCTAGCATCAGAATTGCGAAAATTTTGATGGTTTCTCAACCATTCCTTAACTTCAAACTCCCATATCTCGTGAACGGATTGACGAACTCGAGAAATTCCTGTTGCATCTGAAAGTGGAAACTCGCCCGATTAGAATTGTGTGGGTACTTTTCCCCTAGGCCGTTCCAGTTATTCGTTTCTAGCATCAGAATTGCGAAAATTTTGATGGTTTCTCAACCATTCCTTATCTTCAAACTCCCATATCTCGTGAACGGATTGAAGAACTCGAGAAATTCCTGTTGCATCTGAAAGTAGAAACTCGCCCGATTACAAAGATATGTGTGTTTTTCCGCTAGGCCTTTGTAGTTATTGGTTTCGAGTATCAGACTTGCGAAAATTTTGAGGGTTTCCCAACCATTCCTTAACTCCAAACTCCCATATCTCGCGAACGGATTTACGAAATCGAGAAATTCCTGTTGCATCTGAAGGTAAAAACTCGCCCGATTACAAAGATATGTGTGTTTTTCCCCTAGGCCTTTGTAGTTATTGGTTTCGAGTATCAGACTTTCGAAAATTTTGATGGTTTCTCAAGCATTCCTTAACTTCAAACTCCCATATCTCGCGAACGCATTGACGAACTCGAGAAATTCCTGTTGCATCTGAAAGTAGGGACTCGCCCGATTAGAATGGTGTGTGTACTTTTCCCCTAGGCCATTCCAGTTATTCGTTTCTAGCATCAGAATTGCGAAAATTTCGATGGCTTCTCAACCATTCCTTAACTTCAAACTCCCATATCTCGTGAACGGATTGACGAACTCGAGAAATTCCTGTTGCATCTGAAAGTAGAGACTCGCCCGATTAGAATGGTGTGGGTACTTTTCCCCTAGGCCGTTCCAGTTATTAGTTTCTAGCATCAGAATTGCGAAAATTTCGATGGTTTCTCAACCATTCCTTAACTTCAAACTCCCATATCTCGTGAACGGATTGACGAGCTCGAGAAATTCCTGTTGCATCTGAAAGTAGAAACTCGCCCGATTACAAAGATATGTGTGTCTTTCCCCTAGGCCTTTGTAGTTATTGGTTTCGAGTATCAGACTTGCGAAAATTTTGATGGTTCCTCAACCATTCCTTAACTTCAAACTCCCATATCTCGCGCACGAATTGACGAACTCGAGCAATTCCTGTTGCATCTGAAAGTAGAAACTCGCCCGATTACAATGGTGTGTGTACTCTTCCCCTAGGCCATTCCAGTTGTTCGTTTCTAGCATCAGAATTGCGAAAATTTTGAGGGTTTCCCAACCATTCCTTAACTCCAAACTCCCATATCTCGCGAACGGCTTTACGAAATCGAGAAATTCCTGTTGCATCTGAAAGTAAGAACTCGCCCGATTACAAAGATATGTGTGTTTTTCCCCTAGGCCTTTGTAGTTATTGGTTCCGAGTATCAGACTTTCGAAAATTTTGATGGTTTCTCAAGCATTCCTTAACTTCAAACTCCCATATCTCGCGAACGCATTGACGAACTCGAGAAATTCCTGTTGCATCTGAATGTAGAGACTCGCCGGATTAGAATGGTGTGTGTACCTTTCCCCTAGGCCATTCCAGTTATTCGTTTCTAGCATCAGAATTGCGAAAATGTTGATGGTTTCTCAACCATTCCTTAACTTCAAACTCCCATATCTCGTGAACGGATTTACGAAATCGAGAAATTCCTGTTGCATCTGAAAGTAGAAGCTCGCCCGAATACAACGGTATGTGTATTTTTCCCATGGGCCTTTGTAGTTATTGGTTGCGAGTATCAGAATTGCGAAAATTTTGATGGTTTCTCAACCATTCCTTAACATCAAACTCCCATATCTCGCGAACGGATTGACGAACTCGAGAAATTCCTGTTGCATCTGATAGTGGAAACTCGCCCGATTACAAAGATATGTGTGTTTTTCCGCTAGGCCTTTGTAGTTATTGGTTTCGAGTATTAGACTTGCGAAAATTTTGAGGGTTTCCCAACCATTCCTTAACTCCAAACTCCCATATCTCGCGAACGGATTTACGAAATCGAGAAATTCCTGTTGCATCTGAAAGTAAAAACTCGCCCGATTACAAAGATATGTGTGTTTTTCCCCTAGGCCTTTGTAGTTATTGGTTTCGAGTATCAGACTTTCGAAAATTTTGATGGTTTCTCAAGCATTCCTTAACTTCAAACTCCCATATCTCGCGAACGCATTGACGAACTCGAGAAATTCCTGTTGCATCTGAAAGTAGAGACTCGCCCGATTAGAATGGTGTGTGTACTTTTCCCATAGGCCTTTGTAGTTATTGGTTGCGAGTATCAGAATTGCGAAAATTTTGATGGTTTCTCAACCATTCCTTAACTTCAAACTCCCATATCTCGTGAACGGATTTACGAAATCGAGAAATTCCTGTTGCATCTGAAAGTAGAAGCTCGCCCGATTACAAAGATATGTGTGTTTTTCCGCTAGGCCTTTGTAGTTATTGGTTTCGAGTATCAGACTTGCGAAAACTTTGAGGGTTTCCCAACCATTCATTAACTCCAAACTCCCATATCTCGCGAACGGATTTACGAAATCGAGAAATTCCTGTTGCATCTGAAAGTAGAAACTCGCCCGATTACAAAGATATGTGTGTTTTTCCCCTAGGCCTTTGTAGTTATTGGTTTCGAGTATCAGACTTTCGAAAATTTTGATGGTTTCTCAAGCATTCCTTAACTTCAAGCTCCCATATCTCGCGAACGCATTGACGAACTCGAGAAATTCCTGTTGCATCTGAAAGTAGAGACTCGCCCGATTAGAATGGTGTGTGTACTTTTCCCCTAGGCCTTTGTAGTTATTGGTTTCGAGTATTAGACTTGCGAAAATCTTGATGGTTTCTCAAGCATTCCTTAACTTCAAACTCCCATATCTCGCGAACGGATTGACGAACTCGAGAAATTCCTGTTGCATCTGAAAGTAGAGGCTCGCCCGATTAGAATGGTGTGGGTACTTTTCCCCTAGGCCGTTCCAGTTATTAGTTTCTAGCATTAGAATTGCGAAAATTTCGATGGTTTCTCAACCATTCCTTAACTTCAAACTCCCATATCTCGTGAACGGATTGACGAGCTCGAGAAATTCCTGTTGCATCTGAAAGTAGAAACTCGCCCGATTACAAAGATATGTGTGTTTTTCCCCTAGGCCTTTGTAGTTATTGGTTTCGAGTATCAGACTTGCGAAAATTTTGATGGTTCCTCAACCATTCCTTAACTTCAAACTCCCATATCTCGCGCACGAATTGACGAACTCGAGCAATTCCTGTTGCATCTGAAAGTAGAAACTCGCCCGATTACAATGGCGTGTTTACTCTTCCCCTAGGCCATTCCAGTAGTTCGTTTCTGGCATCAGAATTGCGAAAATTTTGATGGTTTCTCAACCATTCCTTAACTTCAAACTCCCATATCTCGTGAACGGATTGACGAACTCGAGAAATTCCTGTTGCATCTGAAAGTAGAAACTCGCCCGATTACAAAGATATGTGTGTTTTTCCGCTAGGCCTTTGTAGTTATTGGTTTCGAGTATCAGACTTGCGAAAATTTTGAGGGTTTCCCAACCATTCCTTAACTCCAAACTCCCATATCTCGCGAACGGATTTACGAAATCGAGAAATTCCTGTTGCATCTGAAAGTAAAAACTCGCCCGATTACAAAGATATGTGTGTTTTTCCCCTAGGCCTTTGTAGTTATTGGTTTCGAGTATCAGACTTTCGAAAATTTTGATGGTTTCTCAAGCATTCCTTAACTTCAAACTCCCATATCTCGCGAACGCATTGACGAACTCGAGAAATTCCTGTTGCATCTGAAAGCAGAGACTCGCCCGATTAGAATGGTGTGTGTACTTTTCCCCTAGGCCATTCCAGTTATTCGTTTCTAGCATCAGAATTGCGAAAATTTCGATGGCTTCTCAACCATTCCTTAACTTCAAACTCCCGTATCTCGTGAACGGATTTACGAAATCGAGAAATTCCTGTTGCATCTGAAAGTAGAAGCTCGCCCGATTACAACGGTATGTGTATTTTTCCCATAGGCCTTTGTAGTTATTGGTTGCGAGTATCAGAATTGCGAAAATTTTAATGGTTTCTCAACCATTGCTTAACATCAAACTCCCATATCTCGCGAACGGATTGACGAACTCGAGAAATTCCTGTTGCATCTGAAAGTGGAAACTCGCCCGATTACAAAGATATGTGTGTTTTTCCGCTAGGCCTTTGTAGTTATTGGTTTCGAGTATCAGACCTGCGAAAATTTTCAGGGTTTCCCAACCATTCCTTAACTCCAAACCCCCATATCTCGCGAACGGATTTACGAAATCGAGAAATTCCTGTTGCATCTGAAAGTAGAAACTCGCCCGATGACAATAGTGTGTGTACTTTTCCCCTAGGCCATTCCAGTTATTCGTTTCTAGCATCAGAATTGCGAAAATGTTGATGGTTTATCAAACATTCCTTAACTTCAAACGCCCATATCTCGCGAACGGAATGACGAACTCGAGAAATTCCTGTTGCATCTGAAAGTAGAAACTCGCCCGATTACAATGGTGTGTGTACTCTTCCCCTAGGCCATTCCAGTTGTTCGTTTCTAGCATCAGAATTGCGAAAATTTTGATGGTTTCTCAACCATTCCTTAAATTCAAACTCCCATATCTCGTGAACGGATTGACGAACTGGAGAAATTCCTGTTGCATCTGAAAGTAGAAACTCGCACGATTACAAAGATATGTGTGTTTTTCCCCTAGGCCTTTGTAGTTATTGGTTTCGAGTATCAGACTTTCGAAAATTTTGATGGTTTCTCAAGCATTCCTTAACTTCAAACTCCCATATCTCGCGAACGCATTGACGAACTCGAGAAATTCCTGTTGCATCTGAAAGTAGAGACTCGCCCGATTAGAATGCTGTGTGTACTTTTCCCCTAGGCCATTCCAGTTATTCGTTTCTAGCATCAGAATTGCGAAAATGTTGATGGTTTCTCAAACATTCCTTAACTTCAAACGCCCATATCTCGCGAACGGATTGACGAACTCGAGAAATTCCTGTTGCATCTGAAGGTAGAAACTCGCCCGATTACAATGGTGTGTGTACTCTTCCCCTAGGCCATTCCAGTTGTTCGTTTCTAGCATCAGAATTGCGAAAATTTTGATGGTTTCTCAACCATTCCTTAACTTCAAACTCCCATATCTCGTGAACGGATTGACGAGCTCGAGAAATTCCTGTTGCATCTGAAAGTAGAAACTCGCCCGATTACAAGGATATGTGTGTTTTTCCCCTAGGCCTTTGTGGTTATTGGTTTCGAGTATCAGACTTGCGAAAATTTTGATGGTTCCTCAACCATTCCTTAACTTCAAACTCCCATATATCGCGCACGAATTGACGAACTCGAGCAATTCCTGTTGCATCTGAAAGTAGAAACTCGCCCGATTACAATGGTGTGTGTACTCTTCCCCTAGGCCATTCCAGTTGTTCGTTTCTAGCATCAGAATTGCGAAAATTTTGATGGTTTCTCAACCATTCCTTAACTTCAAACTCCCATATCTCGTGAACGGATTGACGAACTCGAGAAATTCCTGTTGCATCTGAAAGTAGAAACTCGCCCGATTACAAAGATATGTGTGTTTTTCCGCTAGGCCTTTGTAGTTATTGGTTTCGAGTATCAGACTTGCGAAAACTTTGAGGGTTTCCCAACCATTCATTAACTCCAAACTCCCATATCTCGCGAACGGATTTACGAAATCGAGAAATTCCTGTTGCATCTGAAAGTAGAAACTCGCCCGATTACAAAGATATGTGTGTTTTTCCCCTAGGCCTTTGTAGTTATTGGTTTCGAGTATCAGACTTTCGAAAATTTTGATGGTTTCTCAAGCATTCCTTAACTTCAAACTCCCATATCTCGCGAACGCATTGACGAACTCGAGAAATTCCTGTTGCATCTGAAAGTAGAAGCTCGCCCGATTACAACGGTATGTGTATTCTTCCCATAGGCCTTTGTAGTTATTGGTTGCGAGTATCAGAATTGCGAAAATTTTGATGGTTTCTCAACCATTGCTTCACATCAAACTCCCATATCTCGCGAACGGAATGACGAACTCGAGAAATTCCTGTTGCATCTGAAAGTGGAAACTCGCCCGATTACAAAGATATGTGTGTTTTTCCGCTAGGCCTTTGTAGTTATTGGTTTCGAGTATCAGACTTGCGAAAATTTTGAGGGTTTCCCAACCGTTCCTTAACTCCAAACTCCCATATCTCGCGAACGGATTTACGAAATCGAGAAATTCCTGTTGCATCTGAAAGTAGAAACTCGCCCGATTACAATGGTGTGTGTACTCTTCCCCTAGGCCATTCCAGTTGTTCGTTTCTAGCATCAGAATTGCGAAAATTTTGATGGTTTCTCAACCATTCCTTAACTTCAAACTCCCATATCTCGTGAACGGATTGACGAGCTCGAGAAATTCCTGTTGCATCTGAAAGTAGAAACTCGCCCGATTACAAGGTTATGTGTGTTTTTCCCCTAGGCCTTTGTGGTTATTGGTTTCGAGTATCAGACTTGCGAAAATTTTGATGGTTCCTCAACCATTCCTTAACTTCAAACTCCCATATATCGCGCACGAATTGACGAACTCGAGCAATTCCTGTTGCATCTGAAAGTAGAAACTCGCCCGATTACAATGGTGTGTGTACTCTTCCCCTAGGCCATTCCAGTTGTTCGTTTCTAGCATCAGAATTGCGAAAATTTTGATGGTTTCTCAACCATTCCTTAACTTCAAACTCCCATATCTCGTGAACGGATTGACGAACTCGAGAAATTCCTGTTGCATCTGAAAGTAGAAACTCGCCCGATTACAAAGATATGTGTGTTTTTCCGCTAGGCCTTTGTAGTTATTGGTTTCGAGTATCAGACTTGCGAAAACTTTGAGGGTTTCCCAACCATTCATTAACTCCAAACTCCCATATCTCGCGAACGGATTTACGAAATCGAGAAATTCCTGTTGCATCTGAAAGTAGAAACTCGCCCGATTACAAAGATATGTGTGTTTTTCCCCTAGGCCTTTGTAGTTATTGGTTTCGAGTATCAGACTTTCGAAAATTTTGATGGTTTCTCAAGCATTCCTTAACTTCAAACTCCCATATCTCGCGAACGCATTGACGAACTCGAGAAATTCCTGTTGCATCTGAAAGTAGAAGCTCGCCCGATTACAACGGTATGTGTATTCTTCCCATAGGCCTTTGTAGTTATTGGTTGCGAGTATCAGAATTGCGAAAATTTTGATGGTTTCTCAACCATTGCTTCACATCAAACTCCCATATCTCGCGAACGGAATGACGAACTCGAGAAATTCCTGTTGCATCTGAAAGTGGAAACTCGCCCGATTACAAAGATATGTGTGTTTTTCCGCTAGGCCTTTGTAGTTATTGGTTTCGAGTATCAGACTTGCGAAAATTTTGAGGGTTTCCCAACCGTTCCTTAACTCCAAACTCCCATATCTCGCGAACGGATTTACGAAATCGAGAAATTCCTGTTGCATCTGAAAGTAGAAACTCGCCCGATTACAATGGTGTGTGTACTCTTCCCCTAGGCCATTCCAGTTGTTCGTTTCTAGCATCAGAATTGCGAAAATTTTGATGGTTTCTCAACCATTCCTTAACTTCAAACTCCCATATCTCGTGAACGGATTGACGAGCTCGAGAAATTCCTGTTGCATCTGAAAGTAGAAACTCGCCCGATTACAAGGTTATGTGTGTTTTTCCCCTAGGCCTTTGTGGTTATTGGTTTCGAGTATCAGACTTGCGAAAATTTTGATGGTTCCTCAACCATTCCTTAACTTCAAACTACCATATATCGCGCGCGAATTGACGAACTCGAGCAATTCCTGTTGCATCTGAAAGTAGAAACTCGCCCGATTACAATGGTGTGTGTACTCTTCCCCTAGGCCATTCCAGTTGTTCGTTTCTAGCATCAGAATTGCGAAAATTTTGATGGTTTCTCAACCATTCCTTAACTTCAAACTCCCATATCTCGTGAACGGATTGACGAACTCGAGAAATTCCTGTTGCATCTGAAAGTAGAAACTCGCCCGATTACAAAGATATGTGTGTTTTTCCGCTAGGCCTTTGTAGTTATTGGTTTCGAGTATCAGACTTGCGAAAACTTTGAGGGTTTCCCAACCATTCATTAACTCCAAACTCCCATATCTCGCGAACGGATTTACGAAATCGAGAAATTCCTGTTGCATCTGAAAGTAGAAACTCGCCCGATTACAAAGATATGTGTGTTTTTCCCCTAGGCCTTTGTAGTTATTGGTTTCGAGTATCAGACTTTCGAAAATTTTGATGGTTTCTCAAGCATTCCTTAACTTCAAACTCCCATATCTCGCGAACGCATTGACGAACTCGAGAAATTCCTGTTGCATCTGAAAGTAGAAGCTCGCCCGATTACAACGGTATGTGTATTTTTCCCATAGGCCTTTGTAGTTATTGGTTGCGAGTATCAGAATTGCGAAAATTTTGATGGTTTCTCAACCATTGCTTCACATCAAACTCCCATATCTCGCGAACGGAATGACGAACTCGAGAAATTCCTGTTGCATCTGAAAGTGGAAACTCGCCCGATTACAAAGATATGTGTGTTTTTCCGCTAGGCCTTTGTAGTTATTGGTTTCGAGTATCAGACTTGCGAAAATTTTGAGGGTTTCCCAACCGGTCCTTAACTCCAAACTCCCATATCTCGCGAACGGATTTACGAAATCGAGAAATTCCTGTTGCATCTGAAAGTAGAAACTCGCCCGATTACAATGGTGTGTGTACTCTTCCCCTAGGCCATTCCAGTTGTTCGTTTCTAGCATCAGAATTGCGAAAATTTTGATGGTTTCTCAACCATTCCTTAACTTCAAACTCCCATATCTCGTGAACGGATTGACGAGCTCGAGAAATTCCTGTTGCATCTGAAAGTAGAAACTCGCCCGATTACAAGGTTATGTGTGTTTTTCCCCTAGGCCTTTGTGGTTATTGGTTTCGAGTATCAGACTTGCGAAAATTTTGATGGTTCCTCAACCATTCCTTAACTTCAAACTCCCATATATCGCGCACGAATTGACGAACTCGAGCAATTCCTGTTGCATCTGAAAGTAGAAACTCGCCCGATTACAATGGTGTGTGTACTCTTCCCCTAGGCCATTCCAGTTGTTCGTTTCTAGCATCAGAATTGCGAAAATTTTGATGGTTTCTCAACCATTCCTTAACTTCAAACTCCCATATCTCGTGAACGGATTGACGAACTCGAGAAATTCCTGTTGCATCTGAAAGTAGAAACTCGCCCGATTACAAAGATATGTGTGTTTTTCCGCTAGGCCTTTGTAGTTATTGGTTTCGAGTATCAGACTTGCGAAAACTTTGAGGGTTTCCCAACCATTCATTAACTCCAAACTCCCATATCTCGCGAACGGATTTACGAAATCGAGAAATTCCTGTTGCATCTGAAAGTAGAAACTCGCCCGATTACAAAGATATGTGTGTTTTTCCCCTAGGCCTTTGTAGTTATTGGTTTCGAGTATCAGACTTTCGAAAATTTTGATGGTTTCTCAAGCATTCCTTAACTTCAAACTCCCATATCTCGCGAACGCATTGACGAACTCGAGAAATTCCTGTTGCATCTGAAAGTAGAAGCTCGCCCGATTACAACGGTATGTGTATTTTTCCCATAGGCCTTTGTAGTTATTGGTTGCGAGTATCAGAATTGCGAAAATTTTGATGGTTTCTCAACCATTGCTTCACATCAAACTCCCATATCTCGCGAACGGAATGACGAACTCGAGAAATTCCTGTTGCATCTGAAAGTGGAAACTCGCCCGATTACAAAGATATGTGTGTTTTTCCGCTAGGCCTTTGTAGTTATTGGTTTCGAGTATCAGACTTGCGAAAATTTTGAGGGTTTCCCAACCGGTCCTTAACTCCAAACTCCCATATCTCGCGAACGGATTTACGAAATCGAGAAATTCCTGTTGCATCTGAAAGTAGAAACTCGCCCGATTACAATGGTGTGTGTACTCTTCCCCTAGGCCATTCCAGTTGTTCGTTTCTAGCATCAGAATTGCGAAAATTTTGATGGTTTCTCAACCATTCCTTAACTTCAAACTCCCATATCTCGTGAACGGATTGACGAGCTCGAGAAATTCCTGTTGCATCTGAAAGTAGAAACTCGCCCGATTACAAGGTTATGTGTGTTTTTCCCCTAGGCCTTTGTGGTTATTGGTTTCGAGTATCAGACTTGCGAAAATTTTGATGGTTCCTCAACCATTCCTTAACTTCAAACTCCCATATATCGCGCACGAATTGACGAACTCGAGCAATTCCTGTTGCATCTGAAAGTAGAAACTCGCCCGATTACAATGGTGTGTGTACTCTTCCCCTAGGCCATTCCAGTTGTTCGTTTCTAGCATCAGAATTGCGAAAATTTTGATGGTTTCTCAACCATTCCTTAACTTCAAACTCCCATATCTCGTGAACGGATTGACGAACTCGAGAAATTCCTGTTGCATCTGAAAGTAGAAACTCGCCCGATTACAAAGATATGTGTGTTTTTCCGCTAGGCCTTTGTAGTTATTGGTTTCGAGTATCAGACTTGCGAAAACTTTGAGGGTTTCCCAACCATTCATTAACTCCAAACTCCCATATCTCGCGAACGGATTTACGAAATCGAGAAATTCCTGTTGCATCTGAAAGTAGAAACTCGCCCGATTACAAAGATATGTGTGTTTTTCCCCTAGGCCTTTGTAGTTATTGGTTTCGAGTATCAGACTTTCGAAAATTTTGATGGTTTCTCAAGCATTCCTTAACTTCAAACTCCCATATCTCGCGAACGCATTGACGAACTCGAGAAATTCCTGTTGCATCTGAAAGTAGAAGCTCGCCCGATTACAACGGTATGTGTATTTTTCCCATAGGCCTTTGTAGTTATTGGTTGCGAGTATCAGAATTGCGAAAATTTTGATGGATTCTCAACCATTGCTTCACATCAAACTCCCATATCTCGCGAACGGAATGACGAACTCGAGAAATTCCTGTTGCATCTGAAAGTGGAAACTCGCCCGATTACAAAGATATGTGTGTTTTTCCGCTAGGCCTTTGTAGTTATTGGTTTCGAGTATCAGACTTGCGAAAATTTTGAGGGTTTCCCAACCGTTCCTTAACTCCAAACTCCCATATCTCGCGAACGGATTTACGAAATCGAGAAATTCCTGTTGCATCTGAAAGTAGAAACTCGCCCGATTACAATGGTGTGTGTACTCTTCCCCTAGGCCATTCCAGTTGTTCGTTTCTAGCATCAGAATTGCGAAAATTTTGATGGTTTCTCAACCATTCCTTAACTTCAAACTCCCATATCTCGTGAACGGATTGACGAGCTCGAGAAATTCCTGTTGCATCTGAAAGTAGAAACTCGCCCGATTACAAGGTTATGTGTGTTTTTCCCCTAGGCCTTTGTGGTTATAGGTTTCGAGTATCAGACTTGCGAAAATTTTGATGGTTCCTCAACCATTCCTTAACTTCAAACTCCCATATATCGCGCACGAATTGACGAACTCGAGCAATTCCTGTTGCATCTGAAAGTAGAAACTCGCCCGATTACAATGGTGTGTGTACTCTTCCCCTAGGCCATTCCAGTTGTTCGTTTCTAGCATCAGAATTGCGAAAATTTTGATGGTTTCTCAACCATTCCTTAACTTCAAACTCCCATATCTCGTGAACGGATTGACGAACTCGAGAAATTCCTGTTGCATCTGAAAGTAGAAACTCGCCCGATTACAAAGATATGTGTGTTTTTCCGCTAGGCCTTTGTAGTTATTGGTTTCGAGTATCAGACTTGCGAAAACTTTGAGGGTTTCCCAACCATTCATTAACTCCAAACTCCCATATCTCGCGAACGGATTTACGAAATCGAGAAATTCCTATTGCATCTGAAAGTAGAAACTCGCCCGATGACAATGGTGTGTGAACTTTTCCCCTAGGCCATTCCAGTTATTCGTTTCTAGCATCAGAATTGCGAAAATGTTGATGGTTTCTCAACCATTCCTTAAATTCAAACTCCCATATCGCGCGAACCGTCTGAAGAACTAGAGAAATTCCTGTTGCATATGAAAGTTGAAACTCGCCCGATTACAACGGTATGTGTATTTTTGCCCTAGGCCATAGTAGTTATTGGTTTCGAGTATCAGACTTTCGAAAATTTTGATGGTTGCTCAACCATTCCTTAACTTCAAACTCCCACATCTCGCGAACGGATTGACCAACTCGAGAAATTCCTGTTGCATCTGAAAGTAGAAACTCTCCCGATTACAACGGTATGTGTATTTTTGCCCTAGGCCATAGTAGTTATTGGTTTCGAGAATCAGACTTTCGAAAATTTTGATGGTTGCTCAACCACTCCTTAACTTCAAACTCCCACATCTCGCGAACGGATTGACCAACTCGAGAAATTCCTGTTGCATCTGAAAGTAGAAACTCTCCCGATTACAACGGTATGTGTATTTTTGCCCTAGGCCATAGTAGTTATTGGTTTCGAGTATCAGACTTTCGAAAATTTTGATGGTTGCTCAACCATTCCTTAACTTCAAACTCCCACATCTCGCGAACGGATTGACCAACTCGAGAAATTCCTGTTGCATCTGAAAGTAGAAACTCTCCCGATTACAACGGTATGTGTATTTTTGCCCTAGGCCATAGTAGTTATTGGTTTCGAGTATCAGACTTTCGAAAATTTTGATGGTTGCTCAACCATTCCTTAACTTCAAACTCCCACATCTCGCGAACGGATTGACGAACTCGAGAAATTCCTGTTGCATCTGAAAGTAGAAACTTGCCCGATTACAATGGTGTGTGTACTTTTCCCCTAGGCCATTCCAGTTATTGGTTTCGAGTATCAGACTTGCGAAAATTTTGATGGTTTCTCAACCATTCCTTAACTTCAAACTTCCATATCTGGCGAACGGATTGACGAACTCGAGTAATTCCTGTAGAATCTGAAAGCAGAAACTGGCCAGATTGCAACGGCATGTGTATTTTCGCCCTAGACCATAGTAGTTAATGGTTTCGAGTATCAGATTCCGAAAATTTTGATGGTTTCTCAACCATTCCTTAACTTCAAACTCCCATATCTCGCGAACGGATTGACGAACTCGAGAAATTCCGGTTGCATCTGAAAGTAGAAACTCGCCCGATTACAATGGTGTGTGTACTTTTCCCCTAGGCCATTCCAGTTATTGGTTTCGAGTATCAGACTTGCGAAAAGTTTGATGGTTTCTCAACCATTCCTTAACTTCAAACTCCCATATCTAGCGAACGGATTGACGAACTCGAGAAATTCCTGTTGCATCTGAAAGTAGAAACTCGCCAGATTACAAAGGTATGTGTATTTTTCCCCTAGACATTTGTAGTCATTGGTTTCGAGTATCAGACTTGCGAAAATTTTGGTGGTTCCTCAACCATTCCCTAACTTCAAACTCCCATATCTCGCGAACAGATTGACGAACTCGAGAAATTACTGTTGCGTCTGAAAGTAGAAACTCGCCCGATTACTACGGTGTGTGTACTTTTCCCCTAGGCCATTCCAGTTTTTCGTTTCTAGCATCAGAATTGCGAAAACTTTGATGGTTTCTCAACCATTCCTTAACTTCAAACTCCCATATCTCGCGAACGGATTGACGAGCTCGAGAAATTCCTGTTGCATCTGACAGCAGGAACTCACCCCATTACAACGGTATGTGTATTTTAGCCTTAGGCCATAGTAGTTAAGGGCTTCGAGTATCAGACTTGTGAAATTTTGATGGTTTCTCAACCATTCCTTAACTTCAAACTCCGATACCTCGCGAACGGATTGGCGAACTCGAGAAATTCCTGTTGCATCTGAAAGTAGAAACTCGCCCGATTACAATGGTGTGTGTACTTTTCCCCTAGGCCATTCCAGTTATTGGTATCGACTATCAGACTTGCGACAATTTTCATGGTTTCTCAACCATTTCTTAACTTCAAACTACCATATCTTGCGAACGGAATGACGAACTCGAGAAATTCCTGTTGCATCTGAAAGTAGAAGCTCGCCCGATTACAATGGTGTGTGTACTTTTCCCTAGGCCATTCCAGTTATTGGTTTCGAGTATCAGACTTGCGAAAATTTTGATGGTTTCTCAACCACTCTTTAACTTCAAACTCCCATATCTCGCGAACGGATCGACGAACTCGTGAAATTCCTGTTGCTTCTGAAAGTGAAAACTCGCCCGATTACAAAGGTATGTGTACTTTTCCCCTAGGCCATTCCAGTTATTGGTTTCGAGTATCAGACCAGCGAAAATTTTGATGATTTCTCAACCATTCCTTAACTTCAAACTCCCATATCTCGCGAACGGATTGACGAACTCGAGAAATTCCTGTTGCATCTGAAAGCAGAAACTCGCCCGATTACAACGGTATGTTCATTTTTGCCATAGGCCATAGTAGTTATTGGTTTCGAGTATTAGACTTGCGAAAATTTCGATGATTTCTCAACCATTCCTTAACTTCAAACTCCCATATCTCGCGGACGGATTGTAAAACTCGAGAAATTCCTATTGCATATGAAAGCAGATACTCGCCCGATTACAACGGTATGTGTATTTTTCACGAAGGCCATTGTAGTTATTGGTTTCGAGTATCAGACTTGCGAAAATTTTGATGGTTTCTCAAACGTTCCTTAACTTCAACCAACCATATCTCGCGAACGGAATGACGAACTCGAGAAAGTCCTGTTGCATGTGAAAGCAGAAACTCGCCCGATAACAACGGTGTGTGCATTTTTGCCCTAGGCCATAGTAGTTACTGGTTTCGAGTATCAGGCTTGCGACAATTTTCATGGTTTCTCAACCATTTCTTAACTTCAAACTCCCATATCTCGCGAACGGAATGACGAACTCGAGAAATTCCTGTTGCATCTGAAAGTAGAAGCTCGCTCGATTACAATGGTGTGTGCACTTTTCCCTAGGCCATTCCAGTTATTGGTTTCGAGTATCAGACTTGCGAAAATTTTGATGGTTTCTCAACCACTCCTTAACTTCAAACTCCCATATCTCGCGAACGGATCGACGAACTCGTGAAATTCCTGTTGCTTCTGAAAGTGGAAACTCGCCCGATTACAAAGGTATGTGTACTTTTCCCTAGGCCATTCCAGTTATTGGTTTCGAGTATCAGACTTGCGAAAATTTTGATGGTTTCTCAACCACTCTTTAACTTCAAACTCCCATATCTCGCGAACGGATCGACGAACTCGTGAAATTCCTGTTGCTTCTGAAAGTGAAAACTCGCCCGATTACAAAGGTATGTGTACTTTTCCCCTAGGCCATTCCAGTTATTGGTTTCGAGTATCAGACCAGCGAAAATTTTGATGATTTCTCAACCATTCCTTAACTTCAAACTCCCATATCTCGCGAACGGATTGACGAACTCGAGAAATTCCTGTTGCATCTGAAAGCAGAAACTCGCCCGATTACAACGGTATGTTCATTTTTGCCATAGGCCATAGTAGTTATTGGTTTCGAGTATTAGACTTGCGAAAATTTCGATGATTTCTCAACCATTCCTTAACTTCAAACTCCCATATCTCGCGGACGGATTGTAAAACTCGAGAAATTCCTATTGCATATGAAAGCAGATACTCGCCCGATTACAACGGTATGTGTATTTTTCACGAAGGCCATTGTAGTTATTGGTTTCGAGTATCAGACTTGCGAAAATTTTCATGGTTTCTCAACCATTCCTTACCTTCAAACCCCATATCTCGCGAACCGATTGACGAACTCGAAAAAGTCCTGTTGCATCTGAAAGCAGAAACCCGCCCGATTACAGCGGTTTGTGAATTTTTGGCCTAGGCCATAGTAGTTATTGGTTTCGAGTATCAGACTTGCGAAAATTTTGATGGTTTCTCAAACGTTCCTTAACTTCAACCAACCATATCTCGCGAACGGAATGACGAACTCGAGAAAGTCCTGTTGCATGTGAAAGCAGAAACTCGCCCGATAACAACGGTGTGTGCATTTTTGCCCTAGGCCATAGTAGTTACTGGTTTCGAGTATCAGGCTTGCGACAATTTTCATGGTTTCTCAACCATTTCTTAACTTCAAACTCCCATATCTCGCGAACGGAATGACGAACTCGAGAAATTCCTGTTGCATCTGAAAGTAGAAGCTCGCTCGATTACAATGGTGTGTGCACTTTTCCCTAGGCCATTCCAGTTATTGGTTTCGAGTATCAGACTTGCGAAAATTTTGATGGTTTCTCAACCACTCCTTAACTTCAAACTCCCATATCTCGCGAACGGATCGACGAACTCGTGAAATTCCTGTTGCTTCTGAAAGTGGAAACTCGCCCGATTACAAAGGTATGTGTACTTTTCACGTAGGCCATTGTAGTTATTGGTTTCGAGTATCAGACTTGCGAAAATTTTCATGGTTTCTCAACCATTCCTTACCTTCAAACCCCATATCTCGCGAACCGATTGACGAACTCGAAAAAGTCCTGTTGCATCTGAAAGCAGAAACCCGCCCGATTACAGCGGTATGTGAATTTTTGGCCTAGGCCATAGTAGTTATTGGTTTCGAGTATTAGACTTGCGAAAATTTCGATGGTTTCTCAAGCATTCCTTAACTTCAAACTCCCATATCTCGCGAACGGATACACGAACTCGAGAAATTCCTGTTGCATCTGAAAGTAGAAACTCGCCCGATTATGATGGTGTGTGTACTTTTCCCGTAGGCCATTCCAGTTATTGGTTTCAAGTATCAGACTTGCGAAAATTTTGATGGTTTCTCAAACGTTTCTTAACTTCAACCAACCATATCTCGCGAACGGAATGACGAACTCGAGAAAGTCCTGTTGCATGTGAAAGTAGAAACTCGCCCGATTACAACGGTATGTGTATTTTTCCCCTAGGCAATTCCAGTTATTGGTTTTGAGTATCAGACCAGCGAAAATTTTGATGATTTCTCAACCATTCCTTAACTTCAATCTCCCATACCTCGCGAACGGATTGACAAACTCGTGAAATTGCTGTTGCATCTGAAAGCAGAAACTCGCCCGATTACAACGGTATGTGCATTTTTGCCCTAGGCCATAGTAGTTATTGGTTTCGAGTATTAGACCTGCGAAGATTTCGATGGTTTCTCAACCATTCCTTAACTTCAAACACCCATATCTCGCGAACGGATTGACCAACTCGAGAAATTCTTGTTGCATCTGAAAGTAGAAACTCGCCCGATTACAATGGTGTGTGTACTTTTCCCCTAGGCCATTCCAGTTATTGGTATCGAGTATCAGACTTGCGAAAATTTTGATTGTTTCTCAACCATTCCTTAACTTCAAACTCCCATATCTCGCGAACGGATTGACGAACTCGAGAAATTCCTGTTGCATCTGAAAGCAGAAACTCGCCCGATTACAACGGTATGTTCATTTTTGCCATAGGCCATAGTAGTTATTGGTTTCGAGTATTAGACTTGCGAAAATTTCGATGATTTCTCAACCATTCCTTAACTTCAAACTCCCATATCTCGCGGACGGATTGTAAAACTCGAGAAATTCCTATTGCATATGAAAGCAGATACTCGCCCGATTACAACGGTATGTGTATTTTTCACGAAGGCCATTGTAGTTATTGGTTTCGAGTATCAGACTTGCGAAAATTTTCATGGTTTCTCAACCATTCCTTACCTTCAAACCCCATATCTCGCGAACCGATTGACGAACTCGAAAAAGTCCTGTTGCATCTGAAAGCAGAAACCCGCCCGATTACAGCGGTTTGTGAATTTTTGGCCTAGGCCATAGTAGTTATTGGTTTCGAGTATCAGACTTGCGAAAATTTTGATGGTTTCTCAAACGTTCCTTAACTTCAACCAACCATATCTCGCGAACGGAATGACGAACTCGAGAAAGTCCTGTTGCATGTGAAAGCAGAAACTCGCCCGATAACAACGGTGTGTGCATTTTTGCCCTAGGCCATAGTAGTTACTGGTTTCGAGTATCAGGCTTGCGACAATTTTCATGGTTTCTCAACCATTTCTTAACTTCAAACTCCCATATCTCGCGAACGGAATGACGAACTCGAGAAATTCCTGTTGCATCTGAAAGTAGAAGCTCGCTCGATTACAATGGTGTGTGCACTTTTCCCTAGGCCATTCCAGTTATTGGTTTCGAGTATCAGACTTGCGAAAATTTTGATGGTTTCTCAACCACTCCTTAACTTCAAACTCCCATATCTCGCGAACGGATCGACGAACTCGTGAAATTCCTGTTGCTTCTGAAAGTGGAAACTCGCCCGATTACAAAGGTATGTGTACTTTTCACGTAGGCCATTGTAGTTATTGGTTTCGAGTATCAGACTTGCGAAAATTTTCATGGTTTCTCAACCATTCCTTACCTTCAAACCCCATATCTCGCGAACCGATTGACGAACTCGAAAAAGTCCTGTTGCATCTGAAAGCAGAAACCCGCCCGATTACAGCGGTATGTGAATTTTTGGCCTAGGCCATAGTAGTTATTGGTTTCGAGTATTAGACTTGCGAAAATTTCGATGGTTTCTCAAGCATTCCTTAACTTCAAACTCCCATATCTCGCGAACGGATACACGAACTCGAGAAATTCCTGTTGCATCTGAAAGTAGAAACTCGCCCGATTATGATGGTGTGTGTACTTTTCCCGTAGGCCATTCCAGTTATTGGTTTCAAGTATCAGACTTGCGAAAATTTTGATGGTTTCTCAAACGTTTCTTAACTTCAACCAACCATATCTCGCGAACGGAATGACGAACTCGAGAAAGTCCTGTTGCATGTGAAAGTAGAAACTCGCCCGATTACAACGGTATGTGTATTTTTCCCCTAGGCAATTCCAGTTATTGGTTTTGAGTATCAGACCAGCGAAAATTTTGATGATTTCTCAACCATTCCTTAACTTCAATCTCCCATACCTCGCGAACGGATTGACAAACTCGTGAAATTGCTGTTGCATCTGAAAGCAGAAACTCGCCCGATTACAACGGTATGTGCATTTTTGCCCTAGGCCATAGTAGTTATTGGTTTCGAGTATTAGACCTGCGAAGATTTCGATGGTTTCTCAACCATTCCTTAACTTCAAACACCCATATCTCGCGAACGGATTGACCAACTCGAGAAATTCTTGTTGCATCTGAAAGTAGAAACTCGCCCGATTACAATGGTGTGTGTACTTTTCCCCTAGGCCATTCCAGTTATTGGTATCGAGTATCAGACTTGCGAAAATTTTGATTGTTTCTCAACCATTCCTTAACTTCAAACTCCCATATCTCGCGAACGGATTGACGAACTCGAGAAATTCCTGTTGCATCTGAAAGCAGAAACTCGCCCGATTACAACGGTATGTTCATTTTTGCCATAGGCCATAGTAGTTATTGGTTTCGAGTATTAGACTTGCGAAAATTTCGATGATTTCTCAACCATTCCTTAACTTCAAACTCCCATATCTCGCGGACGGATTGTAAAACTCGAGAAATTCCTATTGCATATGAAAGCAGATACTCGCCCGATTACAACGGTATGTGTATTTTTCACGAAGGCCATTGTAGTTATTGGTTTCGAGTATCAGACTTGCGAAAATTTTCATGGTTTCTCAACCATTCCTTACCTTCAAACCCCATATCTCGCGAACCGATTGACGAACTCGAAAAAGTCCTGTTGCATCTGAAAGCAGAAACCCGCCCGATTACAGCGGTTTGTGAATTTTTGGCCTAGGCCATAGTAGTTATTGGTTTCGAGTATCAGACTTGCGAAAATTTTGATGGTTTCTCAAACGTTCCTTAACTTCAACCAACCATATCTCGCGAACGGAATGACGAACTCGAGAAAGTCCTGTTGCATGTGAAAGCAGAAACTCGCCCGATAACAACGGTGTGTGCATTTTTGCCCTAGGCCATAGTAGTTACTGGTTTCGAGTATCAGGCTTGCGACAATTTTCATGGTTTCTCAACCATTTCTTAACTTCAAACTCCCATATCTCGCGAACGGAATGACGAACTCGAGAAATTCCTGTTGCATCTGAAAGTAGAAGCTCGCTCGATTACAATGGTGTGTGCACTTTTCCCTAGGCCATTCCAGTTATTGGTTTCGAGTATCAGACTTGCGAAAATTTTGATGGTTTCTCAACCACTCCTTAACTTCAAACTCCCATATCTCGCGAACGGATCGACGAACTCGTGAAATTCCTGTTGCTTCTGAAAGTGGAAACTCGCCCGATTACAAAGGTATGTGTACTTTTCACGTAGGGCATTGTAGTTATTGGTTTCGAGTATCAGACTTGCGAAAATTTTCATGGTTTCTCAACCATTCCTTACCTTCAAACCCCATATCTCGCGAACCGATTGACGAACTCGAAAAAGTCCTGTTGCATCTGAAAGCAGAAACCCGCCCGATTACAGCGGTATGTGAATTTTTGGCCTAGGCCATAGTAGTTATTGGTTTCGAGTATTAGACTTGCGAAAATTTCGATGGTTTCTCAAGCATTCCTTAACTTCAAACTCCCATATCTCGCGAACGGATACACGAACTCGAGAAATTCCTGTTGCATCTGAAAGTAGAAACTCGCCCGATTATGATGGTGTGTGTACTTTTCCCGTAGGCCATTCCAGTTATTGGTTTCAAGTATCAGACTTGCGAAAATTTTGATGGTTTCTCAAACGTTTCTTAACTTCAACCAACCATATCTCGCGAACGGAATGACGAACTCGAGAAAGTCCTGTTGCATGTGAAAGTAGAAACTCGCCCGATTACAACGGTATGTGTATTTTTCCCCTAGGCAATTCCAGTTATTGGTTTTGAGTATCAGACCAGCGAAAATTTTGATGATTTCTCAACCATTCCTTAACTTCAATCTCCCATACCTCGCGAACGGATTGACAAACTCGTGAAATTGCTGTTGCATCTGAAAGCAGAAACTCTCCCGATTACAACGGTATGTGCATTTTTGCCCTAGGCCATAGTAGTTATTGGTTTCGAGTATTAGACCTGCGAAGATTTCGATGGTTTCTCAAGCATTCCTTAACTTCAAACACCCATATCTCGCGAACGGATTGACCAACTCGAGAAATTCTTGTTGCATCTGAAAGTAGAAACTCGCCCGATTACAATGGTGTGTGTACTTTTCCCCTAGGCCATTCCAGTTATTGGTATCGAGTATCAGACTTGCGAAAATTTTGATTGTTTCTCAACCATTCCTTAACTTCAAACACCCATATCTCACGAACGGATTGACGAACTCGAGAAATTCCTGTTGCATCTGAAAGCAGAAACTCGCCCGATTACAACGGTATGTGTATTTTTGCCCTAAGTCATAGTTGTTATTGGTTTCGAGTATCAGACTTGCGAAAATTTTGATGGTTTCTCAACCATTCCTTACCTTCAAACCCCATATCTCGCGAACGGATTGACGAACTCGAGAAAGTCCTGCTGCATCTGAAAGCAGAAACTCGCCGATTACAGCGGTATGTGAATTTTTGCCCTAGGCCATAGTAATTATTGGTCTCGAGTATCAGACATGCGAAAATTTTGATGGTTTCTCAACCATTCCTTAACTTCAAACACCCATATCTCACGAACGGATTGACGAACTCGAGAAATTCCTGTTGCATCTGAAAGCAGAAGCTCGCCCGATTACAACGGTATGTGTATTTTTCCCCTAGGAAATAGTTCTTATTGGTTTCGAGTATCAGACTTGCGAAAATTTTGATGGTTTCTCAACCATTCCTTAAGTTCAAACTCCCATATCTCGCGAACGGAATGACGAACTCGAGAAATTCCTGTTGCATCTGAAAGTAGAAGCTCGCCCGATTACAATGGTGTGTGTACTTTTCCCTAGGCCATTCCAGTTATTGGTTTCGAGTATCAGACTTGCGAAAATTTTGATGGTTTCTCAACCACTCCTTAACTTCAAACTCCCATATCTCGCGAACGGATCGACGAACTCGTGAAATTCCTGTTGCGTCTGAAAGTGGAAACTCGCCCGATTACAAAGGTATGTGTACTTTTCCCCTAGGCCATTCCAGTTATTGGTTTCGAGTATCAGACCAGCGAAAATTTTGATGATTTCTCAACCATTCCTTAACTTCAAACTCCCATATCTCGCGAACGGATTGACAAACTCGAGATTGCTGTTGCATCTGAAAGCAGAAACTCTCCCGATTACAACGGTATGTGCATTTTTGCCCTAGGCCATAGTAGTTATTGGTTTCGAGTATTAGACCTGCGAAGATTTCGATGGTTTCTCAAGCATTCCTTAACTTCAAACACCCATATCTCGCGAACGGATTGACCAACTCGAGAAATTCTTGTTGCATCTGAAAGTAGAAACTCGCCCGATTACAATGGTGTGTGTACTTTTCCCCTAGGCCATTCCAGTTATTGGTATCGAGTATCAGACTTGCGAAAATTTTGATTGTTTCTCAACCATTCCTTAACTTCAAACACCCATATCTCACGAACGGATTGACGAACTCGAGAAATTCCTGTTGCATCTGAAAGCAGAAACTCGCCCGATTACAACGGTATGTGTATTTTTGCCCTAAGCCATAGTTGTTATTGGTTTCGAGTATCAGACTTGCGAAAATGTTGATGGTTTCTCAACCATTCCTTAACTTCAAACTCCCATATCTCGCGAACGGATTGACGAACACGAGATATTCCTGTTGCATCTGAAAGTAGAAACTCGCCCGATTACAATGGTGTGTGTACTTTTCCCCTAGGCCATTCCAGTTATAGGTCTCGAGTATCAGACCAGCGAAAATTTTGATGGTTTCTCAAACATTCCGTAACTTCAAACTCCCATATCTCGCGAACGGATTGACGAACTCGAGAAATTCCAGTTGCATCTGAAAGCAGAAACTCGCCCGATTACAACGGTATGTGTATTTTTGCCCTAGGCAATAGTAGCTATTGGTTTCGAGTATCAGACTTGCGAAAATTTTGATGGTTTCTCAACCGTTCCTTAACTTCAAACTCCCATATCTCGCGAACGCATTGACGAACTCGAGAAATTCCTGTTGCATCTGAAAGCAGAAAGTCGCCCGATTACAACGGTATGTGTATTTTTGCCCTAGGCAATGGTAGTTATTGGTTTCGAGTATCAGACTAGCGAAAATTATGATGGTTTCTCAACCATTCCTTAACTTCAAACTCCCATATCCCGCGAACGGATCGACGAACTCGAGAAATTCCTGTTGCATCTGAAAGCAGAAACTCGCCCGATTACAGTGGTATGTGTATTTTTGCCCTAGGCCATAGTAGTTATTGGATTCAAGTATCAGATTTGCGAAAATTTTGATGGTTTCTCAACCATTCCTTAACTTCACACTCCCATATCTCGCTAACGGATTGACGAATTCGAGAATTTCCTATTGCATCTGAAAGCAGAACCTCGCCCGATTACAACGGTATGTGTATTTTTGCCCTAGGCCATAGTAGTTATTGGTTTCGAGTATCAGACTTTCGAAAATTGTGATGTTTTCTCATCCATTCGTTAAAATCAAACTCCCATATCTCGCGAACAGAATGACGAACTCGATTAATTCCTGTTGCATCTGAAAGTAGAAACTCGCCCGATTACAATGGTGTGTGTACTCTTCCCCTAGGCAATAGTATTTATTGGTTTCGAGTAACAGACTTGCGAAAATTTTGATGGTTTCTCAACCATTCCTTAACTTCAAACTCCCATATCTCGCGAACGGATTGACGAACTCGAGAAATTCCTGTTGCATCTGAAAGTAGAAACTCGCCCGATTACAATGGTGTGTGTACTTTTCCCCTAGGCCATTCCAGTTATTCGTTTATAGCATCAGAATTGCGAAAATTTTGATGCGTTCTCAACCATTCCTTAACTTTAAACTCCCATATCTCGCGAACGGATTGACGACCTCGAGAAATTCCTGTTGCATCTGAAAGCAGAAACTCGCCCGATTACAAGGTTATGTGTATTTTTGCCCTAGGCCATTCCAGTTATTGGTTTCGAGTATCAGACTTGCGAAAATTGTGATGGTTTCTCAACCATTCCTTAAATTCAAACTCCCATATCTCGCGAAAAGAATGACGAACTCGATTAATTCCTGTTGCATCTGAAAGTAGAAACCCGCCCGATTACAATGGTGTGTGTACTCTTCCCCTAGGCAATAGTAGTTATTGGTTTCGAGTATCAGACTTGCGAAAATTTTGATGGTTTCTCAACCATTCCTTAACTTCAAACTCCCATATCTTGCGAACGGATTGACGAACTCGAGAAATTCCTGTTGCATCTGAAAGCAGAAACTCGCCCGATTACAACGGTATGTGTATTTTTGCCGTAGGCAATAGTAGCTATTGGTTTCGAGTATCAGACATGCGAAAATTTTGATGGTTTCTCAACCGTTCCTTAACTTCAAACTCCCATATCTCGCGAACGGATTGACGAACTCGAGAAATTCCTGTTGCGTCTGAATACAGAAACTCGCCCGATTACAATGGTGTGTGTACTTTTCCCCTAGGGCATTCCAGTTATTGGTTTCGAGTATCAGACTTGCGAAAATTTTGATGGTTTCTCAACCATTCCTTAACTTCAAACCCCCATATCTCGCGAACGGATTGACAATCACGAGAAATTCCTGATGGATCTGAAAGCAGATAGTCATCCGATTACAACGGTAGGTGTATTTTTGCCCTAGGCAATAGTAGTTATTGGTTTCGAGTATCAGACTTGCGAAAATTTTGATGGTTTCTCAACCATTCCTTAACTTCAAACTCCCATATCTCGCGAACGGATTGACGAACACGAGATATTCCTGTTGCATCTGAGAGTAGAAACTCGGCCGATTACAATGGTGTGTGTATTTTGGCCCTAGGCAATAGTAGTTATTGGTTTCGAGTATCAGACTTGCGAAAGTTTTGATGGTTTGTCAACCATTCCTTAATTTCAAACTCCCATACCTCGCGAACGGATTGGCGAACTCGAGATATTCCTGTTGCATCTGAAAGCAGAAACTCGCCCGATTACAACGGTACGTGTATTTTTCCCCTAGGGCAGTCCAGTTATTGGTTTCGAGTATCAGACTTGCGAAAATTTTGATGGTTTCTCAACCATTCCTTAACTTCAAACCCCCATATATCGCGACCGGATTGACAAACACGAGAAATTCCTGTTGGATCTGAAAGCAGAAAGTCATCCGACTAAAACGGTATGTGTGTTTTTGCCCTAGGCCATGCTAGTTATAGGTCTCGAGTATCAGACCAGCGAAAATTTTGATGGCTTCTCAAACATTCCGTAACTTCAAACTCCCATATCTCGCGAACGGATTGACGAACTCGAGAAATTCCTGTTGCAGCTGGAAGCAGAAAGTCGCCCGACTACAACCGTATTTGTATTTTTGCCCTAGGCAATAGTGTTATTGGTTTCGAGTATCAGACTTGCGAAAATTTTGATGGTATCTCAACCATTCCTTAACTTCAAACTCCCATATCTCGCGAACGGATTGACGAACTCGGGAAATTCCTGTTGCATCTGAAAGCAGAAACTCGCCCGATTACAACGGTATGTGTATTTTTGCCCTAGGCAATAGTAGCTATTGGTTTCGAGTATCAGACTTGCGAAAATTTTGATGGTTTCTCAACCGTTCCTTAACTTCAAACTCCCATATCTCGCGAACGGATTGACGAACTCGAGAAATTCCTGTTGCATCTGAAAGCAGAAACTCGCTCGATTACAATGGTGTGTGTACTCTTCCCCTAGGCAATAGTAGTTATTGGTTTCGAGTAACAGACTTGCGAAAATTTTGATGGTTTCTCAACCATTCCTTAACTTCAAACTCCCATATCTCGCGAACGGATTGACGAACTCGAGAAATTCCTGTTGCATCTGAAAGTAGAAACTCGCCCGGTTACAATGGTGTGTGTACTTTTCCCCTAGGCCATTCCAGTTATTCGTTTATAGCATCAGAATTGCGAAAATTTTGATGCGTTCTCAACCATTCCTTAACTTTAAACTCCCATATCTCGCGAACGGATTGACGACCTCGAGAAATTCCTGTTGCATCTGAAAGTAGAAACTCGCCCGATTACAATGGTGTGTGTACTTTTCCCCTAGGCCATTCCAGTTAGTGGTTTCCAGTATCAGACTTGAGAAAATTTTGATGCGTTCTCAACCGTTCCTTAACTTCAAACTCCCATATCTCGCGAACGGATTGACGACCTCGAGAAGTTCCTGTTGCATCTGAAAGTAGAAACTCGCCCGATTACAATGGTGTGGGTACTTTTCCCCTAGGCCATTCCAGTTATTGGTTTCGAGTATCAGACTTGAGAAAATTTTGATGCGTTCTCAACCATTCCTTAACTTCAAACTCCCATATCTCGCGAACGGATTGACGAACTCGAGAATTTCCTATTGCATCTGAAAGCAGAAACTCGCCCGATTACAAGGTTATGTGTATTTTTGCCCTAGGCCATTCCAGTCATTGGTTTCGAGTATCAGACTTGCGAAAATTGTGATGGTTTCTCAACCATTCCTTAAATTCAAACTCCCATATCTCTCGAACAGAATGACGAACTCGATTAATTCCTGTTGCATCTGAAAGTAGAAACTCGCCCGATTACAGCGGTATTTGTATTTTTGCCCTAGGCAATAGTAGTTATTGGTTTCGAGTATCAGACATGCGAAAATTTTGATGGTTTCTCAACCGTTCCTTAACTTCAAACTCCCATATCTCGCGAACGGATTGACGACCTCGAGAAATTCCTGTTGCATCTGAAAGTAGAAACTCGCCCGATTACAATGGTGTGTGTACTTTTCCCCTAGGCCATTCCAGTTAGTGGTTTCGAGTATCAGATATGCGAAAATTTTGATGGTTTCTCAACCATTCCTTAACTTCATACTACCATATCTCGCGAACGAATTGACGAACTCGAGAAATTCCTGTTGCATCTGAAATCAGAAAGTTGCCCGATTACAACGTTATGTGTATTTTGCCCTAGGCAATGGTAGTTATTGGTTTCGAGTATCAGACTTGCGAAAATTTTGATGGTTTCTCAAACATTCCTTAACTTCGAACTCCCATATCTCGCGAACGGATTGACGAACTCGAGAAATTCCTGTTGCATCTGAAAGCAGAAACTCTCCCGATTACAATGGTATGTGTATTTTTGCCCTAAACCATAGTAGTTATTGGTTTCGAGTATCACACTTGCGCAAATTTTGATGGTTTCTCAACCATTCCTTAACTTCAAACTCCCATACCTCGCGAACGGATTGACGAACTCGAGAAATTCCTGTTGCATCTGAAAGTAGAAACTCGCGCGATTACAATGGTGTGTATACTTTTCCCCTAGGCCATTCCAGTTATAGGTTTCGAGTATCAGACCAGCGCAAACTTTGATGGTTTCTCAAACATTCCTTAACTTCGAACTCCCATATCTCGCGAACGGATTGACGAACTCGAGAAATTCCTATTGCATCTGAAAGCAGAAACTCGCCCGATTACAAGGTTATGTGTATTTTTGCCCTAGGCCATTCCAGTCATTGGTTTCGAGTATCAGACTTGCGAAAATTGTGATGGTTTCTCAACCATTCCTTAAATTCAAACTCCCATATCTCTCGAACAGAATGACGAACTCGATTAATTCCTGTTGCATCTGAAAGTAGAAACTCGCCCGATTACAGCGGTATTTGTATTTTTGCCCTAGGCAATAGTAGTTATTGGTTTCGAGTATCAGACATGCGAAAATTTTGATGGTTTCTCAACCGTTCCTTAACTTCAAACTCCCATATCTCGCGAACGGATTGACGACCTCGAGAAATTCCTGTTGCATCTGAAAGTAGAAACTCGCCCGATTACAATGGTGTGTGTACTTTTCCCCTAGGCCATTCCAGTTAGTGGTTTCGAGTATCAGACATGCGAAAATTTTGATGGTTTCTCAACCATTCCTTAACTTCATACTACCATATCTCGCGAACGAATTGACGAACTCGAGAAATTCCTGTTGCATCTGAAATCAGAAAGTTGCCCGATTACAACGTTATGTGTATTTTGCCCTAGGCAATGGTAGTTATTGGTTTCGAGTATCAGACTTGCGAAAATTTTGATGGTTTCTCAACCATTCCTTAACTTCACTCTCCCATATCTCGCGAACGGATTGACGAACTCGAGAAATTCCTGTTGCATCTGAAAGCAGAAACTCGCCCGATTACAACGGTATGTGTACTTTTCCCCTAGGCCATTCCAGTTATAGGTTTCGAGTATCAAACCAGCGAAAACTTTGATGGTTTCTCAAACATTCCGTAACTTCAAACTCCCATATCTCGCGAGCGGATTGACGAACTCCAGAAATTCCTGTTCCATCCGAAAGCAGAAACTCGCCCGATTACAACGGTATGTGTATTTTTGCCCTGGACAATAGTAGTTATTGGATTCGAGTATCAGACTTGCGAAAATTTTGATGGTTTCTCAACCATTCCTTTACTTCATACTACCATATCTCGCGAACGAATTGACGAACTCGAGAAATTCCTGTTGCATCTGAAATCAGAAAGTTGCCCGATTACAACGTTATGTTTATTTTGCCCTAGGCAATGGTAGTTATTGGTTTCGAGTATCAGACTTGCGAAAACTTTGATGGTTTCTCAAACATTCCTTAACTTCGAACTCCCATATCTCGCGAACGGATTGACGAACTCGAGAAATTCCTGTTGCATCTGAAAGCAGGAATTCTCCCGATTACAACGGTATGTGTATTCTTGCCCTGGACAATAGTAGTTATTGGATTCGAGTATCAGACTTGCGAAAAATTTGATGGTTTCTCAACCATTCCTTTACTTCATACTACCATATCTCGCGAACGAATTGACGAACTCGAGAAATTCCTGTTGCATCTGAAATCAGAAAGTTGCCCGATTACAACGGTATGTGTATTTTTGCCCTAGGCAATAGTAGTTATTGGTTTCGAGTATCAGACTTGCGAAAATTTTGATGGTTTCTCAACCATTCCTTAACTTCAAACCCCCATATATCGCGAACGGATTGACAAACACGAGAAATTCCTGTTGGATCTGAAAGCAGAAAGTCATCCGACTAAAACGGTATGTGTGTTTTTGCCCTAGGCCATGCTAGTTATAGGTCTCGAGTATCAGACTTGCGAAAATTTTGATGGTTTCTCAACCATTCCTTAACTTCAAACTCCCATATCTCGCGAACGGATTGACGAACTCGAGAAATTCCTGTTGCATCTGGAAGCAGAAGGTCGCCCGATTACAGCGGTATTTGTATTTTTGCCCTAGGCAATAGTAGTTATTGGTTTCGAGTATCAGACTTGCGAAAATTTTGATGGTTTCTCAACCATTCCTTAACTTCAAACTCCCATATCTCGCGAACAGAATGACGAACTCGATTAATTCCTGTTGCATCTGAAAGTAGAAACTCGCCCGATTACAATGGTGTGTGTACTTTTCCCCTCGGCAATAGTATTTATTGGTTTCGAGTAACAGACTTGCGAAAATTTTGATGGTTTCTCAACCATTCCTTAACTTCAAACTCCCATATCTCGCGAACGGATTGACGAACTCGAGAAATTCCTGTTGCATCTGAAAGCAGAAACTCGCCCTATTACAACGGTATGTGTATTTTTGCCCTAGGCAATAGTAGCTATTGGTTTCGAGTATCAGACATGCGAAAATTTTGATGGTTTCTCAACCGTTCCTTAACTTCAAACTCCCATATCTCGCGAACGGATTGACGAACTCGAGAAATTCCTGTTGCATCTGAATACAGAAACTCGCCCGATTACAATGGTGTGTGTACTCTTCCCCAAGGGCATTCCAGTTATTGGTTTCGAGTATCAGACTTGCGAAAATTTTGATGGTTTCTCAACCATTCCTTAACTTCAAACCCCCATATCTCGCGAACGGATTGACGAACACGAGATATTCCTGTTGCATCTGAGAGTAGAAACTCGGCCGATTACAATGGTGTGTGTACTTTTCCCCTAGGCAATAGTAGTTATTGGTTTCGAGTATCAGACTTGCGAAAATTTTGATGGTTTCTCAACCATTTCTTAACTTCAAACTCCCATATCTCGCGAACGGATTGACGAACTCGAGAAATTCCTGTTGCATCTGGAAGCAGAAGGTCGCCCGATTACAGCGGTATTTGTATTTTTGCCCTAGGCAATAGTAGTTATTGGTTTCGAGTATCAGACTTGCGAAAATTTTGATGGTTTCTCAACCATTCCTTAACTTCAAACTCCCATATCTCGCGAACAGAATGACGAACTCGATTAATTCCTGTTGCATCTGAAAGTAGAAACTCGCCCGATTACAATGGTGTGTGTACTTTTCCCCTCGGCAATAGTAGTTATTGGTTTCGAGAATCAGACTTGCGAAAATTTTGATGGTTTCTCAACCATTCCTTAACTTCAAACTCCCATAACTCGCGAACAGAATGACGAACTCGATTAATTCCTGTTGCATCTGAAAGTAGAAACTCGCCCGATTACAATGGTGTGTGTACTTTTCCCCTCGGCAATAGTAGTTATTGGTTTCGAGAATCAGACTTGCGAAAATTTTGATGGTTTCTCAACCATTCCTTAACTTCAAAATCCCATATCTCGCGAACGCATTGTCGAACTCGAGAAATTCCTGTTGCATATGAAAGCAGAATGTCGCCCGATTACAACGGTATGTGTATTTTTGCCCTAGGCAATAGTAGTTATTGGTTTCGAGTATCAGACTTGCGAAAATTTTGATGGTTTCTCAACCATTCCTTAACTTCAAACTCCCATATCTCGCGAACGGATCGACGAACTCGAGAAATTCCTGTTGCATCTGAAAGCAGAAACTCGCCCGATTACAACGGTATGTGTATTTTTGCCCTAGGCAATAGTAGCTATTGGTTTCGAGTATCAGACATGCGAAAATTTTGATGGTTTCTCAACCGTTCCTTAACTTCAAACTCCCATATCTCGCGAACGGATTGACGAACTCGAGAAATTCCTGTTGCATCTGAATACAGAAACTCGCCCGATTACAATGGTTTGTGTACTTTTCCCCTAGGCCATTCCAGTTATTGGTTTCGAGTATCAGACTTGCGAAAATTTTGATGGTTTCTCAACCATTCCTTAACTTCAAACCCCCATATCTCGCGAACGGAATGACAATCACGAGAAATTCCTGATGGATCTGAAAGCAGAAAGTCATCCGATTACAACGGTAGGTGTATTTTTGCCCTAGGCAATAGTAGTTATTGGTTTCGAGTATCAGACTTGCGAAAATTTTGATGGTTTCTCAACCATTCCTTAACTTCAAACTCCCATATCTCGCGAACGGATTGACGAACACGAGATATTCCTGTTGCATCTGAGAGTAGAAACTCGGCCGATTACAATGGTGTGTGTATTTTGGCCCTAGGCAATAGTAGTTATTGGTTTCGAGTATCAGACTTGCGAAAGTTTTGATGGTTTGTCAACCATTCCTTAACTTCAAACTCCCATACCTCGCGAACGGATTTGCGAACTCGAGATATTCCTGTTGCATCTGAAAGCAGAAACTCGCCCGATTACAACGGTACGTGTATTTTTCCCCTAGGCAATAGTAGCTATTGGTTTCGAGTATCAGACATGCGAAAATTTTGATGGTTTCTCAACCGTTCCTTATATTCAAACTCCCATATCTCGCGAACGGATTGACGAACTCGAGAAATTCCTGTTGCATCTGAAATCAGAAAGTTGCCCGATTACAACGGTATGTGTATTTTTGCCCTAGGCAATAGTAGTTATTGGTTTCGAGTATCAGACTTGCGAAAATTTTGATGGTTTCTCAACCATTCCTTAACTTCAAACCCCCATATCTCGCGAACGGATTGACGAACACGAGATATTCCTGTTGCATCTGAGAGTAGAAACTCGGCCGATTACAATGGTGTGTGTATTTTGGCCCTAGGCAATAGTAGTTATTGGTTTCGAGTATCAGACTTGCGAAAATTTTGATAGTTTCTCAACCATTCCTTAACTTCAAACCCCCATATATCGCGAACGGATTGACAAACACGAGAAATTCCTGTTGGATCTGAAAGCAGAAAGTCATCCGACTAAAACGGTATGTGTGTTTTTGCCCTAGGCCATGCTAGTTATAGATCTCGAGTATCAGACTTGCGAAAATTTTGATGGTTTCTCAACCATTCCTTAACTTCAAACTCCCATATCTCGCGAACGGATTGACGAACTCGAGAAATTCCTGTTGCATCTGAAAGCAGAAACTCGCCCTATTACAACGGTATGTGTATTTTTGCCCTAGGCAATAGTAGCTATTGGTTTCGAGTATCAGACATGCGAAAATTTTGATGGTTTCTCAACCGTTCCTTAACTTCAAACTCCCATATCTCGCGAACGGATTGACGAACTCGAGAAATTCCTGTTGCATCTGAATACAGAAACTCGCCCGATTACAATGGTGTGTGTACTCTTCCCCTAGGGCATTCCAGTTATTGGTTTCGAGTATCAGACTTGCGAAAATTTTGATGGTTTCTCAACCATTCCTTAACTTCAAACCCCCATATCTCGCGAACGGATTGACGAACACGAGATATTCCTGTTGCATCTGAGAGTAGAAACTCGGCCGATTACAATGGTGTGTGTACTTTTGCCCTAGGCAATAGTAGTTATTGGTTTCGAGTATCAGACTTGCGAAAATTTTGATGGTTTCTCAACCATTTCTTAACTTCAAACTCCCATATCTCGCGAACGGATTGACGAACTCGAGAAATTCCTGTTGCATCTGGAAGCAGAAGGTCGCCCGATTACAGCGGTATTTGTATTTTTGCCCTAGGCAATAGTAGTTATTGGTTTCGAGTATCAGACTTGCGAAAATTTTGATGGTTTCTCAACCATTCCTTAACTTCAAACTCCCATATCTCGCGAACAGAATGACGAACTCGATTAATTCCTGTTGCATCTGAAAGTAGAAACTCGCCCGATTACAATGGTGTGTGTACTTTTCCCCTCGGCAATAGTAGTTATTGGTTTCGAGAATCAGACTTGCGAAAATTTTGATGGTTTCTCAACCATTCCTTAACTTCAAACTCCCATATCTCGCGAACAGAATGACGAACTCGATTAATTCCTGTTGCATCTGAAAGTAGAAACTCGCCCGATTACAATGGTGTGTGTACTTTTCCCCTCGGCAATAGTAGTTATTGGTTTCGAGAATCAGACTTGCGAAAATTTTGATGGTTTCTCAACCATTCCTTAACTTCAAAATCCCATATCTCGCGAACGCATTGTCGAACTCGAGAAATTCCTGTTGCATATGAAAGCAGAATGTCGCCCGATTACAACGGTATGTGTATTTTTGCCCTAGGCAATAGTAGTTATTGGTTTCGAGTATCAGACTTGCGAAAATTTTGATGGTTTCTCAACCATTCCTTAACTTCAAACTCCCATATCTCGCGAACGGATCGACGAACTCGAGAAATTCCTGTTGCATCTGAAAGCAGAAACTCGCCCGATTACAACGGTATGTGTATTTTTGCCCTAGGCAATAGTAGCTATTGGTTTCGAGTATCAGACATGCGAAAATTTTGATGGTTTCTCAACCGTTCCTTAACTTCAAACTCCCATATCTCGCGAACGGATTGACGAACTCGAGAAATTCCTGTTGCATCTGAATACAGAAACTCGCCCGATTACAATGGTTTGTGTACTTTTCCCCTAGGCCATTCCAGTTATTGGTTTCGAGTATCAGACTTGCGAAAATTTTGATGGTTTCTCAACCATTCCTTAACTTCAAACCCCCATATCTCGCGAACGGAATGACAATCACGAGAAATTCCTGATGGATCTGAAAGCAGAAAGTCATCCGATTACAACGGTAGGTGTATTTTTGCCCTAGGCAATAGTAGTTATTGGTTTCGAGTATCAGACTTGCGAAAATTTTGATGGTTTCTCAACCATTCCTTAACTTCAAACTCCCATATCTCGCGAACAGATTGACGAACACGAGATATTCCTGTTGCATCTGAGAGTAGAAACTCGGCCGATTACAATGGTGTGTGTATTTTGGCCCTAGGCAATAGTAGTTATTGGTTTCGTGTATCAGACTTGCGAAAGTTTTGATGGTTTGTCAACCATTCCTTAACTTCAAACTCCCATACCTCGCGAACGGATTTGCGAACTCGAGATATTCCTGTTGCATCTGAAAGCAGAAACTCGCCCGATTACAACGGTACGTGTATTTTTCCCCTAGGCAATAGTAGCTATTGGTTTCGAGTATCAGACATGCGAAAATTTTGATGGTTTCTCAACCGTTCCTTATATTCAAACTCCCATATCTCGCGAACGGATTGACGAACTCGAGAAATTCCTGTTGCATCTGAAAGCAGAAACTCGCCCGATTACAACGGTATGTGTATTTTTGTCCTAGGCAAGAGTTGCTATTGGTTTCGAGTATCAGACTTGCGAAAATTTTGATGGTTTCTAAACCATTCCTTATATTCAAACTCCCATATCTCGCGAACGGATTGACGAACTCGAGAAATTCCTGTTGCAGCTGGAAGCAGAAAGTCGCCCGACTACAACGGTATTTGTATTTTTGCCCTAGGCAATAGTAGTTATTGGTTTCGAGTATCAGACTTGCGAAAATTTTGATGGTTTCTCAACCGTTCCTTAACTTCAAACTCCCATATCTCGCGAACGCATTGACGAACTCGAGAAATTCCTGTTGTATCTGAAAGCAGAAAGTCGCCCGATTACAATGGTGTGTGTACTTTTCCCCTAGGCCATTCCAGTTATTCGTTTATAGCATCAGAATTGCGAAAATTTTGATGCGTTCTCAACCATTCTTTAACTTTAAACTCCCATATCTCGCGAACGGATAGACGACCTCGCGAAATTCCTGTTGCATCTGAAAGTAGAAACTCGCCCGATTACAATGGTGTGTGTACTTTTCCCCTAGGCCATTCCAGTTAGTGGTTTCGAGTATCAGACTTGAGAAAATTTTGATGCGTTCTCAACCATTCCTTAACTTCAAACTCCCATATCTCGCGAACGGATTGACGAACTCGAGAATTTCCTATTGCATCTGAAAGCAGAAACTCGCCCGATTACAAGGTTATGTGTATTTTTGCCCTAGGCCATTCCAGTTATTGGTTTCGAGTATCAGACTTGCGGAAATTGTGATGGTTTCTCAACCATTCCTTAAATTCAAACTCCCATATCTCGCGAACAGAATGACGAACTCGATTAATTCCTGTTGCATCTGAAAGCAGAAACTCGCCCGATTACAATGGTGTGTGTACTTTTCCCCTAGGCAATAGTAGTTATTGGTTTCGAGTATCAGACTTGCGAAAATTTTGATGGTTTCTCAACCATTCCTTAACTTCAAACTCCCATATCTCGCGAACGGATTGACGAACTCGAGAAATTCCTGTTGCATCTGGAAGCAGAAGGTCGCCCGATTACAGCGGTATTTGTATTTTTGCCCTAGGCAATAGTAGTTATTGGTTTCGAGTATCAGACTTGCGAAAATTTTGATGGTTTCTCAACTATTCCTTAACTTCAAACTCCCATATCTCGCGAACAGAATGACGAACTCGATTAATTCCTCTTGCATCTGAAAGTAGAAACTCGCCCGATTACAATGGTGTGTGTACTTTTCCCCTCGGCTATAGTAGTTATTGGTTTCGAGTATCAGACTTGCGAAAATTTTGATGGTTTCTCAACCATTCCTTAACTTCAAACTCCCATATCTCGCGAACAGAATGACGAACTCGAGATATTCCTGTTGCCCCTGAAAGTAGAAACTCGCCCGATTACAATGTTGTGTGTACTCTTCCCCTAGGCCATTGCAGTTATTGGTTTCGAGAATCAGACTTGCGAAAATTTTGATGGATTCTCAACCATTCCTTAACTACAAACTCCCATATCTCGCGAACGGATCGACGGACTCGAGAATCTCCTGTTGCATCTGAAAGCAGAAACTCGCCCGATTACAATGGTATGTGTATTTTTGACCTAGGTCATAGTAGTTATTGGTTTCGAGTATCAGACTTGCGAACATTTTGATGGTTTCTCAACCATTCCTTAACTTCACTCTCCCATATCTCGCGAACGGATTGACGAACTCGAGATATTCCTGTTGCCCCTGAAAGTAGAACCTCGCCCGATCACAATGGTGTGTGTACTTTTCCCCTAGGCCATTCCAGTTATAGGTTTCGAGTGTCACACTTGCGAAAATTTTGATGGTTTCTCAACCATTCCTTAAATTCAAACTCCCATATCTCGCGAACGGATCGACGAACTCGAGAAATTCCTGTTGCATCCGAAAGCAGAAACTCGCCCGATTACAACGGTATGTGTACTTTTCCCCTAGGCCATTCCAGTTATAGGTTTCGAGTATCAAACCAGCGAAAACTTTGATGGTTTCTCAAACATTCCGTAACTTCAAACTCCCATATCTCGCGAGCGGATTGACGAACTCGAGAAATTCCTGTTCCATCCGAAAGCAGAAACTCGCCCGATTACAACGGTATGAGTATTTTTGCCCTGGACAATAGTACTTATTGGATTCGAGTATCAGACTTGCGAAAATTTTGATGGTTTCTCAACCATTCCTTTACTTCATACTACCATATCTCGCGAACGAATTGACGAACTCGAGAAATTCCTGTTGCATCTGAAATCAGAAAGTTGCCCGATTACAACGTTATGTGTATTTTGCCCTAGGCAATGGTAGTTATTGGTTTCGAGTATCAGACTTGCGAAAATTTTGATGGTTTCTCAACCATTCCTTAACTTCAAACTCCCATATCTCGCGAACAGATTGACGAACTCGAGAAATTCCTGTTGCATCTGAAAGTAGAAACTCGCCCGATTACAATGGTGTGTGTACTTTTCCCCTAGGCCATTCCAGTTATTGGTTTCGAGTATCAGACTTGCGAAAATTTTGATGGTTTCTCAACCATTCCTTAACTTCGAACTCCCATATCTCGCGAACGGATTGACGAACTCGAGAAATTCCTGTTGCATCTGAAAGCAGAAACTCTCCCGATTACAATGGTATGTGTATTTTTGCCCTAAACCATAGTAGTTATTGGTTTCGAGTATCACACTTGCGAAAATTTTGATGGTCTCTCCATTCCTTAACTTCAAACTCCCATATCTCGCGAAAGGATTGACGAACTCGAGAAATTCCTGTTGCATCTGAAAATAGAAACTCGCCCGATTACAATGGTGTGTGTACTTTTCCCCTAGGCCATTCCAGTTATTGGTTTCGAGTATCAGACTTGCGAAGATTTTGATGGTTTCTCACCATTCCTTAACTTCAAACTCCCATATCTCGCGAACGGAATGACGAACTCGAGATATTCCTGTTGCCCCTGAAAGTAGAAACTCGCCCGATTACAATGGTGTGTGTACTTTTCCCCTAGGCCATTCCAGTTATAGGTTTCGAGTATCAAACCAGCGAAAACTTTGATGGTTTCTCAAACATTCCGTAACTTCAAACTCCCATATCTCGCGAGCGGATTGACGAACTCGAGAAATTCCTGTTCCATCCGAAAGCAGAAACTCGCCCGATTACAAAGGTATGTGTATTTTTGCCCTAAACCATAGTAGTTATTGGTTTCGAGTATCAGACTTGCGAAAATTTTGATGGTTTCTCAACCATTCCTTAACTTCAAACTCCCATATCTCGCGAACAGATTGACGAACTCGAGAAATTCCTGTTGCATCTGAAAGTAGAAACTCGCGCGATTACAATGGTGTGTATACTTTTCCCCTAGGCCATTCCAGTTATAGGTTTCGAGTATCAGACCAGCGCAAACTTTGATGGTTTCTCAAACATTCCGTAACTTTAAACTCCCATATCTCGCGAACGGATTGACGAACTCGAGAAATTCCTGTTGCATCTGAAAGCAGGAATTCTCCCGATTACAACGGTATGCGTATTCTTGCCCTGGACAGTAGTAGTTATTGGTTTCGAGTAGCAGACTTGCGAAAATTTTGATGGTTTCTCAACCATTCCTTAACTTCAAACTCACATATCTCGCGAACGGATAGACGAACTCGAGAAATTCCTGTTGCATCTGAAAGTAGAAACTCGCCCGATTACAAAGGTATGTGCATTTTTCCCCTAGGCCTTTGTAGTTATTGGTTTCGAGTATTAGACTTGCGAAAATCTTGATGGTTTCTCAAGCATTCCTTAAATTCAAACTCCCATATCTCGCGAACGGATTGACGAACTCGAGAAATTCCTGTTGCATCTGAAAGTAGAGACTCGCCCGATTAGAATGGTGTGGGTACTTTTCCCCTAGGCCGTTCCAGTTATTCGTTTCTATCATCAGAATTGCGAAAATTTCGATGGTTTCTCAACCATTCCTTAACTTCAAACTCCCATATCTCGTGAACGGATTGACGAGCTCGAGAAATTCCTGTTGCATCTGAAAGTAGAAACTCGCCCGATTACAAAGATATGTATGTTTTTCCCCTAGGCCTTTGTAGTTATTGGTTTCGAGTATCAGACTTGCGAAAATTTTGATGGTTCCTCAACCATTCCTTAACTTCAAACTCCCATATCTCGCGCACGAATTGACGAACTCGAGCAATTCCTGTTGCATCTGAAAGTAGAAACTCGCCCGATTACAATGGTGTGTGTACTCTTCCCCTAGGCCATTCCAGTTGTTCGTTTCTAGCATCAGAATTGCGAAAATTTTGATGGTTCCTCAACCATTCCTTAACTTCAAACTCCCATATCTCGCGCACGAATTGACGAACTCGAGCAATTCCTGTTGCATCTGAAAGTAGAAACTCGCCCGATTACAATGGTGTGTGTACTTTTCCCGTAGGCCATTCCAGTTATTCGTTTCTAGCATCAGAATTGCGAAAATTTCGATGGCTTCTCAACCATTCCTTAACTTCAAACTCCCATATCTCGTGAACGGATTTACGAAATCGAGAAATTCCTGTTGCATCTGAAAGTAGAAGCTCGCCCGATTACAACGGTATGTGTATTTTTCCCATAGGCCTTTGTAGTTATTGGTTGCGAGTATCAGAATTGCGAAAATTTTGATGGTTTCTCAACCATTGCTTAACATCAAACTCCCATATCTCGCGAACGGAATGACGAACTCGAGAAATTCCTGTTGCATCTGAAAGTGGAAACTCGCCCGATTACAAAGATATGTGTGTTTTTCCGCTAGGCCTTTGTAGTTATTGGTTTCGAGTATCAGACTTGCGAAAATTTTGAGGGTTTCCCAACCATTCCTTAACTCCAAACTCCCATATCTCGCGAACGGATTTACGAAATCGAGAAATTCCTGTTGCATCTGAAAGTAGAAACTCGCCCGATGACAATGGTGTGTGTACTTTTCCCCTAGGCCATTCCAGTTATTCGTTTCTAGCATCAGAATTGCGAAAATGTTGATGGTTTCTCAAACATTCCTTAACTTCAAACGCCCATATCTCGCGAACGGATTGACGAACTCGAGAAATTCCTGTTGCATCTCAAAGTGGAAACTCGCCCGATTACAACGGTGTGTGCATTTTTCCCCTAGGCCCTTGTAGTTATTGGTTTCGAGTATTAGACTTGCGAAAATCTTGATGGTTTCTCAAGCATTCCTTAAATTCAAACTCCCATATCTCGCGAACGGATTGACGAACTCGAGAAATTCCTGTTGCATCTGAAAGTAGAGACTCGCCCGATTAGAATGGTGTGGGTACTTATCCCCTAGGCCGTTCCAGTTATTCGTTTCTAGCATCAGAATTGCGAAAATTTCGATGGTTTCTCAACCATTCCTTAACTTCAAACTCCCATATCTCGCGCACGAATTGACGAACTCGAGCAATTCCTGTTGCATCTGAAAGTAGAAACTCGCCCGATTACAATGGTGTGTGTACTCTTCCCCTAGGCCATTCCAGTTATTCGTTTCTAGCATCAGAATTGCGAAAATTTCGATGGCTTCTCAACCATTCCTTAACTTTAAACTCCCATATCTCGTGAACGGCTTGACGAGCTCGAGAAATTCCTGTTGCATCTGAAAGTAGAAACTCGCCCGATTACAAAGATATGTGTGTTTTTCCCCTAGGCCTTTGTAGTTATTGGTTTCGAGTATCAGACTTGCGAAAATTTTGATGGTTCCTCAACCATTCCTTAACTTCAAACGCCCATATCTCGCGCACGAATTGACGAACTCGAGCAATTCCTGTTGCATCTGAAAGTAGAAACTCGCCCGATTACAATGGTGTGTGTACTCTTCCCCTAGGCCATTCCAGTTATTCGTTTCTAGCATCAGAATTGCGAAAATTTCGATGGCTTCTCAACCATTCCTTAACTTCAAACTCCCATATCTCGTGAACGGATTTACGAAATCGAGAAATTCCTGTTGCATCTGAAAGTAGAAGCTCGCCCGATTAGAATGGTGTGGGTACTTTTCCCCTAGGCCGTTCCAGTTATTCGTTTCTAGCATCAGAATTGCGAAAATTTCGATGGTTTCTCAACCATTCCTTAACTTCAAACTCCCATATCTCGTGAACGGATTGACGAGCTCGAGAAATTCCTGTTGCATCTGAAAGTAGAAACTCGCCCGATTACAAAGATATGTGTGTTTTTCCCCTAGGCCTTTGTAGTTATTGGTTGCGAGTATCAGAATTGCGAAAATTTTGATGGTTTCTCAACCATTGCTTAACATCAAACTCCCATATGTCGCGAACGGAATGACGAACTCGAGATATTTCTGTTGCATCTGAAAGTAGAAACTCGCCCGATTACAAAGATATGTGTGTTTTTCCCCTAGGCCTTTGTAGTTATTGGTTTCGAGTATCAGACTTGCGAAAGTGTTGATGGTTTCTCAAACATTCCTTAACTTCAAACGCCCATATCTCGCGAACGGATTTACGAACTCGAGAAATTCCTGTTGCATCTCAAAGTGGAAACTCGCCCGATTACAAAGGTATGTGCATTTTTCCTCTAGGCCTTTGTAGTTATTGGTTTCGAGTATTAGACTTGCGAAAATCTTGATGGTTTCTCAAGCATTCCCTAAATTCAAACTCCCATATCTCGCGAACGGATTGACGAACTCGAGAAATTCCTGTTGCATCTGAAAGTGGAAACTCGCCCGATTACAAAGATATGTGTGTTTTTCCCATAGGCCTTTGTAGTTATTGGTTTCGAGTATCAGACTTGCGAAAATTTTGAGGGTTTCCCAACCATTCCTTAACTCCAAACTCCCATATCTCGCGAACGGATTTACGAAAACGAGAAATTCCTGTTGCATCTGAAAGTAGAAACTCGCCCGATGACAATGGTGTGTGTACTTTTCCCGTAGGCCATTCCAGTTATTCGTTTCTAGCATCAGAATTGCGAAAATGTTGATGGTTTCTCAAACATTCCTTAACTTCAAACTCCCATATCTCGTGAACGGATTGACGAACTCGAGAAATTCCTGTTGCATCTGAAAGTAGAAACTCGCCCGATTACAAAGATATGTGTGTTTTTCCGCTAGGCCTTTGTAGTTATTGGTTTCGAGTATCAGACTTGCGAAAACTTTGAGGGTTTCCCAACCATTCCTTAATTCCAAACTCCCATATCTCGCGAACGGGTTTACGAAATCGAGAAATTCCTGTTGCATCTGAAAGTAGAAACTCGCCCGATTACAAAGATATGTGTGTTTTTCCCCTAGGCCTTTGTAGTTATTGGTTTCGAGTATCAGACTTTCGAAAATTTTGATGGTTTCTCAAGCATTCCTTAACTTCAAACTCCCATATCTCGCGAACGCATTGACGAACTCGAGAAATTCCTGTTGCATCTGAAAGTAGAGACTCGCCGATTAGAATGGTGTGTGTACTTTTCCCCTAGGCCATTCCAGTTATTCGTTTCTAGCATCAGAATTGCGAAAATTTCGATGGCTTCTCAACCCTTCCTTAACTTCAAACTCCCATATCTCGTGAACGGATTTACGAAATCGAGAAATTCCTGTTGCATCTGAAAGTAGAAGCTCGCCCGATTACAACGGTATGTGTATTTTTCCCCTAGGCCTTTGTAGTTATTGGTTTCGAGTATCAGAATTGCGAAAATTTTGATGGTTTCTCAACCATTCCTGAACTTCAAACTCCCATATCTCGCGAACGGAATGACGAACTCGAGAAATTCCTGTTGCATCTGAAAGTGGAAACTCGCCCGATTACAAAGATATGTGTGTTTTTCGGCTAGGCCTTTGTAGTTATTGGTTTCGAGTATCAGACTTGCGAAAATTTTGAGGGTTTCCCAACCATTCCTTAACTCCAAACTCCCATATCTCGCGAACGGATTTACGAAATCGAGAAATTCCTGTTGCATCTCAAAGTGGAAACTCGCCCGATTACAATGGTGTGTGCATTTTTCCCCTAGGCCCTTGTAGTTATTGGTTTCGAGTATTAGACTTGCGAAAATCTTGATGGTTTCTCAAGCATTCCTTAAATTCAAACACCCATATCTCGCGAACGGATTGACGAACTCGAGAAATTCCTGTTGCATCTGAAAGTAGAGACTCGCCCGATTAGAATGGTGTGGGTACTTATCCCCTAGGCCGTTCCAGTTATTCGTTTCTAGCATCAGAATTGCGAAAATTTCGATGGTTTCTCAACCATTCCTTAACTTCAAACTCCCATATCTCGCGCACGAATTGACGAACTCGAGCAATTCCTGTTGCATCTGAAAGTAGAAACTCGCCCGATTACAATGGTGTGTGTACTCTTCCCCTAGGCCATTCCAGTTATTCGTTTCTAGCATCAGAATTGCGAAAATTTCGATGGCTTCTCAACCATTCCTTAACTTCAAACTCCCATATCTCGTGAACGGATTGACGAGCTCGAGAAATTCTGTTGCATCTGAAAGTAGAAACTCGCCCGATTACAAAGATATGTGTGTTTTTCCCCTAGGCCTTTGTAGTTATTGGTTTCGAGTATCAGACTTGCGAAAATTTTGATGGTTCCTCAACCATTCCTTAACTTCAAACGCCCATATCTCGCGCACGAATTGACGAACTCGAGCAATTCCTGTTGCATCTGAAAGTAGAAACTCGCCCGATTACAATGGTGTGTGTACTCTTCCCCTAGGCCATTCCTTATTCGTTTCTAGCATCAGAATTGCGAAAATTTCGATGGCTTCTCAACCATTCCTTAACTTCAAACTCCCATATCTCGTGAACGGATTTACGAAATCGAGAAATTCCTGTTGCATCTGAAAGTAGAAGCTCGCCCGATTAGAATGGTGTGGGTACTTTTCCCCTAGGCCGTTCCAGTTATTCGTTTCTAGCATCAGAATTGCGAAAATTTCGATGGTTTCTCAACCATTCCTTAACTTCAAACTCCCATATCTCGTGAACGGATTGACGAGCTCGAGAAATTCCTGTTGCATCTGAAAGTAGAAACTCGCCCGATTACAAAGATATGTGTGTTTTTCCCCTAGGCCTTTGTAGTTATTGGTTGCGAGTATCAGAATTGCGAAAATTTTGATGGTTTCTCAACCATTGCTTAACATCAAACTCCCATATGTCGCGAACGGAATGACGAACTCGAGAAATTTCTGTTGCATCTGAAAGTAGAAACTCGCCCGATTACAAAGATATGTGTGTTTTTCCCCTAGGCCTTTGTAGTTATTGGTTTCGAGTATCAGACTTGCGAAAGTGTTGATGGTTTCTCAAACATTCCTTAACTTCAAACGCCCATATCTCGCGAACGGATTGACGAACTCGAGAAATTCCTGTTGCATCTCAAAGTGGAAACTCGCCCGATTACAAAGGTATGTGCATTTTTCCTCTAGGCCTTTGTAGTTATTGGTTTCGAGTATTAGACTTGCGAAAATCTTGATGGTTTCTCAAGCATTCCTTAAATTCAAACTCCCATATCTCGCGAACGGATTGACGAACTCGAGAAATTCCTGTTGCATCTGAAAGTGGAAACTCGCCCGATTACAAAGATATGTGTGTTTTTCCCATAGGCCTTTGTAGTTATTGGTTTCGAGTATCAGACTTGCGAAAATTTTGAGGGTTTCCCAACCATTCCTTAACTCCAAACTCCCATATCTCGCGAACGGATTTACGAAAACGAGAAATTCCTGTTGCATCTGAAAGTAGAAACTCGCCCGATGACAATGGTGTGTGTACTTTTCCCGTAGGCCATTCCAGTTATTCGTTTCTAGCATCAGAATTGCGAAAATGTTGATGGTTTCTCAAACATTCCTTAACTTCAAACTCCCATATCTCGTGAACGGATTGACGAACTCGAGAAATTCCTGTTGCATCTGAAAGTAGAAACTCGCCCGATTACAAAGATATGTGTGTTTTTCCGCTAGGCCTTTGTAGTTATTGGTTTCGAGTATCAGACTTGCGAAAACTTTGAGGGTTTCCCAACCATTCCTTAATTCCAAACTCCCATATCTCGCGAACGGGTTTACGAAATCGAGAAATTCCTGTTGCATCTGAAAGTAGAAACTCGCCCGATTACAAAGATATGTGTGTTTTTCCCCTAGGCCTTTGTAGTTATTGGTTTCGAGTATCAGACTTTCGAAAATTTTGATGGTTTCTCAAGCATTCCTTAACTTCAAACTCCCATATCTCGCGAACGCATTGACGAACTCGAGAAATTCCTGTTGCATCTGAAAGTAGAGACTCGCCCGATTAGAATGGTGTGTGTACTTTTCCCCTAGGCCATTCCAGTTATTCGTTTCTAGCATCAGAATTGCGAAAATTTCGATGGCTTCTCAACCCTTCCTTAACTTCAAACTCCCATATCTCGTGAACGGATTTACGAAATCGAGAAATTCCTGTTGCATCTGAAAGTAGAAGCTCGCCCGATTACAACGGTATGTGTATTTTTCCCCTAGGCCTTTGTAGTTATTGGTTTCGAGTATCAGAATTGCGAAAATTTTGATGGTTTCTCAACCATTCCTGAACTTCAAACTCCCATATCTCGCGAACGGAATGACGAACTCGAGAAATTCCTGTTGCATCTGAAAGTGGAAACTCGCCCGATTACAAAGATATGTGTGTTTTTCCGCTAGGCCTTTGTAGTTATTGGTTTCGAGTATCAGACTTGCGAAAATTTTGAGGGTTTCCCAACCATTCCTTAACTCCAAACTCCCATATCTCGCGAACGGATTTACGAAATCGAGAAATTCCTGTTGCATCTGAAAGTAGAAACTCGCCCGATTAGAATGGTGTGGGTACTTTTCCCCTAGGCCGTTCCAGTTATTAGTTTCTAGCATCAGAATTGCGAAAATTTCGATGGTTTCTCAACCATTCCTTAACTTCAAACTCCCATATCTCGTGAACGGATTGACGAGCTCGAGAAATTCCTGTTGCATCTGAAAGTAGAAACTCGCCCGATTACAAAGATATGTGTGTTTTTCCCCTAGGCCTTTGTAGTTATTGGTTTCGAGTATCAGACTTGCGAAAATTTTGATGGTTCCTCAACCATTCCTTAACTTCAAACTCCCATATCTCGCGCACGAATTGACGAACTCGAGCAATTCCTGTTGCATCTGAAAGTAGAAACTCGCCCGATTACAATGGTGTGTGTACTCTTCCCCTAGGCCTTTGTAGTTATTGGTTTCGCGTATCAGACTTGCGAAAATATTTATGGTTCCTCAACCATTCCTTAACTTCAAACTCCCATACCTCGCGAACGAATTGGCGAACTCGAGAAATTCCTGTTGCATCTGAAAGTAGAAACTCGCACGATTACAATGGTGTGTGTACTTTTCCCCTAGGCCATTCCAGTTATTGGTTTCGAGTATCAGACTTGCGAAAATTTTGATGGTTCCTCAACCATTCCTTAACTTCAAACTCCCATATCTCGCGCACGAATTGACGAACTCGAGCAATTCCTGTTGCATCTGAAAGTAGAAACTCGCCCGATTACAATGGTGTGTGTACTCTTCCCCTAGGCCTTTGTAGTTATTGGTTTCGCGTATCAGACTTTTTTTTTTTTTTTTTTTTTTTTTTTTAACGTGGGGGAAATCTTCGTAAGACCCCCCCGCCGCCTGGGGAGGGGCGGGGGGAGTGTGGGATTCCCCGCGCCCGGAAGGAAACCCATCGGGCGCGGGACCTACCCACTAAAACCCACCACGGTGGCCATCCTCGCACTATGCAGGGGGAGCACCTGGGACCGAAGACATCATAACATCAGGTGCTCCCCCGTGCAGGGCTCTCGCGCCCGTGTCCTCCCGTTCCAGGGAAGGGAGGGGGTACTTCACCCTCCCTTCCCTGTTTTCTCCTCGGCGCTCTGGCGCCCGACGTCGGAGCAGGGCCACACTGCTCCGACGTCCCACTCCCGGGGGCCGCCCGAGGGCGGCCGCGAGTCCCACACTCGCGACCGCCCACGGCCCCCATAGCCGCGCCGGGGGCACGGCCCTGGGACCGTGCCGTCGGCGCGGCCGCACCCCGGCTCGTACGCTCCCGAGGGCGGCTCTGGCCTCTCCGCCCTCGAGAGCGTCGCCGTCCCTTACTCTACCCACCCCTCAGACGACGGGCGGTGGCACGAGCCTCAAGGGCTACGCACCCCCGCCCGCCGCTCTCAGGGTGGCCTCCCCGGCCCTTCCGGAGGCCCACCCGCCCCCGGCCTCGGACGGGGCCTCGCTCGCGGTCTCCCGCTCTCGCGAATGCGGCTCGCGGCCTCCTTCTGCGAGATTACCTCCTCGCAGAAGGAGGCCACGGCCCGCCACTTCGTCTCGCTGCCGAGCATGGCCTGTACCACGCCCGGCAGCGATAGGTCCGCCCCAATCACGGCCGTGAGGACACGGCGCTCCACCCCCCAGGCCGGACACACCTCGAGGGTGTGTTGCGCCGTGTCCTCGTCCGCTGGACAGTGCCAGCAGCGCGCCGCCTCTTCCACACCGATCCGGCACAGGTACTGACCGAAGCATCCGTGCCCGGACAGCACCTGCACCAACCGGTAGGTGAGTGAGCCGAAGCGCCTACCCAGCCACTCAAACAGGACCGGCCGGATAGCCCGGACAGTCCTCTGGCCGAACAACGGCTCGGCCAGCCGCTGCTGCCAAAGCTGCAGCATGGACTCCCGGGCCTGGCGCCTCAGGGCCTCCACCTCGCATCCCGCCAGGACCACCCCATCCTCGCGGGCGCGCATGCGGCCCTCGTAGAAAGCCGCATGCGCGCCCGCGATCAAGTCCGCCGGGGGTAGCCCTGACAGGACGCTCGCCGCCTCATACGAAACGGTCCGGTACCCCCGGGCGATCCGCAGTGCAAGCCGCCTTTGAACCCGGCGCAGCAATACCTTGCTGCGCCGGGAGGCGGCCAGGTCGCCCGCCCAAACGGGGGCCCCGTATAGGGCCACCGAGTGGACCATTCCCGCGTAGAGGCGGCGAACCCGGTCACTCGGGCCCCGCAGGTTGGGGAGGATACGGCCCAAAGCGCCAACTATCCCCTCCAACCGCGGGGCCAGGGCCCGGAAATGGCCCTCGAAGCGCCAGTGGCTGTCGAGGTGAAGTCCCAGATATTTCATCTGAGACCTCACCTCGACGTCTGTCTCACCCACCCGGATCAGGGGGGGAGGCGGCTCTCCCCGGGGTCTATACATCCCGAGTACCTCGGTTTTGTGGAGAGCCACCTCCAAACCGATCCCCCTGATCCGGGAGACGACGCGCCGGACACCGTCCTCGGCGGCCCGAACAGCCCCCCTCCAGTCCCCCCCGACGGCCAACAACAAGGTGTCGTCCGCATAACATGTCAGACTGACGCCGTCGGCGTATCAGACTTGCGAAAATATTTATGGTTCCTCAACCATTCCTTAACTTCAAACTCCCATACCTCGCGAACGAATTGGCGAACTCGAGAAATTCTTGTTGCATCTGAAAGTGGAAACTCGCCCGATTACAAAGATATGTGTGTTTTTCCGCTAGGCCTTTGTAGTTATTGGTTTCGAGTATCAGACTTTCGAAAATTTTGATGGTTTCTCAAGCATTCCTTAACTTCAAACTCCCATATCTCGCGAACGCATTGACGAACTCGAGAAATTCCTGTTGCATCTGAAAGTAGAGACTCGCCCGATTAGAATGGTGTGGGTACTTTTCCCCTAGGCCGTTCCAGTTATTAGTTTCTAGCATCAGAATTGCGAAAATTTCGATGGTTTCTCAACCATTCCTTAACTTCAAACTCCCATATCTCGCGAACGGATTGACGAACTCGAGAAATTCCTGTTGCATCTGAAAGTGGAAACTCGCCCGATTACAAAGGTATGTGTATTTTTCCCCTAGGCTTTTGTAGTTATTGGTTTCGCGTATCAGACTTGCGAAAATATTTATGGTTCCTCAACCATTCCTTAACTTCAAACTCCCATACCTCGCGAACGAATTGGCGAACTCGAGAAATTCCTGTTGCATCTGAAAGTAGAAACTCGCACGATTACAATGGTGTGTGTACTTTTCCCCTAGGCCATTCCAGTTATTGGTTTCGAGTATCAGACTTGCGAAAATTTTGATGGTTTCTCAAGCATTCCTTAACTTCAAACTCCCATATCTCGCGAACGGATTGACGAACTCGAGAAATTCCTGTTGCATCTGAAAGTAGAGACTCGCCCGATTAGAATGGTGTGTGTACTTTTCCCCTGGGCCATTCCAGTTATTCGTTTCTAGCATCAGAATTGCGAAAATGTTGATGGTTTCTCAACCATTCCTTAACTTCAAACTCCCATATCTCGCGAACGGATTGACGAACTCGAGAAATTCCTGTTGCATCTGAAAGTGGAAACTCGCCCGATTACAAAGGTATGTGCATTTTCCCCTAGGCCTTTGTAGTTACTGGTTTCGAGTATCAAACTTTCGAAAATTTTGATGGTTTCTCAAGCATTCCTTAACTCCAAACTCCCATATCTCGCGAACGGATTTACGAAATCTAGAAATTCCTGTTGCATCTGAAAGTAGAAACTCGCCCGATTACAACGATATGTGTGTTTTTCCCCTAGGCCTTTGTAGTTATTGGTTTCGAGTATCAGACTTGCGAAAATTTTGATGGTTTCTCAAGCATTCCTTAACTTCAAACTCCCATATCTCGCGAACGGATTGACGAACTCGAGAAATTCCTGTTGCATCTGAAAGTAGAGACTCGCCCGATTAGAGTGGTGTGTGTACTTTTCCCCTAGGCCATTCCAGTTATTCGTTTCTAGCATCAGAATTGCGAAAATGTTGATGGTTTCTCAACCATTCCTTAACTTCAAACTCCCATATCTCGCGAACGGATTGACGAACTCGAGAAATTCCTGTTGCATCTGAAAGTGGAAACTCGCCCGATTACAAAGGAGTGTGCATTTTACCCTAGGCCTTTGTAGTTATTGGTTTCGAGTATCAAACTTTCGAAAATTTTGATGGTTTCTTAAGCATTCCTTAAGATCAAACTCCCATATCTCGCGAACGGATTGACGAACTTGAGAAATTCCTGTTGCAACTGAAAGTAGAAACTCGCCCGATTAGAATGGTGTGGGTACTTTTCCCCTAGGCCGTTCCAGTTATTAGTTTCTAGCATCAGAATTGCGAAAATTTCGATGGTTTCTCAACCATTCCTTAACTTCAAACTCCCATATCTCGCGAACGGAATGACGAACTCGAGAAATTCCTGTTGCATCTGAAAGTAAAAACTCGCCCGATTACAAAGATATGTGTGTTTTTCCCCTAGGGCTTTGTAGTTATTGGTTTCGAGTACCAGACTTTCGAAAATTTTGATGGATTCTCAAGCATTCCTTAACTTCAAACTCCCATATCTCGCGAACGCCTTGACGAACCCGAGAAATTCCTGTTGCATCTGAAAGTAGAGACTCGCCCGATTAGAATGGTGTGTGTACTTTTCCCATAGGCCTTTGTAGTTATTGGTTTCGAGTATCAGACTTTCGAAAATTTTGATGGTTTCTCAAGCATTCCTTAACTTCAAACTCCCATATCTCGCGAACGGATTTACGAAATCGAGAAATTCCTGTTGCATCTGAAAGTAGAAACTCGCCCGATGACAATGGTGTGTGTACTTTTCCCCTAGGCCATTCCAGTTATTCGTTTCTAGCATCAGAATTGCGAAAATGTTGATGGTTTCTCAAACATTCCTTAACTTCAAACTCCCATATCTCGTGAACGGATTGACGAACTCGAGAAATTCCTGTTGCATCTGAAAGTAGAAACTCGCCCGATTACAAAGATATGTGTGTTTTTCCGCTAGGCCTTTGTAGTTATTGGTTTCGAGTATCAGACTTGCGAAAACTTTGAGGGTTTCCCAACCATTCCTTAATTCCAAACTCCCATATCTCGCGAACGGGTTTACGAAATCGAGAAATTCCTGTTGCATCTGAAAGTAGAAACTCGCCCGATTACAAAGATATGTGTGTTTTTCCCCTAGGCCTTTGTAGTTATTGGTTTCGAGTATCAGACTTTCGAAAATTTTGATGGTTTCTCAAGCATTCCTTAACTTCAAACTCCCATATCTCGCGAACGCATTGACGAACTCGAGAAATTCCTGTTGCATCTGAAAGTAGAGACTCGCCCGATTAGAATGGTGTGTGTACTTTTCCCCTAGGCCATTCCAGTTATTCGTTTCTAGCATCAGAATTGCGAAAATTTCGATGGCTTCTCAACCCTTCCTTAACTTCAAACTCCCATATCTCGTGAACGGATTTACGAAATCGAGAAATTCCTGTTGCATCTGAAAGTAGAAGCTCGCCCGATTACAACGGTATGTGTATTTTTCCCCTAGGCCTTTGTAGTTATTGGTTTCGAGTATCAGAATTGCGAAAATTTTGATGGTTTCTCAACCATTCCTGAACTTCAAACTCCCATATCTCGCGAACGGAATGACGAACTCGAGAAATTCCTGTTGCATCTGAAAGTGGAAACTCGCCCGATTACAAAGATATGTGTGTTTTTCCGCTAGGCCTTTGTAGTTATTGGTTTCGAGTATCAGACTTGCAAAAATGTTGATGGTTTCTCAACCATTCCTTAACTTCAAACTCCCATATCTAGCGAACGGATTGACGAACTCGAGCAATTCCTGTTGCATCTGAAAGTAGAGACTCGCCCGATTAGAATGGTGTGTGTACTTTTCCCCTAGGCCATTCCAGTTATTCGTTTCTAGCATCAGAATTGCGAAAATTTTGAGGGTTTCCCAACCATTCCTTAACTCCAAACTCCCATATCTCGCGAACGGATTTACGAAATCGAAAATTCTTGTTGCATCTGAAAGTAGAAACTCGCCCGATTACAAAGATATGTGTGTTTTTCCCCTAGGCCTTTGTAGTTATTGGTTTCGAGTATCAGACTTTCGAAAATTTTGATGGTTTCTCAAGCATTCCTTAACTTCAAACTCCCATATCTCGCGAACGCATTGACGAACTCGAGAAATTCCTGTTGCATCTGAAAGTAGAGACTCGTCCGATTAGAATGGTGTGGGTACTTTTCCCCTAGGCCGTTCCAGTTATTAGTTTCTAGCATCAGAATTGCGAAAATTTCGATGGTTTCTCAACCATTCCTTAACTTCAAACTCCCATATCTCGCGAACGGATTTACGAAATCGAGAAATTCCTGTTGCATCTGAAAGTAGAAACTCGCCCGATGACAATGGTGTGTGTACTTTTCCCCTAGGCCATTCCAGTTATTCGTTTCTAGCATCAGAATTGCGAAAATGTTGATGGTTTCTCAAACATTCCTTAACTTCAAACTCCCATATCTCGTGAACGGATTGACGAACTCGAGAAATTCCTGTTGCATCTGAAAGTAGAAACTCGCCCGATTACAAAGATATGTGTGTTTTTCCGCTAGGCCTTTGTAGTTATTGGTTTCGAGTATCAGACTTGCGAAAACTTTGAGGGTTTCCCAACCATTCCTTAATTCCAAACTCCCATATCTCGCGAACGGGTTTACGAAATCGAGAAATTCCTGTTGCATCTGAAAGTAGAAACTCGCCCGATTACAAAGATATGTGTGTTTTTCCCCTAGGCCTTTGTAGTTATTGGTTTCGAGTATCAGACTTTCGAAAATTTTGATGGTTTCTCAAGCATTCCTTAACTTCAAACTCCCATATCTCGCGAACGCATTGACGAACTCGAGAAATTCCTGTTGCATCTGAAAGTAGAGACTCGCCCGATTAGAATGGTGTGTGTACTTTTCCCCTAGGCCATTCCAGTTATTCGTTTCTAGCATCAGAATTGCGAAAATTTCGATGGCTTCTCAACCCTTCCTTAACTTCAAACTCCCATATCTCGTGAACGGATTTACGAAATCGAGAAATTCCTGTTGCATCTGAAAGTAGAAGCTCGCCCGATTACAACGGTATGTGTATTTTTCCCCTAGGCCTTTGTAGTTATTGGTTTCGAGTATCAGAATTGCGAAAATTTTGATGGTTTCTCAACCATTCCTGAACTTCAAACTCCCATATCTCGCGAACGGAATGACGAACTCGAGAAATTCCTGTTGCATCTGAAAGTGGAAACTCGCCCGATTACAAAGATATGTGTGTTTTTCCGCTAGGCCTTTGTAGTTATTGGTTTCGAGTATCAGACTTGCAAAAATGTTGATGGTTTCTCAACCATTCCTTAACTTCAAACTCCCATATCTAGCGAACGGATTGACGAACTCGAGCAATTCCTGTTGCATCTGAAAGTAGAGACTCGCCCGATTAGAATGGTGTGTGTACTTTTCCCCTAGGCCATTCCAGTTATTCGTTTCTAGCATCAGAATTGCGAAAATTTTGAGGGTTTCCCAACCATTCCTTAACTCCAAACTCCCATATCTCGCGAACGGATTTACGAAATCGAGAAATTCTTGTTGCATCTGAAAGTAGAAACTCGCCCGATTACAAAGATATGTGTGTTTTTCCCCTAGGCCTTTGTAGTTATTGGTTTCGAGTATCAGACTTTCGAAAATTTTGATGGTTTCTCAAGCATTCCTTAACTTCAAACTCCCATATCTCGCGAACGCATTGACGAACTCGAGAAATTCCTGTTGCATCTGAAAGTAGAGACTCGTCCGATTAGAATGGTGTGGGTACTTTTCCCCTAGGCCGTTCCAGTTATTAGTTTCTAGCATCAGAATTGCGAAAATTTCGATGGTTTCTCAACCATTCCTTAACTTCAAACTCCCATATCTCGTGAACGGATTGACGAGCTCGAGAAATTCCTGTTGCATCTGAAAGTAGAAACTCGCCCGATTACAATGGCGTGTGTACTTTTCCCCTTGGCCATTCGCGTTATTGGTTTCGAGTATCAGACTTGCGAAATTTTGATGGTTTCTCAACCATTCCTTAACTTCAAACTCCGATACCTCGCGAACGGATTGGCGAACTCGAGAAATTTCTGTTGCATCTGAAAGTAGAAACTTGCCCCATTACAATGGTGTGTGTACTTTTCCCCTAGGCAATTCCAGTTATTGGTTTCGAGTATCACACTTGCGAAAATTTTGATGGTTCCTCAACCATTCCTTAACTTCGAACTCCCATATCTCGCGAAAGGATTGACGAACTCGAGAAATTCCTGTTGCATCTGAAAGTGGAAACTCGCCCGATTACAATGGTGTGTGTACTTTTCGCCTAGGCCATTCCAGTTATTGATTTCGAGTACCAGAATTGCGAAAATTTTGATGGTTTCTCAACCATCTCTTAACTCCAAACTCCGATATTTCGCGAACGGATTGACGAATTCGAAAAATTTCTGTTGCGTCTGAAAGCAGAAACTCTCCCGATTACAACGGTGTGTGTACTTTTCCCCTAGGCGATTGTAGTTATTGGTTTCGAGCATCAGACTTGCGAAAATTTTGATGGATTCTCAACCATTACTTAATTTCAAACTCCCATATCTCGCGAACGGATTGACGAACTCGAGAAATTCCAGTTGCATCTGAAAGTAGAAACTCGCCCGATTACAAAGATATGTGTATTTTCCCGCTAGGCCTTTGTAGTTATTGGTTTCGCGTATCAGACTTGCGAAAATATTTATGGTTCCTCAACCATTCCTTAAATTCAAACTCCCATATCTCGCGAACGGATTGACAAACTCGAGAAATTCCTGTTGCAACTGAATGCAGAAACTCGCCCGATTACAATGGTGTGTGTACTTTTCGCCTAGGCCATTACAGTTATTGGTTTCGAGTATCAGACTTGCAAAAATTTTGATGGTTGCTCAACCATTCCTTAACTTCGAACTCCCACATCTCGCGAACGGATTGACCAACTCGAGAAATTCCTGTTGCATCTGAAAGTAGAAACTCTCCCGATTACAACGGTATGTGTATTTTTGCCCTAGGCCATAGTAGTTATTGGTTTCGAGTATCAGACTTTCGAAAATTTTGATGGTTTCTCACCCATTCCTTAAATTCAAACTCCCATATCGCGCGAACCGGCTGAAGAACTAGAGAAATTCCTGTTGCATATGAAAGTTGAAACTCGCCCGATTACAACGGTATGTGTATTTTTGCTCTAGACCATAGTAGTTATTGGTTTCGAGTATCAGACTTGCGAAAACTTTGATGGTTTCTCAACCATTCCTTAACTTCAAACTCCAATATCTCGCGAACGGATTGACGAACTCGAGAAATTCCTGTTGCATCTGAAAGTAGAAACTTGCCCGATTACAATGATGTGTGTACTTTTCCCCTAGGCCATTCCAGTTATTGGTTTCGAGTATCAGACTTGCGAAAATTTTGATGGTTTCTCAACCATTCCTTAACTTCAAACTCCCACATCTCGCGAACGGATTGACGAACTCGAGAAATTCCGGTTGCATCTGAAAGTAGAAACTCGCCCGATTACAATGGTGTGTGTACTTTTCCCCTAGGCCATTCCAGTTATTGGTTTCGAGTATCAGACTTGCGAAAAGTTTGATGGTTTCTCAACCATTCCTTAACTTCAAACTCCCATATCTAGCGAACGGATTGACGAACTCGAGAAATTCCTGTTGCATCTGAAAGTAGAAACTCGCCAGATTACAAAGGTATGTGTATTTTTCCCCTAGGCCTTTGTAGTTATTGGTTTCGAGTATCAGACTTGCGAAAATTTTGATGGTTTCTCAATCATTCCTTAACTTCAAACTCCCATATCTCGCGAACGGATTGACGAGCTCGAGAAATTCCTGTTGCATCTGACAGCAGGAACTCACCCGATTACAACGGTATGTGTATTTTAGCCCTAGGCCATAGTAGTTAAGGGTTTCGAGTATCAGACTTGCGAAAATTTTGATGGTTCCTCAACCATTCCCTAAATTCAAACTCCCATATCTCGCGAACAGATTGACGAACTCGAGAAATTACTGTTGCGTCTGAAAGTAGAAACTCGCCCGATTACTACGGTGTGTGTACTTTTCCCCTAGGCCATTCCAGTTTTTCGTTTCTAGCATCAGAATTGCGAATACTTTGATGGTTTCTCAACCATTCCTTAACTTCAAACTCCCATATCTCGCGAACGGATTGACGAGCTCGAGAAATTCCTGTTGCATCTGACAGCAGGAACTCACCCGATTACAACGGTATGTGTATTTTAGCCCTAGGCCATAGTAGTTAAGGGTTTCGAGTATCAGAGTTGCGAAATTTTGATGGTTTCTCAACCATTCCTTAACTTCAAACTCCGATACCTCGCGAACGGATTGGCGAACTCGAGAAATTCCTGTTGCATCTGAAAGTAGAAACTTGCCCGATTACAATGGTGTGTGTACTTTTCGCCTAGGCCATTCCAGTTATTGGTTTCGAGTACCAGAATTGCGAAAATTTTGATGGTTTCTCATCCATTCCTTAACTTCAAACTCCCATATCTCGCGAACGGATATACGAACTCGAGAAATTCCTGTTGCATCTGAAAGTAGAAACTCGCCCCATTACAATGGTGTGTGTACTTTTCCCCTAGGCAATTCCAGTTATTGGTTTCGAGTATCACACTTGCGAAAATTTTGATGGTTCCTCAACCATTCCTTAACTTCGAACTCCCATATCTCGCGAAAGGATTGACGAACTCGAGAAATTCCTGTTGCATCTGAAAGTGGAAACTCGCCCGATTACAATGGTGTGTGTACTTTTCGCCTAGGCCATTCCAGTTATTGGTTTCGAGTACCAGAATTGCGTACATTTTGATGGTTTCTCAACCATTCCTTAACTTCAAACTCCCATATCTGGCGAACGGATTGACGAACTCGAGTAATTCCTGTTGAATCTGAAAGCAGAAACTGGCCCGATTACAACGGCATGTGTATTTTTGCCCTAGACCATAGTAGTTAATGGTTTCGAGTATCAAATTCCGAAAATTTTGATGGTTTCTCAACCATTCCGTAACTTCAAACTCCCATATCTCGCTAACGGATTGGCGAACTCGAGAAATTCCGGTTGCATCTGAAAGTGGAAACTCGCCCGATTACAATGGTGTGTGTACTTTTCGCCTAGGCCATTCCAGTTATTGGTTTCTAGCATCAGAATTGCGATAGTTTTAATGGTTTCTCAAACATCTCTTAACTTCAAACTCCCATATCTCGCGATCGGATTGACGAGCTCGCGAAATTCCTGTTGCTTCTGAAAGCAGAAACTCTCCCGATTAGAACCGTATGTGCATTTTTCCCCTAGGCGATTGTAGTTATTGGTTTCGAGTATCAGACTTGCGAAAATTTTGATGGATTCTCAACCATTCCTTAACTTCAAACTCCCATATCTCGCGAACGGATTGACGAACTCGAGAAATTCCTGTTGCATGTGAAAGTAGAAACTCGCCCCAATACAATGGTGTGTGTACTTTTCGCCTAGGCCATTCCAGTTATTGGTTTCGAGTACCAGAATTGCGAAAATTTTGATGGTTTCTCAACCATTCCTTAACTTCAAACTCCCATATCTCGCGAAAGGATTGACGAACTCGAGAAATTCCGGTTGCATCTGAAAGTAGAAACTCGCCCGATTACAATGGTGTGTGTACTTTTCCCCTAGGACATTACAGATATTGGTTTCGAGTATCAGAATTGCGAAAATTTTGATGGTTTCTCAACCATCTCTTAACTCCAAACTCCGATATTTCGCGAACGGATTGACGAATTCGAAAAATTTCTGTTGCGTCTGAAAGCAGAAACTCTCCCGATTACAATGGTGTGTGTACATTTCCCCTAGGCGATTGTAGTTATTGGTTTCGAGTATCAGACTTGCGAAAATTTTGATGGATTCTCAACCATTACTTAATTTCAAACTCCCATATCTCGCGAACGGATTGACGAACTCGAGAAATTCCAGTTGCATCTGAAAGTAGAAACTCGCCCGATTACAAAGGTATGTGTATTTTTCCGCTAGGCCTTTGTAGTTATTGGTTTCGCGTATCAGACTTGCGAAAATATTTATGGTTCCTCAACCATTCCTTAAATTCAAACTCCCATATCTCGCGAAAGGATTGACGAACTCGAGAAAGTCCTGTTGCATCTGAAAGCAGAAACTCGCCCGATTACCATGGTATGTGTATTTTTGCCCTAGGCCACAGTAGTTATTGGTTTCGAGTATCAGACTTGCAAAAATTTTGATGGTTTCTCAACCATTCCTTAACTTCAAACTCCCATATCCCGCGAACGGATTGACGAACTCGAGAAATTCCTGTTGCATCTGAATGCAGAAACTCGCCCGATTACAATGGTGTGTGTACTTTTCGCCTAGGCCATTCCAGTTATAAGTTTCGAGTATCAGAATTGCGAAAATTTTGATGGTTGCTCAACCATCTCTTAACTCCAAACTCCGATATTTCGCGAAGGGATTGACAAATTCGAAAAATTTCTATTGCGTCCGATAGCAGAAACTCTCCCGATTAGAACGCTATGTGCATTTTTCCCCTAGGCCATTGTAGTTATTGGTTTCGAGTATCAGACTTGCAAAAATTTTGATGGTTTCTCAACCATTCCTTAACTTCAAACTCCCATATCTCGCGAACGGATTTAAGAACTCGAGGAATTCCTGTTGCATCTGAATGCAGAAACTCGCCCGATTACAATGGTGTGTGTACTTTTCCCCTAGGCCATTCCGGTTATTGGTTTAGAGTATCAGAATTGTGAAAATTTTGGTGGTTTCTCAACCATCTCTTAACTCCAAACATCGATATTTCGCGAACGGATTGACGAATTCCAAAAAGTTTCTGTTGCGTCTGAAAGCAGAAACTCTCCCGATTAGAACGGTATGTGCATTTTTCCCCTAGGTGATTGTGGTTCTTGGTTTCGAGTATCAGACTTGCGAAGATTTTGATGGATTCTCAACCATTACTTAATTTCAAACTCCCATATCTCGCGAACGGATTGACGAACTTGAGAAATTTCTGTTGCAACTGAATGCAGAAACTCGCCCGATTACAATGGTGTGTGTAAAACCATCTCTTAACTCCAAACTCCCATATCTCGCTAACGGATTGACGAACTCGAGAAATTCCTATTGCGTCTGAAAGCAGAAACTCGCCCGATTACCATGGTATGTGTATTTTTGCCCTAGGCCACAGTAGTTATTGGTTTCGAGTATCAGACTTGCAAAAATTTTGATGGTTTCTCAACCATTCCTTAACTTCAAACTCCCATATCTAGCGAACGGATTGACGAACTCGAGAAATTCCTGTTGCATCTGAAAGTAGGAACTTGCCCGATTACAAAGTTATATGTATTTTTCCCCTAGGCCTTTGTAGTTATTGTTTTCGAGTATCAGACTTGCGAAAATTTTTATGGTTCCTCAACCATTCCTTAACTTCAAACTCCCATATCTCGCGAAAGGATTGACGAACTTGAGAAATTCCTGTTGCATCTGACAGCAGGAACTCGGCCGATTACAACAGTATGTGTATTTTAGCCCTAGGCCATAGTAGTTAAGGGTTTCGAGTATCAGACTTGCGAAATTTTGATGGTTTCTCAACCATTCCTTAACTTCAAACTCCGATACCTCGCGAACGGTTTGGCGAACTCGAGAAATTCCTGTTGCATCTGAAAGTAGAAACTCGCCCGATTACAATGGCGTGTGTACTATTCCCCTTGGCCATTCCAGTTATTGGTTTCGAGTATCAGACCAGCCAAAAATTTTGATGGTATCTCATCCATTGCTTAACTTCAAACTTCCATATCTCGCGAACGGATTGACGAACTCGAGAAATTCCTGTTGCATCTGAAAGTAGAAACTCGCCCGATTACAAAGGTATGTGTATTTTTCCCCTAGGCCTTTGTAGTTATTGTTTTCGAGTATCAGACTTGCGAAAATTTTTATGGTTCCTCAAACATTCCTTAACTTCAAACTCCCATATCTCGCGAAAGGATTGACGAACTCGAGAAAGTCCTGTTGCATCTGAAAGCAGAAACTCGCCCGATTACCATGGTATGTGTATTTTTGCCCTAGGCCACAGTAGTTATTGGTTTCGAGTATCAGACTTGCAAAAATTTTGATGGTATCTCATCCATTGCTTAACTTCAAACTTCCATATCTCGCGAACGGATTGACGAACTCGAGAAATTCCTGTTGCATCTGAAAGTAGAAACTCGCCCGATTACAAAGGTATGTGTACTTTTCCCCTAGGCCATTCTAGTTATTGGTTTCGGGTATCACACTTGCGAAAATTTTGATGGTTCCTCAACCATTCCTTAACTTCAAACTCCCATATCTCGCGAAAGGTTTGACGAACTCGAGAAATTCCTGTTGCATCTGAAAGCAGAAACTCGCCCGATTACCATGGTATGTGTATTTTTGCCCTAGGCCACAGAAGTTATCGGTTTCCAGTATCAGACTTGCAAAAATGTTGATGGTTTCTCAACCATTCCTTAACTTCAAACTCCCATATCTAGCGAACGGATTGACGAACTCGAGCAATTCCTGTTGCGTCTGAAAGTAGAGACTCGCCCGATTACTACGGTGTGTGTACTTTTCTCCTAGGCCATTCCAGTTATTGATTTCGAGTATCAGACTGGCGATAATTTTGATGGTTTCTCAACCATTCCTTAACTTCAAACACCCATATCTCGCGAACGAAATGATGAACTCGAGAAATTCCTGTTGCATCTGAAAGTGGATACTCGCCCGATTACAATGGCGTGTGTACTTTTCCCCTTGGCCATTCCAGTTATTGGTTTCGAGTATCCGACCAGCGATAATTTTGATGGTTTCTCAACCATTCCTTAACTTCATACACCCATATCTCACGAACGGAATGACCAACTCGAGAAATTCCTATTGCATCTGAAAGTGGAAACTCGCCGGATTACAATGGCGTGTGTACTTTTCCCCTTGGCCATTCCAGTTATTGGTTTCAAGTATCAGACCAGCGAAAATTTTGATGGTTTCTCAACCATTCCTTAACTTCGAACTCCCATATCTCGCGAACGGATTGATGAACTCGAGAAACTCCTGTTGGATCTGAATGCAGAAACTCGCCCGATTACAATGGTGTGTGTACTTTTCCCCTAGGCCATTCCGGTTATTGGTTTAGAGTATCAGAATTACGAAAATTGTGATGGTTTCTCAACCATTACTTAATTTCAAACTCCCATATCTCGCGAACGGATTGACGAACTCGAGAAATTCCAGTTGCATCTGAAAGTAGAAACTCGCCCGATTACAAAGGTATGTGTATTTTTCCGCTAGGCCTTTGTAGTTATTGGTTTCGCGTATCAGACTTGCGAAAATATTTATGGTTCCTCAACCATTCCTTAAATTCAAACTCCCATATCTCGCGAAAGGATTGACGAACTCGAGAAAGTCCTGTTGCATCTGAAAGCAGAAACTCGCCCGATTACCATGGTATGTGTATTTTTGCCCTAGGCCACAGTAGTTATTGGTTTCGAGTATCAGACTTGCAAAAATTTTGATGGTTTCTCAACCATTCCTTAACTTCAAACTCCCATATCCCGCGAACGGATTGACGAACTCGAGAAATTCCTGTTGCATCTGAATGCAGAAACTCGCCCGATTACAATGGTGTGTGTACTTTTCGCCTAGGCCATTCCAGTTATAAGTTTCGAGTATCAGAATTGCGAAAATTTTGATGGTTGCTCAACCATCTCTTAACTCCAAACTCCGATATTTCGCGAAGGGATTGACAAATTCGAAAAATTTCTATTGCGTCCGATAGCAGAAACTCTCCCGATTAGAACGCTATGTGCATTTTTCCCCTAGGCCATTGTAGTTATTGGTTTCGAGTATCAGACTTGCAAAAATTTTGATGGTTTCTCAACCATTCCTTAACTTCAAACTCCCACATCTCGCGAACGGATTTAAGAACTCGAGGAATTCCTGTTGCATCTGAATGCAGAAACTCGCCCGATTACAATGGTGTGTGTACTTTTCTCCTAGGCCATTCCGGTTATTGGTTTAGAGTATCAGAATTGTGAAAATTTTGGTGGTTTCTCAACCATCTCTTAACTCCAAACTTCGATATTTCGCGAACGGATTGACGAATTCCAAAAAGTTTCTGTTGCGTCTGAAAGCAGAAACTCTCCCGATTAGAACGGTATGTGCATTTTTCCCCTAGGCGATTGTGGTTCTTGGTTTCGAGTGTCAGACTTGCGAAGATTTTGATGGATTCTCAACCATTACTTAATTTCAAAATCCCATATCTCGCGAACGGATTGACGAACTTGAGAAATTTCTGTTGCAACTGAATGCAGAAACTCGCCCGATTACAATGGTGTGTGTAAAACCATCTCTTAACTCCAAACTCCCATATCTCGCTAACGGATTGACGAACTCGAGAAATTCCTATTGCGTCTGAAAGCAGAAACTCGCCCGATTACCATGGTATGTGTATTTTTGCCCTAGGCCACAGTAGTTATTGGTTTCGAGTATCAGACTTGCAAAAATTTTGATGGGATCTCATCCATTGCTTAACTTCAAACTTCCATATCTCGCGAACGGATTGACGAACTCGAGAAATTCCTGTTGCATCTGAAAGTAGGAACTTGCCCGATTACAAAGGTATATGTATTTTTCCCCTAGGCCTTTGTAGTTATTGTTTTCGAGTATCAGACTTGCGAAAATTTTTATGGTTCCTCAACCATTCCTTAACTTCAAACTCCCATATCTCGCGAAAGGATTGACGAACTCGAGAAATTACTGTTGCATCTGAAAGTAGAAACTCGCCCGATTACAAAGGTATGTGTATTTTTCCCCTAGGCCTTTGTAGTTATTGTTTTCGAGTATCAGACTTGCGAAAATTTTTATGGTTCCTCAAACATTCCTTAACTTCAAACTCCCATATCTCGCGAAAGGATTGACGAACTCGAGAAAGTCCTGTTGCATCTGAAAGCAGAAACTCGCCCGATTACCATGGTATGTGTATTTTTGCCCTAGGCCACAGTAGTTATTGGTTTCGAGTATCAGACTTGCAAAAATTTTGATGGGATCTCATCCATTGCTTAACTTCAAACTTCCATATCTCGCGAACGGATTGACGAACTCGAGAAATTCCTGTTGCATCTGAAAGTAGAAACTCGCCCGATTACAAAGGTATGTGTACTTTTCCCCTAGGCCATTCCAGTTATTGGTTTCGGGTATCACACCTGCGAAAATTTTGATGGTTCCTCAACCATTCCTTAACTTCAAACTCCCATATCTCGCGAAAGGTTTGACGAACTCGAGAAATTCCTGTTGCATCTGAAAGCAGAAACTCGCCCGATTACCATGGTATGTGTATTTTTGCCCTAGGCCACAGAAGTTATCGGTTTCCAGTATCAGACTTGCAAAAATGTTGTTGGTTTCTCAACCATTCCTTAACTTCAAACTCCCATATCTAACGAACGGATTGACGAACTCGAGCAATTCCTGTTGCGTCTGAAAGTAGAAACTCGCCCGATTACTACGGTGTGTGTACTTTTCTCCTAGGCCATTCCAGTTATTGATTTCGAGTATCAGACTGGCGATAATTTTGCTGTTTTCTCAACCATTCCTTAACTTCAAACACCCATATCTCGCGAACGGAATGATGAACTCGAGAAATTCCTGTTGCATCTGAAAGTCGATACTCGCCCGATTACAATGGCGTGTGTACTTTTCCCCTAGGCCATTCCAGTTATTGGTTTCGGGTATCACACTTGCGAGAATTTTGATGGTTTCTCAACCATTCCTTAACTTCAAACTCCCATATCTCGCGAACCGATTGACGAAATCGAAAAATTCCTGCTGCATCTGAAAGTAGAAACTCGCCCGATTACAAGGGTATGTGTATTTTTGCCCTAGGCCACAGTAGTTATTGGTTTCGAGTATCAGACTTGCAAAATTTTGATGGTTTCTCAACCATTCCTTAACTTCAAACTCCCATATCTCGCGAACGGATTGACGAACTCGAGAAATTCCTGTTGCGTCTGAAAGTAGAAACTCGCCCGATTACTGTGGTGTGCGTACTTTTCTCCTAGGCCATTCCAGTTATTGATCTCGAGTATCAGACTGGCGATAATTTTGATGGTTTCTCAACCATTCCTTAACTTCAAACACCCATATCTCGCGAACGAAATGATGAACTCGAGAAATTCCTGTTGCATCTGAAAGTGGATACTCGCCCGATTACAATGGCGTGTGTACTTTTCCCCTTGGCCATTCCAGTTATTGGTTTCGAGTATCAGACCAGCGATAATTTTGATGGTTTCTCAACCATTCCTTAACTTCAAACGACCATATCTCACGAACGGAATGACCAACTCGAGAAATTCCTATTGCATCTGAAAGTGGAAACTCGCCGGATTACAATGGCGTGTGAACTTTTCCCCTTGGCCATTCCAGTTATTGGTTTCGAGTATCAGACCAGCCAAAAATTTTGATGGTATCTCATCCATTGCTTAACTTCAAACTTCCATATCTCGCGAACGGATTGACGAACTCGAGAAATTACTGTTGCATCTGAAAGTAGAAACTCGCCCGATTACAAAGGTATGTGTATTTTTCCCCTAGGCCTTTGTAGTTATTGTTTTCGAGTATCAGACTTGCAAAAATTTTGATGGTTTCTCAACCATTCCTTAACTTCAAACTCCCATATCTCGCGAACGGATTGACGAACTCGAGAAATTCCTGTTGCGTCTGAAAGTAGAAACTCGCCCGATTACTGTGGTGTGCGTACTTTTCTCCTAGGCCATTCCAGTTATTGATTTCGAGTATCAGACTGGCGAAAATTTTGATGGTTTCTCAACCATTCCTTAACTTCAAACTCCCATACCTCGCGAACGGATTGATGAACTCGAGAAACTCCTGTTGGATCTGAATGCAGAAACTCGCCCGATTACAATGGTGTGTGTACTTCTCCCCTAGGCCATTCCGGTTATTGGTTTAGAGTATCAGAATTGCGAAAATTTTGATGGTTTCTCAACCATCTCTTAACTCCAATCTCCGATATTTCGCGAACGGATTGGCGAATCCGAGAAATTTCTGTTGCATCTGAAAGTAGAACCTCTCCCGATCACAACGGTGTGTGTATTTTTCCCCTAGGCCTTTGTAGTTATTGGTTTCGAGTATCAGACTTGCGAAAATTTTGATGATTTCTCAACCATTCCTTAACTTCAAACTCCCATACCTCGCGAACGTATTGACGAACTCGAGAAATTCCTGTTGCGTCTGAAAGTAGAAACTCGTTCGATTACAATGGTGTGTGTACTTTTCCCCTAGGCCATTCCAGTTATTGGTTTCGAGTATCAGACTTGCGAAAATTTTGATGGTTCCTCAAACATTTCTTAACTTCAAACTCCCATATCTCGCGAAACGATTGACGAACTCGAGAAATTCCTGTTGAATCTGAAAGTATTATAGAAACTCGCCCGATTACAACGGCATGTGTATTTTTCCCCTGGGCTATTCCAGTTATTGATTTCGAGTATCACTCTTGCGAAAATTTTGATGGTATCTCAACCATTCCTTACCTTCAAACTCCCATATCTCGCGAACCGATTGACGAACTCGAGAAATTCCTGTTGCATCTGAAAGTAGAAGCTCGACAGATTACAATGGTGTGTGTACTCTTCCCCTAGGTCATTCCAGTTATTGGTTTCGAGTATCAGACTTGCGAAAATTTTGATGGTTTCTCAACCATTCCTTACCTTCAAACTCCCATATCTCGCGAACCGATTGACGAACTCGAGAAATTCCTGTTGCATCTGAAAGTAGAAGCTCGACAGATTACAATGGTGTGTGTACTCTTCCCCTAGGTCATTCCAGTTATTGGTTTCGAGTATCAGACTTGCGAAAATTTTGATGGTTTCTCAACCATTCCTTAACCTCAAACTCCCATATCTCGCGAACGGATTGACGAACTCGAAGAATTCCTGTTGCATCTGAAAGTAGAAGCTCGCCCGATTACTATGGTGTGTGTACTTTTCCCCTAGTCCATTCCAGTTTTTCGTTTCTAGCATCAGAATTGCGAAAATTTTGATGGTTTCTCAACCATTCCTTAACTTCAAACTCCCATATCTCGCGAACGGATTGACGAACTCGAGAAATTCCTGTTGCATCTGAAAGCAGAAACTCGCCCGATTACAACGGTATGTGTATTTTTGCCCTAGACCATAGTAGTTATTGGTTTCGAGTATCAGACTTGCGAAAATTTTGATGGTTTCTCAACCATTCCTTACCTTCAAACTCCCATATCTCGCGAACCGATTGACGAACTCGAGAAATTCCTGTTGCATCTGAAAGTATTATAGAAACATGCCCGATTACAACGGTGTGTGTATTTTTCCCCTGGGCTATTCCAGTTATTGGTTTCGAGTATCACTCTTGCGAAAATTTAGATGGTTTCTCAACCATTCCTTACCTTCAAACTCCCATATCTCGCGAACCGATTGACGAACTCGAGAAATTCCTGTTACATCTGAAAGTAGAAGCTCGACAGATTACAGTGGTGTGTGTACCTTTCCCCTAGGTCATTCCAGTTATTGGTTTCGAGTATCAGACTTGCGAAAATTTTGATGGTTTCTGAACCATTCCTTAACTACAAACTCCCATATCTCGCGGACGGATTGACGAACTCGAGGAATTCCTGTTGCATCTGAAAGTAGAAGCTCGCCCGATTACTATGGTGTGTGTAGTTTTCCCCTAGGCCATTCCGGTTTTTCGTTTCTAGCATCAGAATTGCGAAAATTTTTATGGTTTCTCAACCATTCCTTAACTTCAAACTCCCATATCTCGCGAACGGATTGACGAACTCGAGAAATTCCTGTTGCATCTGAAAGCAGAAACTCGCCCGATTACAACGGTATGTGTATTTTTGCCCTAGACCATAGTAGTTATCGGTTTCGAGTATCAGATTCCGAAAATTTTGATGGTTTCTCAACCATTCCTTAACTTCAAACTCCCATATCTCGCGAACGGATTGACGAACTCGAGAAATTCCTGTTGCATCTGAAAGCACAAACTCGCCCGATTACATTGGTATGTGTATTTTTGCACTAGACCATAGTAGTTATCGGTTTCGAGTATCAGATTCCGAAAATTTTGATGGTTTCTCAACCATTCCTTAACTTCAAACTCCCATATCTCGCGAACGGATTGAGGAAATCGAGAAATTCCTGTTGCATCTGAAAGTAGAAACTCACCCCATTACAATGGTGTGTGTATTTTTGCCCTAGGCCATAGTAGTTATTGGTTTCGAGTATCAGACTTGCGAAAATTTTGATGGTTTCTCAACCATTCCTTACTTTCAAACTCCCATATCTCGCGAACCGATTGACGAACTCGAGAAATTCCTGTTGCATCTGAAAGTAGAAACTCGCCCGATTACAACGGTATGTGTATTTTTCCCCTGGGCTATTCCAGTTATTGGTTTCGAGTATCAGACTTGCGAAAATTTTGATGGTTTCTCAACCATTCCTTACCTTCAAACTCCCAGATCTCGCGAACCGATTGACGAACTCGAGAAATTCCTGTTGCATCTGAAAGTAGAAGCTCGACAGATTACAACGGTGTGTGTACTTTTCCCCTAGGCCATTCCAGTTTTTCGTTTCTAGCATCAGAATTGCGAAAATTTTGATGGTTTCTCAACCATTCCTTAACTTCAAACTCCCATACCTCGGGAACGGATTGACGAACTCGAGAAATTCCTGTTGCATCTAAAAGTAGAAACTTGCCCGATTACAATGGTGTGTGTATTTTTGCCCTAGGCCATACTAGTTATTGATTTCGAGTATCAGACTTGCGAAAATTTTTATGCTTTCTCAACCACTCCTCAACTTCAAACCCCCATATATCGCGAACAGATTGACGAACTCAAGAAATTCCTGTTGCATCTGAAAGTAGAAACTCTCCCGATTACAACGGTGTGTGTATTTTTCCTCTAGGCCATTTCAGTTATTGGTTTCGAGTATCAGACTTGCTAAAATGTTGATGGTTTCTCAACCATTCCTTAAATCCAAACTCCCATATCTCGCGAACGGATTGACGAACTCGAGAAATTCCTGTTGCAACTGAAAGCACAAACTCGCCCGATTACATCGGTATGTGTATTTTTGCCCTAGACCATAGTAGTTATCGGTTTCGTGTATCAGATTCCGAAAATTTTGTTGGTTTCTCAACCATTCCTTACCTTCAAACTCCCATATCTCGCGAACCGATTGACGAACTCGAGAAATTCCTGTTGCATCTGAAAGTATTATAGAAACACGCCCGATTACAACGGTGTGTGTATTTTTCCCCTGGGCTATTCCAGTTATTGGTTTCGAGTATCACTCTTGCGAAAAATTTGATGGTTTCTCAACCATTCCTTACCTTCAAACTCCCATATCTCGCTAACCGATTGACGAACTCGAGAAATTCCTGTTACATCTGAAAGTAGAAGCTCGACAGATTACAATGGTGTGTGTACTTTTCCCCTAGGTCATTCCAGTTATAGGTTTCGAGTATCAGACTTGCGAAAATTTTGATGGTTTCTCAACCATTCCTTAACTTCAAACTCCCATATCTCGCGGACGGATTGACGAACTCGAGGAATTCCTGTTGCATCTGAAAGTAGAAGCTCGCCCGATTACTATGGTGTGTGTACTTTTCCCCTATGCCATTCCGGTTTTTCGTTTCTAGCATCAGAATTGCGAAAATTTTGATGGTTTCTCAAGCATTCCTTAACTTCAAACTCCCATATCTCGCGAACGGATTGACGAACTCGAGAAATTCCTGTTGCATCTGAAAGCACAAACTCGCCCGATTACATTGGTATGTGTATTTTTGCCCTAGACCATAGTAGTTATCGGTTTCGAGTATCAGATTCCGAAAATTTTGATGGTTTCTCAACCATTCCTTACCTTCAAACTCCCATATCTCGCGAACCGATTGACGAATTCGAGAAATTCCTGTTGCATCTGAAAGTAGAAACTCGCCCGATTACAACGGTATGTGTATTTTTCCCCTGGGCTATTCCAGTTATTGGTTTCGAGTACCAGACTTGCGAAAATTTTGATGGTTTCTCAACCATTCCTTACCTTCAAACTCCCATATCTCGCGAACCGATTGACGAACTCGAGAAATTCCTGTTGCATCTGAAAGTAGAAGCTCGACAGATTGCAATGGTGTGTGTACTTTTCCCCTAGGCCATTCCAGTTTTTCGTTTCTAGCATCAGAATTGCGAAAATTTTGATGGTTTCTCAACCATTCCTTAACTTCAAACTCCCATATCTCGGGAACGGATTGACGAACTCGAGAAATTCCTGTTGCATCTAAAAGTAGAAACTTGCCCGATTAAAACGGTGTGTGTATTTTTGCCCTAGGCCATAGTAGTTATTGATTTCGAGTATCAGACTTGCGAAAATTTTTATGCTTTCTCAACCACTCCTCAACTTCAAACCCCCATATATCGCGAACAGATTGACGAACTCGAGAAATTCCTGTTGCATCTGAAAGTAGAAACTCTCCCGATTACAACGGTGTGTGTATTTTTCCTCTAGGCCATTTCAGTTATTGGTTTCGAGTATCAGACTTGCGAAAATGTTGATGGTTTCTCAACCATTCCTTAACTTCAAACTCCCATATCTCGCGAACGGATTGACGAACTCGAGAAATTCCTGTTGCATCTGAAAGTAGAAACTCTCCCGATTACAGCGGTATGTGTATTTTTCCTCTATGCCTTTCCAGTTATTGGTTTCGAGTATCAGACTTGCGAAAATGTTGATGGTTTCTCAACCATTCCTTAACTTCAAACTCCCATATCTCGCGAACGGATTGACGAACTCGAGAAATTCCTGTTGCATCTAAAAGCAGAAACTCGCCCGATTACAACGGTATATGTATTTTTGCCCTAGACCATAGTAGTTATTGGTTTCGAGTATCGGACTTGCGAAAATTTTGATGGATTCTCAACCCTTCCTCAACTTCAAACTCCCATATCTCGGGAACGGATTGACGAACTCGAGAAATTCCTGTTGCATCTAAAAGTAGAAATTTGCCCGATTACAATGGTGTGTGTATTTTTGCCCTAGGCCATAGTAGTTATTGATTTCGAGTATCAGACTTGCGAAAATTTTTATGCTTTCTCAACCACTCCTCAACTTCAAACCCCCATATATCGCGAACAGATTGACGAACTCGAGAAATTCCTGTTGCATCTGAAAGTAGAAACTCTCCCGATTACAACGGTGTGTGTATTTTTCCTCTAGGCCATTTCAGTTATTGGTTTCGAGTATCAGACTTGCGAAAATTTTGATGGTTTCTCAACCATTCCTTAACTTCAAACTCCCATATCTCGCGAACGGATTGACGAACTCGAGAAATTCCTGTTGCATCTGAAAGTAGAAACTCGCCCCATTACAATGGTGTGTGTACTTTTGCCCTAGGCCATAGTAGTTATTGGTTTCGAGTATCAGACTTGCGAAAATTTTGATGGTTTCTCAACCATTCCTTACCTTCAAACTCCCATATCTCGCGAACGGATTGACGAACTCGAGGAATTCCTATTGCATCTGAAAGTAGAAGCTCGCCCGATTACTATGGTGTGTGTACTTTTCCCCTAGGCCATTCCAGTTTTTCGTTTCTAGCATCAGAATTGCGAAAATTTTGATGGTTTCTCAGCCATTCCTTAACTTCAAACTCCCATATCTCGCGAACGGATTGACGAACTCGAGAAATTCCTGTTGCATCTAAAAGTAGAAACTTGCCCGATTACAATGGTGTGGGTATTTTTGCCCTAGGCCATAGTAGTTATTGATTTCGAGTATCAGACTTGCGAAAATTTTTATGGTTTCTCAAACACTCCTCAACTTCAAACCCCCATATATCGCGAACAGATTGACGAACTCGAGAAATTCCTGTTGCATCTGAAAGTACAAACTCTCCCGATTACAACGGTATGTGTATTTTTCCTCTAGGCCATTCCAGTTATTGGTTTCGAGTATCAGACTTGCGAAAATGTTGATGGTTTCTCAACCATTCCTTGACTTCAAACTCCCATATCTCGGGAACGGATTGACGAACTCGAGAAATTCCTGTTGCATCTAAAAGTAGAAACTTGCGCGATTACAATGGTGTGTGTATTTTTGCCCTAGGCCATAGTAGTTATTGATTTCGAGTATCAGACTTGCGAAAATTTTTATGCTTTCTCAACCACTCCTCAACTTCAAACCCCCATATATCGCGAACAGATTGACGAACTCGAGAAATTCCTGTTGCATCTGAAAGTAGAAACTCTCCCGATTACAACGGTATGTGTATTTTTCCTCTAGGCCACTCCAGTTATTGGTTTCGAGTATCAGACTTGCGAAAATGTTGATGGTTTCTCAACCATTCCTTAACTTCAAACTCCCATATCTCGCGAACGGATTGACGAACTCGAGAAATTCCAGTTGCATCTGAAAGCAGAAACTCGCCCGTTTACAACGGTATGTGTATTTTTGCCCTAGGCCATAGTAGTTATTGGTTTCGAGTATCAGACTTGCGAAAATTTGGATGGTTTCTCAACCATTCCTTAACTTCAGACTCCCATACCTCGCGAACGGATTGACGAACTCGAGAAATTCCTGTTGCATCTGAAAGCAGAAACTCGCCCGATTACAACGGTATGTGTATTCTTGCCCTAGACCATAGTAGTTATCGGTTTCGAGTATCAGATTCCGAAAATTTTGATGGTTTCTCAACCATTCCTTAACTTCAAACTCCCATATCTCGCGAACGGATTGACGAACTCGAGAAATTCCTGTTGCATCTGAAAGCACAAACTCGCCCGATTACATTGGTACGTCTATTTTTGCCCTAGACCATAGTAGTTATCGGTTTCGAGTATCAGATTCCGAAAATTTTGATGGTTTCTCAACCATTCCTTAACTTCAAACTCCCATATCTCGCGAACGGATTGAGGAAATCGAGAAATTCCTGTTGCCTCTGAAAGTAGAAACTCGCCCCATTACAATGGTGTGTGTATTTTTGCCTTAGGCCATAGTAGTTATTGGTTTCGAGTATCAGACTTGCGAAAATTTTGATGGTTTCTCAAACATTCCTTACCTTCAAACTCCCATATCTCGCGAACCGATTGACGAACTCGAGAAATTCCTGTTGCATCTGAAAGTAGAAGCTCGAGAGATTACAATGGTGTGTGTACTTTTCCCCTAGGTCATTCCAGTTATTGGTTTCGAGTATCAGATTTGCGAAAATTTTGATGGTTTCTCAACCATTCCTTAACTTCAAACTCCCATATCTCGCGAACGGATTGACGAACTCGAGAAATTCCTGTTGCATCTGAAAGTAGAATCTCGCCCGATTACTATGGTGTGTGTACTTTTCCCCTAGTCCATTCCAGTTTTTCGTTTCTAGCATCAGAATTGCGAAAATTTTGATGGTTTCTCAACCATTCCTTAACTTCAAACTCCCATATCTCGCGAACGGATTGATGAACTCGAGAAATTCCTGTTGCATCTGAAAGCAGAAACTCGCCCGATTACAACGGTATGTGTATTTTTGCCCTATACCATAGTAGTTATCGGTTTCGAGTATCAGATTCCGAAAATTTTGATGGTTTCTCAACCGTTCGTTAACTTCAAACTCCCATATCTCGCGAACGGATTGACGAATTCGAGAAATTCCTGTTGCATCTGAAAGTAGAAGCTCGCCCGATTACTATGGTGTGCGTACTTTTCCCCTAGGCCATTCCAGTTTTTCGTTTCTAGCATCAGAATTGCGAAAATTTTGATGGTTTCTCAGCCATTCCTTAACTTCAAACTCCCATATCTCGCGAACGGATTGACGAACTCGAGAAATTCCTGTTGCATCTAAAAGTAGAAACTTGCCCGATTACAATGGTGTGTGTATTTTTGCCCTAGGCCATGGTAGTTATTGATTTCGAGTATCTGACTTGCGAAAATTTTGGTGGTTTCTCAACCATTCCTTAACTTCAAACTCCCATATCTCGCGGACGGATTGACGAACTCGAGGAATTCCTGTTGCATCTGAAAGTAGAAGCTCGCCCGATTACTATGGTGTGTGTACTTTTCCCCTAGGCCATTCCGGTTTTTCGTTTCGAGTAACAGACTTGCGAAAATGTTGATGGTTTCTCAACCATTCCTTATCTTCAAACTCCCATATCTCGCGAACGGATTGATGAACTCGAGAAATTCCTGTTGCATCTAAAAGTAGAAACTTGCCCGATTACAATGGTGTGTGTATTTTTGCCCTAGGCCATAGTAGTTATTGGTTTCGAGTATCAGACTTGCGAAAATTTGGATGGTTTCTCAACCATTCCTTAACTTCAGACTCCCATACCTCGCGAACGGATTGACGAACTCGAGAAATTCCTGTTGCATCTGAAAGCAGAAACTCGCCCGATTACAACGGTATGTGTATTCTTGCCCTAGACCATAGTAGTTATCGGTTTCGAGTATCAGATTCCGAAAATTTTGATGGTTTCTCAACCATTCCTTAACTTCAAACTCCCATATCTCGCGAACGGATTGACGAACTCGAGAAATTCCTGTTGCATCTGAAAGCACAAACTCGCCCGATTACATTGGTATGTGTATTTTTGCCCTAGACCATAGAAGTTATCGGTTTCGAGTATCAGACTCCGAAAATTTTGATGGTTTCTCAACCATTCCTTACCTTCAAACTCCCATATCTCGCGAACCGATTGACGAACTCGAGAAATTCCTGTTGCATCTAAAAGTAGAAACTTGCCCGATTAAAATGGTGTGTGTATTTTTGCCCTAGGCCATAGCAGTTATTGATTTCGAGTATCAGACTTGCGAAAATTTTTATGCTTTCTCAACCACTCCTCAACTTCAAACCCCCATATATCGCGAACAGATTGACGAACTCGAGAAATTCCTGTTGCATCTGAAAGTAGAAACTCTCCCGATTACAACGGTGTGTGTATTTTTTCTCTAGGCCATTTCAGTTAATGGTTTCGAGTATCAGACTTGCGAAAATGTTGATGGTTTCTCAACCATTCCTTAACTTCAAACTCCCATATCTCGCGAACGGATTGACGAACTCGAGAAATTCCTGTTGCATCTGAAAGCAGAAACTCGCCCGTTTACAGCGGTATGTGTATTTTTGCCCTAGGCCATAGTAGTTATTGGTTTCGAGTATCAGACTTGCGAAAATTTGGATGGTTTCTCAACCATTCCTTAACTTCAGACTCCCATATCTCGCGAACGGATTGACGAACTCGAGAAATTCCTGTTGCATCTGAAAGTAGAAACTCTCCCGATTACAGCGGTATGTGTATTTTTCCTGTATGCCTTTCCAGTTATTGGTTTCGAGTATCAGACTTGCGAAAATGTTGATGGTTTCTCAACCATTCCTTATCTTCAAACTCCCATATCTCGCGAACGGATTGACGAACTCGAGAAATTCCTGTTGCATCTAAAAGCAGAAACTCGCCCGATTACAACGGTATATGTATTTTTGCCCTAGACCATGGTAGTTAATGGCTTCGCGTATCAGATTCCGAAAATTTTGATGGTTTCTCAACCATTCCTCAACTTCAACCTCGCATATCTCGCGAACGGAATGACGAACTCGAGAAATTCCTGTTGCATCTGAAAGTAGAAACATGCCCGATTACAATGGTGTATGTACTTTTCCCCTAGGCCATTCCAGTTATTCGTTTCGAGTAACAGACTTGCGAAAATTTTGATGGATTCTCAACCATTCCTTAATTTCAAACTCGCATATCTCGCGAACGGATTGACGAACTCGAGAAATTCCTCTTGCATCTTAAAGTAGAAGCTTGCCCATTTACAACGGTATGCGTATTTTTGTCCTAGATCATAGTAGTTATTGGTTTCGAGTATCGGACTTGCGAAAATTTTGATGGATTCTCAACCCTTCCTCAACTTCAAACTCCCATATCTCGGGAACGGATTGACGAACTCGAGAAATTCCTGTTGCATCTAAAAGTAGAAATTTGCCCGATTACAATGGTGTGTGTATTTTTGCCCTAGGCCATAGTAGTTATTGATTTCGAGTATGAGACTTGCGAAAATTTTTATGCTTTCTCAACCACTCCTCAACTTCAAACCCCCATATATCGCGAACAGATTGACGAACTCGAGAAATTCCTGTTGCATCTGAAAGTAGAAACTCTCCCGTTTACAGCGGTATGTGTATTTTTCCTCTATGCCATTCTAGTTATTGGTTTCGAGTATCAGACTTGCGAAAATGTTGATGGTTTCTGAACCATTCCTTAACTTCAAACTCCCATATCTCGCGAACGGATTGACGAACTCGAGAAATTCCTGTTGCATCTGAAAGCAGAAACTCGCCCGTTTACAACGGTATGTGAATTTTTGCCCTAGGCCATAGTTGTCATTGGTTTCGACTATCAGACTTGCGAAAATTTTGGTGGTTTCTCAACCATTCCTTAACTTCAAACTCCCATATCTCGCGAACGGATTGACGTACTCGAGAAATTCCTGTTGCATCTGAAAGCAGAAACTCGCCCGTTTACAACGGTATGTGCATTTTTGCCTTAGGCCATAGTAGTTATTGGTTTCGAGTATCAGACTTGCGAAAATTTGGATGGTTTCTCAACCATTCCTTAACTTCAGACTCCCATGTCTCGCGAACGGATTGACGAACTCGAGAAATTCCTGTTGCATCTGAAAGTAGAAACTCTCCCGTTTACAGCGGTATGTGTATTTTTCCTCTATGCCATTCCAGTTATTGGTTTCGAGTATCAGACTTGCGAAAATGTTGATGGTTTCTGAACCATTCCTTAACTTCAAACTCCCATATCCCGCGAACGGATTGACGAACTCGAGAAATTCCTGTTGCATCTAAAAGCAGAAACTCGCCCGATTACAACGGTATATGTATTTTTGCCCTAGACCATAGTAGTTAATGGCTTCGCGTATCAGATTCCGAAAATTTTGATGGTTTCTCAACCGTTCCTTAACTTCAAACTCCCATATCTCGCGAACGGATTGACGAACTCGAGAAATTCCTGTTGCATCTGAAAGCACAAACTCGCCCGATTACATCGGTGTGTGTATTTTTGCCCTAGACCATACTAGTTATCGGTTTCGAGTATCAGATTCCGAAAATTTTGATGGTTTCTCAACCATTCCTTACCTTCAAACTCCCATATCTCGCGAACCGATTGACGAACTCGAGAAATTCCTGTTGCATCTGAAAGTAGAAACTCGCCCGATTACAGCGGTATGTGTATTTTTCCCCTGGGCTATTCCAGTTATTGGTTTCGAGTATCAGACTTGCGAAAATTTTGATGGTTTCTCAACCATTCCTTAACTTCAAACTCCCATATCTCGCGAACGGATTGACGAACTCGAGAAATTCCTGTTGCATCTGAAAGTAGAAGCTCGCCCGATTACTATGGTGTGTGTACTTTTCCCCTAGGCCATTCCAGTTTTTCGTTTCTAGCATCAGAATTGCGAAAATTTGGATGGTTTCTCAACCATTCCTTAACTTCAGACTCCCATGTCTCGCGAACGGATTGACGAACTCGAGAAATTCCTGTTGCATCTGAAAGTAGAAACTCTCCCGATTACAACGGTATGTGTATTTTTCCTCTAGGCCACTCCAGTTATTGGTTTCGAGTATCAGACTTGCGAAAATTTTGATGGTTTCTCAACCATTCCTTAACTTCAAAGTCCCATATCTCGCGAACGGATTGACGAACTCGAGAAATTCCTGTTGCTTCTGAAAGCACAAACTCGCCCGATTACAACGGTATGTGTATTTTTGCCCTAGACCATAGTAGTTATCGGTTTCGAGTATCAGATTCCGAAAATTTTGATGGTTTCTCAACCATTCCTTAACTTCAAACTCCCATATCTCGCGAACGGATTGACGAACTCGAGAAATTCCTGTTGCATCTGAAAGCACAAACTCGCCCGATTACATTGGTATGTGTATTTTTGCCCTAGACCATAGTAGTTATCGGTTTCGAGTATCAGATTCCGAAAATTTTGATGGTTCCTCAACCATTCCTTAACTTCAAACTCCCATATCTCGCGAACGGATTGAGGAAATCGAGAAATTCCTGTTGCATCTGAAAGTAGAAACTCGCCCCATTACAATGGTGTGTGTATTTTTGCCCTAGGCCATAGTAGTTATTGGTTTCGAGTATCAGACTTGCGAAAATTTTGATGGTTTCTCAACCATTCCTTACCTTCAAACTCCCATATCTCGCGAACGGATTGACGAACTCGAGGAATTCCTGTTGCATCTGAAAGTAGAAGCTCGCCCGATTACTATGGTGTGTGTACTTTTCCCCTAGGCCATTCCAGTTTTTCGTTTCTAGCATCAGAATTGCGAAAATTTTGATGGTTTCTCAGCCATTCCTTAACTTCAAACTCCCATATCTCGCGAACGGATTGACGAACTCGAGAAATTCCTGTTGCATCTAAAAGGAGAAACTTGCCCGATTACAATGGTGTGGGTATTTTTGCCCTAGGCCATAGTAGTTATTGATTTCGAGTATCAGACTTGCGAAAATTTTTATGGTTTCTCAAACACTCCTCAACTTCAAACCCCCATATATCGCGAACAGATTGACGAACTCGAGAAATTCCTGTTGCATCTGAAAGTACAAACTCTCCCGATTACAACGGTATGTGTATTTTTCCTCTAGGCCATTCCAGTTATTGGTTTCGAGTATCAGACTTGCGAAAATGTTGATGGTTTCTCAACCATTCCTTGACTTCAAACTCCCATATCTCGGGAACGGATTGACGAACTCGAGAAATTCCTGTTGCATCTAAAAGTAGAAACTTGCCCGATTACAATGGTGTGTGTATTTTTGCCCTAGGCCATAGTAGTTATTGATTTCGAGTATCAGACTTGCGAAAATTTTTATGCTTTCTCAACCACTCCTCAACTTCAAACCCTCATATATCGCGAACAGATTGACGAACTCGAGAAATTCCTGTTGCATCTGAAAGTAGAAACTCTCCCGATTACAACGGTATGTGTATTTTTCCTCTAGGCCACTCCAGTTATTGGTTTCGAGTATCAGACTTGCGAAAATGTTGATGGTTTCTCAACCATTCCTTAACTTCAAACTCCCATATCTCGCGAACGGATTGATGAACTCGAGAAATTCCAGTTGCATCTGAAAGCAGAAACTCGCCCGTTTACAACGGTATGTGTATTTTTGCCCTAGGCCAATGTAGTTATTGGTTTCGAGTATCAGACTTGCGAAAATTTGGATGGTTTCTCAACCATTCCTTAACTTCAGACTCCCATATCTCGCGAACGGATTGACGAACTCGAGAAATTCCTGTTGCATCTGAAAGCAGAAACTCGCCCGATTACAACGGTATGTGTATTGTTGCCCTAGACCATTGTAGTTATCGGTTTCGAGTATCAGATTCCGAAAATTTTGATGGTTTCTCAACCATTCCTTAACTTCAAACTCCCATATCTCGCGAACGGATTGACGAACTCGAGAAATTCCTGTTGCATCTGAAAGCAAAAACTCGCCCGATTACATTGGTACGTGTATTTTTGCCCTAGGCCATAGTAGTTATTGGTTTCGAGTATCAGACTTGCGAAAATTTGGATGGTTTCTCAACCATTCCTTAACTTCAGACTCCCATATCTCGCGAACGGATTGACGAACTCGAGAAATTCCTGTTGCATCTGAAAGCAGAAACTCGCCCGATTACAACGGTATGTGTATTCTTGCCCTAGACCATTGTAGTTATCGGTTTCGAGTATCAGATTCCGAAAATTTTGATGGTTTCTCAACCATTCCTTAACTTCAAACTCCCATATCTCGCGAACGGATTGACGAACTCGAGAAATTCCTGTTGCATCTGAAAGCAAAAACTCGCCCGATTACATTGGTACGTGTATTTTTGCCCTAGACCATAGTAGTTATCGGTTTCGAGTATCAGATTCCGAAAATTTTGATGGTTTCTCAACCATTCCTTAACTTCAAACTCCCATATCTCGCGAACGGATTGAGGAAATCGAGAAATTCCTGTTGCCTCTGAAAGTAGAAACTCGCCCCATTACAATGGTGTGTGTATTTTTGCCCTAGGCCATAGTAGTTATTGGTTTCGAGTATCAGACTTGCCAAAATTTTGATGGTTTCTCAACCATTCCTTACCTTCAAACTCCCATATCTCGCGAACCGATTGACGAACTCGAGAAATTCCTGTTGCATCTGAAAGTAGAAACTCGCCCGATTACAACGGTATGTGTATTTTTCCCCTGGGCTATTCCAGTTATTGGTTTCGAGTATCAGACTTGCGAAAATTTTGATTGTTTCTCAACCATTCCTTACCTTCAAACTCCCATATCTCGCGAACCGATTGACGAACTCGAGAAATTCCTGTTGTATCTGAAAGTAGAAGCTCGAGAGATTACAATGGTGTGTGTACTTTTCCCCTAGGTCATTCCAGTTATTGGTTTCGAGTATCAGATTTGCGAAAATTTTGATGGTTTCTCAACCATTCCTTAACTTCAAACTCCCATATCTCGCGAACGGATTGACGAACTCGAGAAATTCCTGTTGCATCTGAAAGTAGAAGCTCGCCCGATTACTATGGTGTGTGTACTTTTCCCCTAGTCTATTCCAGTTTTTCGTTTCTAGCATCAGAATTGCGAAAATTTTGATGGTTTCTCAACCATTCCTTAACTTCAAACTCCCATATCTCGCGAACGGATTAATGAACTCGAGAAATTCCTGTTGCATCTGAAAGCAGAAACTCGCCCGATTACAACGGTATGTGTATTTTTGCCCTATACCATAGTAGTTATCGGTTTCGAGTATCAGATTCCGAAAATTTTGATGGTTTCTCAACCGTTCCTTAACTTCAAACTCCCATATCTCGCGAACGGATTGACGAATTCTCGAAATTCCTGTTGCATCTGAAAGTAGAAGCTCGCCCGATTACTATGGTGTGTGTACTTTTCCCCTAGGCCATTCCAGTTTTTCGTTTCTAGCATCAGAATTGCGAAAATTTTGATGGTTTCTCAGCCATTCCTTAACTTCAAACTCCCATATCTCGCGAACGGATTGACGAACTCGAGAAATTCCTGTTGCATCTAAAAGTAGAAACTTGCCCGATTACAATGGTGTGTGTATTTTTGCCCTAGGCCATGGTAGTTATTGATTTCGAGTATCTGACTTGCGAAAATTTTGGTGGTTTCTCAACCATTCCTTAACTTCAAACTCCCATATCTCGCGGACGGATTGACGAACTCGAGGAATTCCTGTTGCATCTGAAAGTAGAAGCTCGCCCGATTACTATGGTGTGTGTACTTTTCCCCTAGGCCATTCCGGTTTTTCGTTTCTAGCATCAGAATTGCGAAAATTTTGATGGTTTCTCAACCATTCCTTAACTTCAAACTCCCATATCTCGCGAACGGATTGACGAACTCGAGAAATTCCTGTTGCATCTGAAAGCACAAAATCGCCCGATTACATTCGTATGTGTATTTTTGCCCTAGACCATAGAAGTTATCGGTTTCGAGTATCAGATTCCGAAAATTTTGATGGTTTCTCAACCATTCCTTACCTTCAAACTCCCATATCTCGCGAACCGATTGACGAACTCGAGAAATTCCTGTTGCATCTAAAAGTAGAAACTTGCCCGATTAAAATGGTGTGTGTATTTTTCCTCTAGGCCATAGCAGTTATTGATTTCGAGTATCAGACTTGCGAAAATGTTGATGGTTTCTCAACCATTCCTTAACTTCAAACTCCCATATCTCGCGAACGGATTGACGAACTCGAGAAATTCCTGTTGCATCTGAAAGCAGAAACTCGCCCGTTTACAGCGGTATGTGTATTTTTGCCCTAGGTCATAGTAGTTATTGGTTTCGAGTATCAGACTTGCGAAAATTTGGATGGTTTCTCAACCATTCCTTAACTTCAGACTCCCATATCTCGCGAACGGATTGACGAACTCGAGAAATTCCTGTTGCATCTGAAAGTAGAAACTCTCCCGATTACAGCGGTATGTGTATTTTTCCTCTATGCCTTTCCAGTTATTGGTTTCGAGTATCAGACTTGCGAAAATGTTGATGGTTTCTCAACCATTCCTTATCTTCAAACTCCCATATCTCGCGAACGGATTGACGAACTCGAGAAATTCCTGTTGCATCTAAAAGCAGAAACTCGCCCGATTACAACGGTATATGTATTTTTGCCCTAGACCATGGTAGTTAATGGCTTCGCGTATCAGATTCCGAAAATTTTGATGGTTTCTCAACCATTCCTCAACTTCAACCTCGCATATCTCGCGAACGGAATGACGAACTCGAGAAATTACTGTTGCATCTGAAAGTAGAAACATGCCCGATTACAATGGTGTATGTACTTTTCCCCTAGGCCATTCCAGTTATTCGTTTCGAGTAACAGACTTGCGAAAATTTTGATGGATTCTCAACCATTCCTTAATTTCAAACTCGCATATCTCGCGAACGGATTGACGAACTCGAGAAATTCCTCTTGCATCTTAAAGTAGAAGCTTGCCCATTTACAACGGTATGCGTATTTTTGTCCTAGATCATAGTAGTTATTGGTTTCGAGTATCGGACTTGCGAAAATTTTGATGGATTCTCAACCCTTCCTCAACTTCAAACTCCCATATCTCGGGAACGGATTGACGAACTCGAGAAATTCCTGTTGCATCTAAAAGTAGAAATTTGCCCGATTACAATGGTGTGTGTATTTTTGCCCTAGGCCATAGTAGTTATTGATTTCGAGTATGAGACTTGCGAAAATTTTTATGCTTTCTCAACCACTCCTCAACTTCAAACCCCCATATATCGCGAACAGATTGACGAACTCGAGAAATTCCTGTTGCATCTGAAAGTAGAAACTCTCCCGATTACAACGGTATGTGTATTTTTCCTCTAGGCCACTCCAGCTATTGGTTTCGAGTATCAGACTTGCGAAAACTTTGATGGTTTCTCAACCATTCCTTAACTTCAAACTCCCATATCTCGCGAACGGATTGACGAACTCGAGAAATTCCTGTTGCTTCTGAAAGCACAAACTCGCCCGATTACAACGGTATGTGTATTTTTGCCCTAGACCATAGTAGTTATCGGTTTCGAGTATCAGATTCCGAAAATTTTGATGGTTTCTCAACCATTCCTTAACTTCAAACTCCCATATCTCGCGAACGGATTGACGAACTCGAGAAATTACTGTTGCATCTAAAAGTAGAAACTTGCCCGATTACAATGGTGTGTGTATTTTTGCCCTAGGCCATAGTAGTTATTGATTTCGAGTATCAGACTTGCGAAAATTTTTATGCTTTCTCAACCACTCCTCAACTTCAAACCCTCATATATCGCGAACAGATTGTCGAACTCGAGAAATTCCTGTTGCATCTGAAAGTAGAAACTCTCCCGATTACAACGGTATGTGTATTTTTCCTCTAGGCCACTCCAGTTATTGGTTTCGAGTATCAGACTTGCGAAAATGTTGATGGTTTCTCAACCATTCCTTAACTTCAAACTCCCATATCTCGCGAACGGATTGATGAGCTCGAGAAATTCCAGTTGCATCTGAAAGCAGAAACTCGCCCGTTTACAACGGTATGTGTATTTTTGCCCTAGGACAATGTAGTTATTGGTTTCGAGTATCAGACTTGCGAAAATTTGGATGGTTTCTCAACCATTCCTTAACTTCAGACTCCCATATCTCGCGAACGGATTGACGAACTCGAGAAATTCCTGTTGCATCTGAAAGCAGAAACTCGCCCGATTACAACGGTATGTGTATTCTTGCCCTAGACCATTGTAGTTATCGGTTTCGAGTATCAGATTCCGAAAATTTTGATGGTTTCTCAACCATTCCTTAACTTCAAACTCCCATATCTCGCGAACGGATTGACGAACTCGAGAAATTCCTGTTGCATCTGAAAGTAGAAACTCTCCCGATTACAACGGTATGTGTATTTTTCCTCTAGGCCACACCAGCTATTGGTTTCGAGTATCAGACTTGCGAAAATTTTGATGGTTTCTCAACCATTCCTTAACTTCAAACTCCCATATCTCGCGAACGGATTGACGAACTCGAGAAATTCCTGTTGCTTCTGAAAGCACAAACTCGCCCGATTACAACGGTATGTGTATTTTTGCCCTAGACCATAGTAGTTATCGGTTTCGAGTATCAGATTCCGAAAATTTTGATGGTTTCTCAACCATTCCTTAACTTCAAACTCCCATATCTCGCGAACGGATTGACGAACTCGAGAAATTCCTGTTGCATCTGAAAGCACAAACTCGCCCGATTACATTGGTATGTGTATTTTTGCCCTAGACCATAGTAGTTATCGGTTTCGAGTATCAGATTCCGAAAATTTTGATGGTTCCTCAACCATTCCTTAACTTCAAACTCCCATATCTCGCGAACGGATTGAGGAAATCGAGAAATTCCTGTTGCATCTGAAAGTAGAAACTCGCCCCATTACAACGGTATGTGTATTTTTGCCCTAGGACAATGTAGTTATTGGTTTCGAGTATCAGACTTGCGAAAATTTGGATGGTTTCTCAACCATTCCTTAACTTCAGACTCCCATATCTCGCGAACGGATTGACGAACTCGAGAAATTCCTGTTGCATCTGAAAGCAGAAACTCGCCCGATTACAACGGTATGTGTACTCTTGCCCTAGACCATTGTAGTTATCGGTTTCGAGTATCAGATTCCGAAAATTTTGATGGTTTCTCAACCATTCCTTAACTTCAATCTCCCATATCTCGCGAACGGATTGACGAACTCGAGAAATTCCTGTTGCATCTGAAAGCAAAAACTCGCCCGATTACATTGGTACGTGTATTTTTGCCCTAGGCCATAGTAGTTATTGGTTTCGAGTATCAGACTTGCGAAAATTTGGATGGTTTCTCAACCATTCCTTAACTTCAGACTCCCATATCTCGCGAACGGATTGACGAACTCGAGAAATTCCTGTTGCATCTGAAAGCAGAAACTCGCCCGATTACAACGGTATGTGTATTTTTGCCCTATACCATAGTAGTTATCGGTTTCGAGTATCATATTCCGAAAATTTTGATGGTTTCTCAACCGTTCCTTAACTTCAAACTCCCATATCTCACGAACGGATTGACGAACTCGAGAAATTCCTGTTGCATCTGAAAGCACAAACTCGCCCGATTACATCGGTGTGTGTATTTTTGCCCTAGACCATACTAGTTATCGGTTTCGAGTATCAGATTCCGAAAATTTTGATGGTTTCTCAACCATTCCTTACCTTCAAACTCCCATATCTCGCGAACCGATTGACGAACTCGAGAAATTCCTGTTGCATCTGAAAGTAGAAACTCGCCCGATTACAGCGGTATGTGTATTTTTCCCCTGGGCTATTCCAGTTATTGGTTTCGAGTATCAGACTTGCGAAAATTTTGATGGTTTCTCAACCATTCCTTCACTTCAAACTCCCATATCTCGCGAACGGATTGACGAACTCGAGAAATTCCTGTTGCATCTGAAAGTAGAAGCTCGCCCGATTACTATGGTGTGTGTACTTTTCCCCTAGGCCATTCCAGTTTTTCGTTTCTAGCATCAGAATTGCGAAAATTTTGATGGTTTCTCAGCCATTCCTTAACTTCAAACTCCCATATCTCGCGAACGGATTGACGAACTCGAGAAATTCCTGTTGCATCTAAAAGTAGAAACTTGCCCGATTACAATGGTGTGTCTATTTTTGCCCTAGGCCATGGTAGTTATTGATTTCGAGTATCAGACTTGCGAAAATTTTGGAGGTTTCTCAACCATTCCTTAACTTCAAACTCCCATATCTCGCGAACGGATTGACGAACTCGAGAAATTCCTGTTGCATCTAAAAGTAGAAACTTGCCCGATTACAATGGTGTGTGTATTTTTGCCCTAGGCCATAGTAGTTATCGGTTTCGAGTATCAGATTCCGAAAATTTTGATGGTTTCTCAACCATTCCTTAACTTCAAACTCCCATACCTCGTGAACGGATTGACGAACTCGAGAAATTCCTGTTGTATCTGAAAGCACGAACTCGCCCGATTACATTGGTACGTGTATTTTTGCCCTAGACCATAGTAGTTATCGGTTTCGAGTATCAGATTCCGAAAATTTTGATGGTTTCTCAACCGTTCCTTAACTTCAAACTCCCATATCTCGCGAACGGATTGACGAACTCGAGAAATTCCTGTTGCATCTGAAAGCACAAACTCGCCCGATTACATCGGTGTGTGTATTTTTGCCCTAGACCATACTAGTTACCGGTTTCGAGTATCAGATTCCGAAAATTTTGATGGTTTCTCAACCATTCCTTACCTTCAAACTCCCATATCTCGCGAACCGATTGACGAACTCGAGAAATTCCTGTTGCATCTGAAAGTAGAAACTCGCCCGATTACAGCGGTATGTGTATTTTTCCCCTGGGCTATTCCAGTTATTGGTTTCGAGTATCAGACTTGCGAAAATTTTGATGGTTTCTCAACCATTCCTTAACTTCAAACTCCCATATCTCGCGAACGGATTGACGAACTCGAGAAATTCCTGTTGCATCTGAAAGTAGAAGCTCGCCCGATTACTATGGTGTGTGTACTTTTCCCCTAGGCCATTCCAGTTTTTCGTTTCTAGCATCAGAATTGCGAAAATTTTGATGGTTTCTCAGCCATTCCTTAACTTCAAACTCCCATATCTCACGAACGGATTGACGAACTCGAGAAATTCCTGTTGCATCTAAAAGTAGAAACTTGCCCGATTACAATGGTGTGTGTATTTTTACCCTAGGCCATAGTAGTTATTGATTTCGAGTATCAGACTTGCGAAAATTTTTATGGTTTCTCAACCATTCCTTAACTTCAAACTCCCATATCTCGCGAACGGATTGACGAACTCGAGAAATTCCTGTTGCATCTGAAAGCAGAAACTCGCCCGTTTACAACGGTATGTGAATTTTTGCCCTAGGCCATGGTTGTTATTGGTTTCGAGTATCAGACTTGCGAAAATTTTGGTGGTTTCTCAACCATTCCTTAACTTCAAACTCCCATATCTCGCGAACGGAGTGACGAACTCGAGAAATTCCTGTTGCATCTGAAAGCAGAAACTCGCCCGTTTACAACGGTATGTGAATTTTTGCCCTAGGCCATAGTTGTTATTGGTTTCGACTATCAGACTTGCGAAAATTTTGGTGGTTTCTCAATCATTCCTTAACTTCAAACTCCCATATCTCGCGAACGGATTGACGAACTCGAGAAACTCCTCTTGCATCTGAATGTAGAAACTCGCCCGATTATAATGGTGTGTGAACTGTTCCCCTAGGCCATTCCAGTTATTGGTTTCGAGTATAAGACTTGTGAAAATTTGATGGTTTCTCAACCATTCTTTAACTTCAAACTCCCATATCTCGCGAACGGATTGACGAACTCGAGAAATTCCTGTTGCATCTGAAAGCAGAAACTCGCCCGTTTACAACGGTATGTGAATTTTTGCCCTAGGCCATAGTTGTTATTGGTTTCGACTATCAGACTTTCGAAAATTTTGGTGGTTTCTCAACCATTCCTTGATATCAAACTCCCATATCTCGCGAACGGATTGACGAACTCGAGAAATTCCTGTTGCATCTAAAAGTAGAAACTTGCCCGATTACAATGGTGTGTGTATTTTTGCCCTAGGCCATAGTAGTTATCGGTTTCGAGTATCAGATTCCGAAAATTTTGATGGTTTCTCAACCATTCCTTAACTTCAAACTCCCATACCTCGTGAACGGATTGACGAACTCGAGAAATTCCTGTTGTATCTGAAAGCACGAACTCGCCCGATTACATTGGTACGTGTATTTTTGCCCTAGACCATAGTAGTTATCGGTTTCGAGTATCAGATTCCGAAAATTTTGATGGTTTCTCAACCGTTCCTTAACTTCAAACTCCCATATCTCGCGAACGGATTGACGAACTCGAGAAATTCCTGTTGCATCTGAAAGCACAAACTCGCCCGATTACATCGGTGTGTGTATTTTTGCCCTAGACCATACTAGTTACCGGTTTCGAGTATCAGATTCCGAAAATTTTGATGGTTTCTCAACCATTCCTTACCTTCAAACTCCCATATCTCGCGAACCGATTGACGAACTCGAGAAATTCCTGTTGCATCTGAAAGTAGAAACTCGCCCGATTACAGCGGTATGTGTATTTTTCCCCTGGGCTATTCCAGTTATTGGTTTCGAGTATCAGACTTGCGAAAATTTTGATGGTTTCTCAACCATTCCTTAACTTCAAACTCCCATATCTCGCGAACGGATTGACGAACTCGAGAAATTCCTGTTGCATCTGAAAGTAGAAGCTCGCCCGATTACTATGGTGTGTGTACTTTTCCCCTAGGCCATTCCAGTTTTTCGTTTCTAGCATCAGAATTGCGAAAATTTTGATGGTTTCTCAGCCATTCCTTAACTTCAAACTCCCATATCTCACGAACGGATTGACGAACTCGAGAAATTCCTGTTGCATCTAAAAGTAGAAACTTGCCCGATTACAATGGTGTGTGTATTTTTACCCTAGGCCATAGTAGTTATTGATTTCGAGTATCAGACTTGCGAAAATTTTTATGGTTTCTCAACCATTCCTTAACTTCAAACTCCCATATCTCGCGAACGGATTGACGAACTCGAGAAATTCCTGTTGCATCTGAAAGCAGAAACTCGCCCGTTTACAACGGTATGTGAATTTTTGCCCTAGGCCATGGTTGTTATTGGTTTCGAGTATCAGACTTGCGAAAATTTTGGTGGTTTCTCAACCATTCCTTAACTTCAAACTCCCATATCTCGCGAACGGAGTGACGAACTCGAGAAATTCCTGTTGCATCTGAAAGCAGAAACTCGCCCGTTTACAACGGTATGTGAATTTTTGCCCTAGGCCATAGTTGTTATTGGTTTCGACTATCAGACTTGCGAAAATTTTGGTGGTTTCTCAATCATTCCTTAACTTCAAACTCCCATATCTCGCGAACGGATTGACGAACTCGAGAAACTCCTCTTGCATCTGAATGTAGAAACTCGCCCGATTATAATGGTGTGTGAACTGTTCCCCTAGGCCATTCCAGTTATTGGTTTCGAGTATAAGACTTGTGAAAATTTGATGGTTTCTCAACCATTCTTTAACTTCAAACTCCCATATCTCGCGAACGGATTGACGAACTCGAGAAATTCCTGTTGCATCTGAAAGCAGAAACTCGCCCGTTTACAACGGTATGTGAATTTTTGCCCTAGGCCATAGTTGTTATTGGTTTCGACTATCAGACTTTCGAAAATTTTGGTGGTTTCTCAACCATTCCTTGATATCAAACTCCCATATCTCGCGAACGGATTGACGAACTCGAGAAATTCCTGTTGCATCTGAAAGTAGAAACTCGCCCTATTACAATGGTGTGTGTACTTTTCCCCTAGGCCATTCCACTTATTGGTATCGAGTATCAGACTTGCGTAAATTTTGATGGTTTCTCAACCATTCCTTAACTTCAAAATCCCATATCTCGCGGACGGATTGACGAACTCGAGAAATTCCTGTTGCATCTGAAAGCAGAAACTCGCCCGTTTACAACGGTATGTGAATTTTTGCCCTAGGCCATAGTTGTTATTGGTTTCGAGTGTCAGACTTGCGAAAATTTTGATGGTTTCTCAACTATTCCTTAACATCAAACTCCCATATCTCGCGAACGGAATGACGAACTCGAGAAATTCCTGTTGCATCTGAAAGTAGAAACTCGCCCGATTATAATGGTGTGTGTACTTTTCCCTAGGCCATTCCAGTTATTGGTTGCGAGTATCAGACTTGCGAAAATTTTGATGGTTTCTCAACCGTTCCTTAACTTCATCCAACCATATCTCGCGAACGGAATGACGAACTCGAGAAATTCCTGTTGCATGTGAAAGTAGAAACTCTCCCGATTACAACGGTATGTGTATTTTTCCTCTAGGACACTCCAGCTATTGGTTTCGAGTATCAGACTTGCGAAAACTTTGATGGTTTCTCAACCATTCCTTACCTTCAAACTCCCATATCTCGCGAACGGATTGACGAACTCGAGGAATTCCTGTTGCATCTGAAAGTAGAAGCTCGCCCGATTACTATGGTGTGTGTACTTTTCCCCTAGGCCATTCCAGTTTTTCGTTTCTAGCATCAGAATTGCGAAAATGTTGATGGTTTCTCAACCATTCCTTGACTTCAAACTCCCATATCTCGGGAACGGATTGACGAACTCGAGAAATTCCTGTTGCATCTAAAAGTAGAAACTTGCCCGATTACAATGGTGTGTGTATTTTTGCCCTAGGCCATAGTAGTTATTGATTTCGAGTATCAGACTTGCGAAAATTTTTATGCTTTCTCAACCACTCCTCAACTTCAAACCCTCATATATCGCGAACAGATTGTCGAACTCGAGAAATTCCTGTTGCATCTGAAAGTAGAAACTCTCCCGATTACAACGGTATGTGTATTTTTCCTCTAGGCCACTCCAGTTATTGGTTTCGAGTATCAGACTTGCGAAAATGTTGATGGTTTCTCAACCATTCCTTAACTTCAAACTCCCATATCTCGCGAACGGATTGATGAACTCGAGAAATTCCAGTTGCATCTGAAAGCAGAAACTCGCCCGTTTACAACGGTATGTGTATTTTTGCCCTAGGACAATGTAGTTATTGGTTTCGAGTATCAGACTTGCGAAAATTTGGATGGTTTCTCAACCATTCCTTAACTTCAGACTCCCATATCTCGCGAACGGATTGACGAACTCGAGAAATTCCTGTTGCATCTGAAAGCAGAAACTCGCCCGATTACAACGGTATGTGTATTCTTGCCCTAGACCATTGTAGTTATCGGTTTCGAGTATCAGATTCCGAAAATTTTGATGGTTTCTCAACCATTCCTTAACTTCAAACTCCCATATCTCGCGAACGGATTGACGAACTCGAGAAATTCCTGTTGCATCTGAAAGTAGAAACTCTCCCGATTACAACGGTATGTGTATTTTTCCTCTAGGCCACACCAGCTATTGGTTTCGAGTATCAGACTTGCGAAAATTTTGATGGTTTCTCAACCATTCCTTAACTTCAAACTCCCATATCTCGCGAACGGATTGACGAACTCGAGAAATTCCTGTTGCTTCTGAAAGCACAAACTCGCCCGATTACAACGGTATGTGTATTTTTGCCCTAGACCATAGTAGTTATCGGTTTCGAGTATCAGATTCCGAAAATTTTGATGGTTTCTCAACCATTCCTTAACTTCAAACTCCCATATCTCGCGAACGGATTGACGAACTCGAGAAATTCCTGTTGCATCTGAAAGCACAAACTCGCCCGATTACATTGGTATGTGTATTTTTGCCCTAGACCATAGTAGTTATCGGTTTCGAGTATCAGATTCCGAAAATTTTGATGGTTCCTCAACCATTCCTTAACTTCAAACTCCCATATCTCGCGAACGGATTGAGGAAATCGAGAAATTCCTGTTGCATCTGAAAGTAGAAACTCGCCCCATTACAATGGTGTGTGTATTTTTGCCCTAGGCCATAGTAGTTATTGGTTTCGAGTATCAGACTTGCGAAAATTTTGATGGTTTCTCAACCATTCCTTACCTTCAAACTCCCATATCTCGCGAACGGATTGACGAACTCGAGGAATTCCTGTTGCATCTGAAAGTAGAAGCTCGCCCGATTACTATGGTGTGTGTACTTTTCCCCTAGGCCATTCCAGTTTTTCGTTTCTAGCATCAGAATTGCGAAAATGTTGATGGTTTCTCAACCATTCCTTGAATTCAAACTCCCATATCTCGGGAACGGATTGACGAACTCGAGAAATTCCTGTTGCATCTAAATGTAGAAACTTGCCCGATTACAATGGTGTGTGTATTTTTGCCCTAGGCCATAGTAGTTATTGATTTCGAGTATCAGACTTGCGAAAATTTTTATGCTTTCTCAACCACTCCTCAACTTCAAACCCTCATATATCGCGAACAGATTGACGAACTCGAGAAATTCCTGTTGCATCTGAAAGTAGAAACTCTCCCGATTACAACGGTATGTGTATTTTTCCTCTAGGCCACTCCAGTTATTGGTTTCGAGTATCAGACTTGCGAAAATGTTGATGGTTTCTCAACCATTCCTTAACTTCAAACTCCCATATCTCGCGAACGGATTGATGAACTCGAGAAATTCCAGTTGCATCTGAAAGCAGAAACTCGCCCGTTTACAACGGTATGTGTATTTTTGCCCTAGGCCAATGTAGTTATTGGTTTCGAGTATCAGACTTGCGAAAATTTGGATGGTTTCTCAACCATTCCTTAACTTCAGACTCCCATATCTCGCGAACGGATTGACGAACTCGAGAAATTCCTGTTGCATCTGAAAGCAGAAACTCGCCCGATTACAACGGTATGTGTACTCTTGCCCTAGACCATTGTAGTTATCGGTTTCGAGTATCAGATTCCGAAAATTTTGATGGTTTCTCAACCATTCCTTAACTTCAAACTCCCATATCTCGCGAACGGATTGACGAACTCGAGAAATTCCTGTTGCATCTGAAAGCAAAAACTCGCCCGATTACATTGGTACGTGTATTTTTGCCCTAGGCCGTAGTAGTTATTGGTTTCGAGTATCAGACTTGCGAAAATTTGGATGGTTTCTCAACCATTCCTTAACTTCAGACTCCCATATCTCGCGAACGGATTGACGAACTCGAGAAATTCCTGTTGCATCTGAAAGCAGAAACTCGCCCGATTACAACGGTATGTGTATTTTTGCCCTATACCATAGTAGTTATCGGTTTCGAGTATCATATTCCGAAAATTTTGATGGTTTCTCAACCGTTCCTTAACTTCAAACTCCCATATCTCACGAACGGATTGACGAACTCGAGAAATTCCTGTTGCATCTGAAAGCACAAACTCGCCCGATTACATCGGTGTGTGTATTTTTGCCCTAGACCATACTAGTTATCGGTTTCGAGTATCAGATTCCGAAAATTTTGATGGTTTCTCAACCATTCCTTACCTTCAAACTCCCATATCTCGCGAACCGATTGACGAACTCGAGAAATTCCTGTTGCATCTGAAAGTAGAAACTCGCCCGATTACAGCGGTATGTGTATTTTTCCCCTGGGCTATTCCAGTTATTGGTTTCGAGTATCAGACTTGCGAAAATTTTGATGGTTTCTCAACCATTCCTTCACTTCAAACTCCCATATCTCGCGAACGGATTGACGAACTCGAGAAATTCCTGTTGCATCTGAAAGTAGAAGCTCGCCCGATTACTATGGTGTGTGTACTTTTCCCCTAGGCCATTCCAGTTTTTCGTTTCTAGCATCAGAATTGCGAAAATTTTGATGGTTTCTCAGCCATTCCTTAACTTCAAACTCCCATATCTCGCGAACGGATTGACGAACTCGAGAAATTCCTGTTGCATCTAAAAGTAGAAACTTGCCCGATTACAATGGTGTGTCTATTTTTGCCCTAGGCCATGGTAGTTATTGATTTCGAGTATCAGACTTGCGAAAATTTTGGAGGTTTCTCAACCATTCCTTAACTTCAAACTCCCATATCTCGCGAACGGATTGACGAACTCGAGAAATTCCTGTTGCATCTAAAAGTAGAAACTTGCCCGATTACAATGGTGTGTGTATTTTTGCCCTAGGCCATAGTAGTTATCGGTTTCGAGTATCAGATTCCGAAAATTTTGATGGTTTCTCAACCATTCCTTAACTTCAAACTCCCATACCTCGTGAACGGATTGACGAACTCGAGAAATTCCTGTTGTATCTGAAAGCACGAACTCGCCCGATTACATTGGTACGTGTATTTTTGCCCTAGACCATAGTAGTTATCGGTTTCGAGTATCAGATTCCGAAAATTTTGATGGTTTCTCAACCGTTCCTTAACTTCAAACTCCCATATCTCGCGAACGGATTGACGAACTCGAGAAATTCCTGTTGCATCTGAAAGCACAAACTCGCCCGATTACATCGGTGTGTGTATTTTTGCCCTAGACCATACTAGTTACCGGTTTCGAGTATCAGATTCCGAAAATTTTGATGGTTTCTCAACCATTCCTTACCTTCAAACTCCCATATCTCGCGAACCGATTGACGAACTCGAGAAATTCCTGTTGCATCTGAAAGTAGAAACTCGCCCGATTACAGCGGTATGTGTATTTTTCCCCTGGGCTATTCCAGTTATTGGTTTCGAGTATCAGACTTGCGAAAATTTTGATGGTTTCTCAACCATTCCTTAACTTCAAACTCCCATATCTCGCGAACGGATTGACGAACTCGAGAAATTCCTGTTGCATCTGAAAGTAGAAGCTCGCCCGATTACTATGGTGTGTGTACTTCTCCCCTAGGCCATTCCAGTTTTTCGTTTCTAGCATCAGAATTGCGAAAATTTTGATGGTTTCTCAGCCATTCCTTAACTTCAAACTCCCATATCTCACGAACGGAATGACGAACTCGAGAAATTCCTGTTGCATCTAAAAGTAGAAACTTGCCCGATTACAATGGTGTGTGTATTTTTACCCTAGGCCATAGTAGTTATTGATTTCGAGTATCAGACTTGCGAAAATTTTTATGGTTTCTCAACCATTCCTTAACTTCAAACTCCCATATCTCGCGAACGGATTGACGAACTCGAGAAATTCCTGTTGCATCTGAAAGCAGAAACTCGCCCGTTTACAACGGTATGTGAATTTTTGCCCTAGGCCATGGTTGTTATTGGTTTCGAGTATCAGACTTGCGAAAATTTTGGTGGTTTCTCAACCATTCCTTAACTTCAAACTCCCATATCTCGCGAACGGAGTGACGAACTCGAGAAATTCCTGTTGCATCTGAAAGCAGAAACTCGCCCGTTTACAACGGTATGTGAATTTTTGCCCTAGGCCATAGTTGTTATTGGTTTCGACTATCAGACTTGCGAAAATTTTGGTGGTTTCTCAATCATTCCTTAACTTCAAACTCCCATATCTCGCGAACGGATTGACGAACTCGAGAAACTCCTCTTGCATCTGAATGTAGAAACTCGCCCGATTATAATGGTGTGTGAACTGTTCCCCTAGGCCATTCCAGTTATTGGTTTCGAGTATAAGACTTGTGAAAATTTGATGGTTTCTCAACCATTCTTTAACTTCAAACTCCCATATCTCGCGAACGGATTGACGAACTCGAGAAATTCCTGTTGCATCTGAAAGCAGAAACTCGCCCGTTTACAACGGTATGTGAATTTTTGCCCTAGGCCATAGTTGTTATTGGTTTCGACTATCAGACTTTCGACAATTTTGGTGGTTTCTCAACCATTCCTTGATATCAAACTCCCATATCTCGCGAACGGATTGACGAACTCGAGAAATTCCTGTTGCATCTGAAAGTAGAAACTCGCCCTATTGCAATGGTGTGTGTACTTTTCCCCTAGGCCATTCCACTTATTGGTATCGAGTATCAGACTTGCGTAAATTTTGATGGTTTCTCAACCATTCCTTAACTTCAAAATCCCATATCTCGCGGACGGATTGACGAACTCGAGAAATTCCTGTTGCATCTGAAAGCAGAAACTCGCCCGTTTACAACGGTATGTGAATTTTTGCCCTAGGCCATAGTTGTTATTGGTTTCGAGTGTCAGACTTGCGAAAATTTTGATGGTTTCTCAACTATTCCTTAACATCAAACTCCCATATCTCGCGAACGGAATGACGAACTCGAGAAATTCCTGTTGCATCTGAAAGTAGAAACTCGCCCGATTATAATGGTGTGTGTACTTTTCCCTAGGCCATTCCAGTTATTGGTTGCGAGTATCAGACTTGCGAAAATTTTGATGGTTTCTCAACCGTTCCTTAACTTCATCCAACCATATCTCGCGAACGGAATGACGAACTCGAGAAATTCCTGTTGCATGTGAAAGTAGAAACTCTCCCGATTACAACGGTATGTGTATTTTTCCCCTAGGCCTCTGTAGCTATTGGTTGCGAGTATCAGACTTGCGAAAATTTTGATGGTTTCTCAACCGTTCCTTAACTTCATCCAACCATATCTCGCGAACGGAATGACGAACTCGAGAAATTCCTGTTGCATGTGAAAGTAGAAACTCTCCCGATTACAACGGTATGTGTATTTTTCCCCTAGGCCTCTGTAGTTATTGGTTTCGAGTATTAGACTTGCGAAAATTTCGATGGTTTCTCAAGCATTCCTTATTTTCAATCCCCCATATCTCGCGAACGGATTGACGAACTCGAGAAATTCCTGTTGCATATGAAAGCAGATACTCGCCCGATTACAAAGGTATGTGTATTTTTCACGTAGGCCATTGTAGTTATTGGTTTCGAGTATCAGACTTGCGAAAATTTTCATGGTTTCTCAAGCATTCCTTAACTTCAAAATCCCATATCTCGCGGACGGATTGACGAACTCGAGAAATTCCTGTTGCATCTGAAAGCAGAAACTCGCCCGTTTACAAAGGTATGTGTATTTTTGCCCTAGGCCATAGTTGTTATTGGTTTCGAGTGTCAGACTTGCGAAAATTTTGATGGTTTCTCAACTATTCCTTAACATCAAACTCCCATATCTCACGAACGGATTGACGAACTCGAGAAATTCCTGTTGCATCTAAAAGCAGAAACTCGCCCGATTACAACGGTGTGTGGTTTTGCCCTAGGCCACAGTGGTTATTGATTTCGAGTATCAGACATGCGAAAATTTTGATTGTTACTCAACCATTCCTTATTTTCAATCCCCCATATCTCGCGAACGGATTGACGAACTCGAGAAATTCCTGTTGCATATGAAAGCAGATACTCGCCCGATTACAAAGGTATGTGTATTTTTCACGTAGGCCATTGTAGTTATTGGTTTCGAGTATCAGACTTGCGAAAATTTTCATGGTTTCTCAAGCATTCCTTAACTTCAAACCCCATATCTCGCGAACGGATTGACGAACTCGAGAAAGTCCTGCTGCATCTGAAAGCAGAAACTCTCCCCATTACAACGGTTTGTGTATTTTTGCCCTAGGCCATAGTAGTTATTGGTTTCGAGTGTCAGACTTGCGAAAACTTTGATGGTTTCTCAACCATTCCATAACATCAAACTCCCATATCTCGCGAACGGAATGACGAACTCGAGAAATTCCTGTTGCATCTGAAAGTAGAAACTCGCCCGATTATAATGGTGTGCGTACTTTTCCCTAGGCCATTCCAGTTATTGGTTTCGAGTATCAGATTTGCGAAAATTTTGATGGTTTCTCAACCACTCCTTAACTTCAAACTCCCATATCTCACGAACGGATTGACGAACTAGAGAAATTCCTGTTGCATCTAAAAGCAGAAACTCGCCCGATTACAACGGTGTGTGGTTTTGCCCTAGGCCATAGTGGTTATTGATTTCGAGTATCAGACATGCGAAAATTTTGACTGTTTCTCAAGCATTCCTTATTTTCAAACCCCCATATCTCGCGAACGGATTGACGAACTCGAGAAATTCCTGTTGCATATGAAAGCAGATACTCGCCCGATTACAACGGTATGTGTATTTTTCACGTAGGCCATTCCATTTATTGGTTTCGAGTATCAGACTTGCGAAAATTTTCATGGTTTCTCAACCACTCCTTAACTTCAAACTCCCATATCTCGCGAACGGATCGACGAACTCGTGAAATTCCTGTTGCGTCTGAAAGTGGAAACTCGCCCGATTACAAAGGTATGTGTACTTTTCCCCCAGGCCATTCCAGTTATTGGTTTCGAGTATCAGACCAACGAAAATTTTGATGATTTCTCAACCATTCCTTAACTTGAAACTCCCATATCTCGCGAACGGATTGACGAACTCGAGAAATTCCTGTTGCATCTGAAAGCAGAAACTCGCCCGATTACAGCGGTATGTGAATTTTTGCCCTAGGCCATAGTAGTTATTGGTCTCGAATATCAGACTTTCGAAAATTTTGATGGGTCTCAACCATTCCTTAACTTCAAACACCCATATCTAACGAACGGATTGACGAACTCGAGAAATTCCTGTTGCATCTGAAAGTAGAAACTCTCCCCATTACAACGGTTTGTGTATTTTTCCCCTAAGCCTTTGTAGTTATTGGTTTCGTGTATCAGACTTGCGGAAATTTTGATGGTTTCTCAACCGTTCCTTAACTTCAACCACCCATATCTCGCGAACCGAATGACGAACTCGAGAAAGTCCTGTTGCATGTGAAAGTAGAAACTCGCCCGATTACAACGGTATGTTTATTTTTCCCCTAGGCCTCTGTAGTTATTGGTTTCGAGTATCAGAATTGCGAAAATTTTGATGGTTTCTCAAGCATTCCTTAACTTAGAACTCCCATATCTCGCGAACGGATTGACGAACTCGAGAAATTCCTGTTGCATCTGAAAGTAGAAACTCGCCCTATTACAATGGTGTGTGTACTTTTCCCCTAGGCCATTCCAGTTATTGGTATCGAGTATCAGACTTGCGTAAATTTTGATGGTTTCTCAACCATTCCTTAACTTCAAACTCCCATATCTCGCGGACGGATTGACGAACTCGAGAAATTCCTGTTGCAAATGAAAGCAGATACTCGCCCGATTACAACGGTATGTGTATTTTTCCCCTAGGCCTCTGTAGTTATTGGTTTCGAGTGTCAGACTTGCGAAAATTTTGATGGTTTCTCAACCATTCCTTAAAATCAAACTCCCATATATCGCGAACGGATTGACGAACTCGAGAAATTCCTCTTGCGTCTGAAAGTGGAAACTCGCCCGATTAGAATGGTGTGTGTACTTTTCCCCTAGGCCATTCCAGTTATTGGTATCGAATATCAGACTTGCGAAAATTTTGATGGTTTCTCAACCATTCCTTAACTTCAAACTCCCATATCTCGCGGACAGATTGACGAACTCGAGAAATTCCTGTTGCATCTGAAAGCAGAAACTCGCCCGATTACAACGGTATGTGCATTTTTGCCCTAGGCCATAGTAGTTATTGGTTTCGAGTATTAGACTTGCGAAAATTTCGATGGTTTCTCAAGCATTCCTTAACTTCAAACTCCCATATCTCGCAAACGGATTGACGAACTCGAGAAATTCCTGTAGCATCTGAAAGTAGAAACTCGCCCGATTACAATGGTGTGTGTACTTTTCCCCTAGGCCATTCCAGTTATTGGTATCGAGTATCAGACTTGCGAAAATTTTGATGGTTTCTCAACCATTCCTTAACTTCAAACTCCCATATCTCACGAACGGATTGACGAACTCGAGAAATTCCTGTTGCATCTAAAAGCAGAAACTCGCCCGATTACAAAGGTGTGTGGTTTTGCCCTAGGCCACAGTGGTTATTGATTTCGAGTATCAGACATGCGAAAATTTTGATTGTTACTCAACCATTCCTTATTTTCAATCCCCCATATCTCGCGAACGGATTGACGAACTCGAGAAATTCCTGTTGCATATGAAAGCAGATACTCGCCCGATTACAAAGGTATGTGTATTTTTCACGTAGGCCATTGTAGTTATTGGTTTCGAGTATCAGACTTGCGAAAATTTTCATGGTTTCTCAACCATTCCTTAACTTCAAACCCCATATCTCGCGAACGGATTGACGAACTCGAGAAAGTCCTGCTGCATCTGAAACCTGAAACCCGCCCGATCACATCGGTATGTGAATTTTTGCCCTAGGCCATAGTAGTTATTGGTTTCGAGTGTCAGACTTGCGAAAATTTTGATGGTTTCTCAACCATTCCATAACATCAAACTCCCATATCTCGCGAACGGAATGACGAACTCGAGAAATTCCTGTTGCATCTGAAAGTAGAAACTCGCCCGATTATAATGGTGTGCGTACTTTTCCCTAGGCCATTCCAGTTATTGGTTTCGAGTATCAGATTTGCGAAAATTTTGATGGTTTCTCAACCACTCCTTAACTTCAAACTCCCATATCTCACGAACGGATTGACGAACTCGAGAAATTCCTGTTGCATCTAAAAGCAGAAACTCGCCCGATTACAACGGTGTGTGGTTTTGCCCTAGGCCATAGTGGTTATTGATTTCGAGTATCAGACATGCGAAAATTTTGACTGTTTCTCAAGCATTCCTTATTTTCAAACCCCCATACCTCGCGAACGGATTGACGAACTCGAGAAATTCCTGTTGCATATGAAAGCAGATACTCGCCCGATTACAACGGTATGTGTATTTTTCACGTAGGCCATTCCATTTATTGGTTTCGAGTATCAGACTTGCGAAAATTTTCATGGTTTCTCAACCACTCCTTAACTTCAAACTCCCATATCTCGCGAACGGATCGACGAACTCGTGAAATTCCTGTTGCGTCTGAAAGTGGAAACTCGCCCGATTACAAAGGTATGTGTACTTTTCCCCCAGGCCATTCCAGTTATTGGTTTCGAGTATCAGACCAACGAAAATTTTGATGATTTCTCTACCATTCCTTAACTTGAGACTCCCATATCTCGCGAACGGATTGACGAACTCGAGAAATTCCTGTTGCATCTGAAAGCAGAAACTCGCCCGATTACAGCGGTATGTGAATTTTTTCCCTAGGCCATAGTAGTTATTGGTCTCGAATATCAGACTTTCGAAAATTTTGATGGGTCTCAACCATTCCTTAACTTCAAACACCCATATCTAACGAACGGATTGACGAACTCGAGAAATTCCTGTTGCATCTGAAAGTAGAAACTCTCCCCATTACAACGGTTTGTGTATTTTTCCCCTAAGCCTTTGTAGTTATTGGTTTCGTGTATCAGACTTGCGGAAATTTTGATGGTTTCTCAACCGTTCCTTAACTTGAGACCCCCATATCTCGCGAACGGATTGACGAACTCGAGAAATTCCTGTTGCATCTAAAAGCAGAAACTCGCCCGATTACAACGGTGTGTGGTTTTGCCCTAGGCCATAGTGGTTATTGATTTCGAGTATCAGACATGCGAAAATTTTGACTGTTTCTCAAGCATTCCTTATTTTCAGACCCCCATACCTCGCGAACGGATTGACGAACTCGAGAAATTCCTGTTGCATATGAAAGCAGATACTCGCCCGATTACAACGGTATGTGTATTTTTCACGTAGGCCATTCCATTTATTGGTTTCGAGTATCAGACTTGCGAAAATTTTCATGGTTTCTCAACCACTCCTTAACTTCAAACTCCCATATCTCGCGAACGGATTGACGAACTCGAGAAATTCCTGTTGCATCTGAAAGTAGAAACTCGCCCTATTACAATGGTGTGTGTACTTTTCCCCTAGGCCATTCCAGTTATTGGTATCGAGTATCAGACTTGCGTAAATTTTGATGGTTTCTCAACCATTCCTTAACTTCAAACTCCCATATCTCGCGGACGGATTGACGAACTCGAGAAATTCCTGTTGCAAATGAAAGCAGATACTCGCCCGATTACAACGGTATGTGTATTTTTCCCCTAGGCCTCTGTAGTTATTGGTTTCGAGTGTCAGACTTGCGAAAATTTTGATGGTTTCTCAACCATTCCATAACATCAAACTCCCATATCTCGCGAACGGAATGACGAACTCGAGAAATTCCTGTTGCATCTGAAAGTAGAAACTCGCCCGATTATAATGGTGTGCGTACTTTTCCCTAGGCCATTCCAGTTATTGGTTTCGAGTATCAGATTTGCGAAAATTTTGATGGTTTCTCAACCACTCCTTAACTTCAAACTCCCACATCTCACGAACGGATTGACGAACTCGAGAAATTCCTGTTGCATCTAAAAGCAGAAACTCGCCCGATTACAACGGTGTGTGGTTTTGCCCTAGGCCATAGTGGTTATTGATTTCGAGTATCAGACATGCGAAAATTTTGACTGTTTCTCAAGCATTCCTTATTTTCAAACCCCCATACCTCGCGAACGGATTGACGAACTCGAGAAATTCCTGTTGCATATGAAAGCAGATACTCGCCCGATTACAACGGTATGTGTATTTTTCACGTAGGCCATTCCATTTATTGGTTTCGAGTATCAGACTTGCGAAAATTTTCATGGTTTCTCAACCACTCCTTAACTTCAAACTCCCATATCTCGCGAACGGATCGACGAACTCGTGAAATTCCTGTTGCGTCTGAAAGTGGAAACTCGCCCGATTACAAAGGTATGTGTACTTTTCCCCCAGGCCATTCCAGTTATTGGTTTCGAGTATCAGACCAACGAAAATTTTGATGATTTCTCTACCATTCCTTAACTTGAGACTCCCATATCTCGCGAACGGATTGACGAACTCGAGAAATTCCTGTTGCATCTGAAAGCAGAAACTCGCCCGATTACAGCGGTATGTGAATTTTTTCCCTAGGCCATAGTAGTTATTGGTCTCGAATATCAGACTTTCGAAAATTTTGATGGGTCTCAACCATTCCTTAACTTCAAACACCCATATCTAACGAACGGATTGACGAACTCGAGAAATTCCTGTTGCATCTGAAAGTAGAAACTCTCCCCATTACAACGGTTTGTGTATTTTTCCCCTAAGCCTTTGTAGTTATTGGTTTCGTGTATCAGACTTGCGGAAATTTTGATGGTTTCTCAACCGTTCCTTAACTTCAACCACCCATATCTCGCGAACCGAATGACGAACTCGAGAAAGTCCTGTTGCATGTGAAAGTAGAAACTCGCCCGATTACAACGGTATGTTTATTTTTCCCCTAGGCCTCTGTAGTTATTGGTTTCGAGTATCAGAATTGCGAAAATTTTGATGGTTTCTCAAGCATTCCTTAACTTCGAACTCCCATATCTCGCGAACGGATTGACGAACTCGAGAAATTCCTGTTGCATCTGAAAGTAGAAACTCGCCCGATTACAATGGTGTGTGTACTTTTCCCCTAGGCCATTCCAGTTATTGGTATCGACTATCAGACTTGCGACAATTTTCATGGTTTCTCAACCATTTCTTAACTTCAAACTACCATATCTCGCGAACGGAATGACGAACTCGAGAAATTCCTGTTGCATCTGAAAGTAGAAGCTCGCCCGATTACAATGGTGTGTGTACTTTTCCCTAGGCCATTCCAGTTATTGGTTTCGAGTATCAGACTTGCGAAAATTTTGATGGTTTCTCAACCACTCTTTAACTTCAAATTCCCATATCTCGCGAACGGATCGACGAACTCGTGAAATTCCTGTTGCTTCTGAAAGTGAAAACTCGCCCGATTACAAAGGTATGTGTACTTTTCCCCTAGGCCATTCCAGTTATTGGTTTCGAGTATCAGACCAGCGAAAATTTTGATGATTTCTCAACCATTCCTTAACTTCAAACTCCCATATCTCGCGAACGGATTGACGAACTCGAGAAATTCCTGTTGCATCTGAAAGCAGAAACTCGCCCGATTACAACGGTATGTTCATTTTTGCCGTAGGCCATAGTAGTTATTGGTTTCGAGTATTAGACTTGCGAAAATTTCGATGATTTCTCAACCATTCCTTAACTTCAAACTCCCATATCTCGCGGACGGATTGTCGAACTCGAGAAAATCCTATTGCATATGAAAGCAGATACTCGCCCGATTACAACGGTATGTGTATTTTTCACGCAGGCCATTGTAGTTATTGGTTTCGATTATCAGACTTGCGAAAATTTTCATGGTTTCTCAACCATTCCTTACCTTCAAACCCCATATCTCGCGAACCGATTGACGAACTCGAAAAAGTCCTGTTGCATCTGAAAGCAGAAACCCGCCCGATTACAGCGGTCTGTAAATTTTTGGCCTAGGCCATAGTAGTTATTGGTTTCGAGTATCAGACTTGCGAAAATTTTGATGGTTTCTCAAACGTTCCTTAACTTCAACCAACCATATCTCGCGAACGGAATGACGAACTCGAGAAAGTCCTGTTGCATGTGAAAGTAGAAACTCGCCCGATTACAACGGGATGTGTATTTTTCCCCTGGGCCTCTGTAGTTATTGGTTTCGAGTGTCAGTCTTGCGAAAATTTCGATGATTTCTCAACCATTCCTTAACTTCAAACTCCCATATCTCGCCGACGGATTGACGAACTCGAGAAATTCCTGTTGCATCTGAAAGTAGAAACTCGCCCGATTATAATGGTGTGTGTACTTTTCCCGTAAACCATTCCAGTTATTGGTTTCGAGTATCAGAGCAGCGAAAATTTTGATGGTTTCTCAACCATTCCTTAACTTCAAACTCCCATATCTCGCGAACAGAATGACGAACTCGAGAAATTCCTGTTGCATCTGAAAGTAGAAGCTCGCCCGATTACAATGGTGTGCGTACTTTTCCCCTAGGCCATTCCAGTTATTCGTTTCTGGCATCAGAATTGCGAAAATTTTGTGGTTTCTCAACCATTCTTTAACTTCAAACTCCCATATCTCGGAGACGGATTGACGAACTCGAGAAATTCCTGTTGCGACTGAAAGTGGAAACTCGCCCGATTACAAAGCTGTGTGTACTTTTCCCCTAGGCAATTCCAGTTATTGGTTTCGAGTATCAGACCAGCGAAAATTTTGATGATTTCTCAACCATTCCTTAACTTCAAACTCCCATACCTCGCGCACGGATTGACGATCTCGAGAAATTCCTGTTGCATCTGAAAGCAGAAACTCGCCCGATTACAACGGTATGTGCATTTTTGCCCTAGGCCATAGTAGTTACTGGTTTCGAGTATCAGACTCGCGAAAATTTTGATGGTTTCTCAAGCATTCCTTAACTTCAAACTCCCATATCTCGCGAACGGATTGACGAACTCGAGAAATTCCTGTTGCATCTGAAAGTAGAAACTCGCCCGAATACAATGGTGTGTGTACTTTTCCCCTAGGCCATTCCAGTTATTGGTGTCGAGTATCAGACCAGTGAAAATTTTGATGGTTTCTCAACCATTCCTTAACTTCAAACTCCCATATCTCGCGAACGGAATGACGAACTCGAAAAATTCCTGTTGCATCTGAAAGTAGAAACTCGCCCGATTACAATGGTGTGTGTACTTTTCCCCTAGGCCATTCCAGTTATTGGTATCGACTATCAGACTTGCGACAATTTTCATGGTTTTTCAACCATTTCTTAACTTCAAACTCCCATATCTCGCGAACGGAATGACGAACTCGAGAAATTCCTGTTGCATCTGAAAGTAGAAGCTCGCTCGATTACAATGGTGTGTGTACTTTTCCCTAGGCCATTCCAGTTATTGGTTTCGAGTATCAGACATGCGAAAATTTTGATGGTTTCTCAACCACTCCTTAACTTCAAACTCCCATATCTCGCGAACGGATCAACGAACTCGTGAAATTCCTGTTGCTTCTGAAAGTGGAAACTCGCCCGATTACAAAGGTATGTGTACTTTTCACGTAGGCCATTGTAGTTATTGGTTTCGAGTATCAGACTTGCGAAAATTTTCATGGTTTCTCAACCATTCCTTACCTTCAAACCCCATATCTCGCGAACCGATTGACGAACTCGAAAAAGTCCTGTTGCATCTGAAAGCAGAAACCCGCCCGATTACAGCGGTATGTGAATTTTTGGCCTAGGCCATAGTAGTTATTGGTTTCGAGTATTAGACTTGCGAAAATTTCGATGGTTTCTCAAGCATTCCTTAACTTCAAACTCCCATATCTCGCGAACGGATACACGAACTCGAGAAATTCCTGTTGCATCTGAAAGTAGAAACTCGCCCGATTATGATGGTGTGTGTACTTTTCCCGTAGGCCATTCCAGTTATTGGTTTCAAGTATCAGACTTGCGAAAATTTTGATGCTTTCTCAAACGTTTCTTAACTTCAACCAACCATATCTCGCGAACGGAATGACGAACTCGAGAAAGTCCTGTTGCATGTGAAAGTAGAAACTCGCCCGATTACAACGGTATGTGTATTTTTCCCCTAGGCAATTCCAGTTATTGGTTTGGAGTATCAGACCAGCGAAAATTTTGATGATTTCTCAACCATTCCTTAACTTCAAACTCCCATACCTCGCGAACGGATTGACAAACTCGTGAAATTCCTGTTGCGTTTGAAAGCGGAAACTCGCCCGATTACAAAAGTATGTGTACTTTTCCCCTAGGCCATTCCAGTTATTCGTTTCTAGCATCAGAATTGCGAAAATTTTGTTGTTTCTCAACCATTTTTTAACTTCAAACTCCCATATCTCGCGAACGGATTGACGAACTCGAGAAATTCCTGTTGCGACTGAAAGTGGAAACTGGCCCGATTACAAAGGTATGTGTACTTTTCCCCTAGGCCATTCCAGTTATTGGTTTCGAGTATCAGACCAGTGAAAATTTTGATGGTTTCTCAACCATTCCTTAACTTTAAACTCCCATATCTCGCGGACGGATTGACGAACTCGAGAAATTCCTGTTGCAAATGAAAGCAGATACTCGCCCGATTACAACGGTATGTGTATTTTTCCCCTAGGCCTCTGTAGTTATTGGTTTCGAGTGTCAGACTTGCGAAAATTTTGATGGTTTCTCAACCATTCCTTAACATCAAACTCCCATATATCGCGAACGGATTGACGAACTCGAGAAATTCCTCTTGCGTCTGAAAGTGGAAACTCGCCCGATTAGAATGGTGTGTGTACTTTTCCCCTAGGCCATTCCAGTTATTGGTATCGAATATCAGACTTGCGAAAATTTTGATGGTTTCTCAACCATTCCTTAACTTCAAACTCCCATATCTCGCGGACAGATTGACGAACTCGAGAAATTCCTGTTGCATCTGAAAGCAGAAACTCGCCCGATTACAACGGTATGTGCATTTTTGCCCTAGGCCATAGTAGTTATTGGTTTCGAGTATTAGACTTGCGAAAATTTCGATGGTTTCTCAAGCATTCCTTAACTTCAAACTCCCATATCTCGCAAACGGATTGACGAACTCGAGAAATTCCTGTAGCATCTGAAAGTAGAAACTCGCCCGATTACAATGGTGTGTGTACTTTTCCCCTAGGCCATTCCAGTTATTGGTATCGAGTATCAGACTTGCGAAAATTTTGATGGTTTCTCAACCATTCCTTAACTTCAAACTCCCATATCTCACGAACGGATTGACGAACTCGAGAAATTCCTGTTGCATCTAAAAGCAGAAACTCGCCCGATTACAACGGTGTGTGGTTTTGCCCTAGGCCACAGTGGTTATTGATTTCGAGTATCAGACATGCGAAAATTTTGATTGTTACTCAACCATTCCTTATTTTCAATCCCCCATATCTCGCGAACGGATTGACGAACTCGAGAAATTCCTGTTGCATATGAAAGCAGATACTCGCCCGATTACAAAGGTATGTGTATTTTTCACGTAGGCCATTGTAGTTATTGGTTTCGAGTATCAGACTTGCGAAAATTTTCATGGTTTCTCAACCATTCCTTAACTTCAAACCCCATATCTCGCGAACGGATTGACGAACTCGAGAAAGTCCTGCTGCATCTGAAACCTGAAACCCGCCCGATCACATCGGTATGTGAATTTTTGCCCTAGGCCATAGTAGTTATTGGTTTCGAGTGTCAGACTTGCGAAAATTTTGATGGTTTCTCAACCATTCCATAACATCAAACTCCCATATCTCGCGAACGGAATGACGAACTCGAGAAATTCCTGTTGCATCTGAAAGTAGAAACTCGCCCGATTATAATGGTGTGCGTACTTTTCCCTAGGCCATTCCAGTTATTGGTTTCGAGTATCAGATTTGCGAAAATTTTGATGGTTTCTCAACCACTCCTTAACTTCAAACTCCCATATCTCACGAACGGATAGACGAACTCGAGAAATTCCTGTTGCATCTAAAAGCAGAAACTCGCCCGATTACAACGGTGTGTGGTTTTGCCCTAGGCCATAGTGGTTATTGATTTCGAGTATCAGACATGCGAAAATTTTGACTGTTTCTCAAGCATTCCTTATTTTCAAACCCCCATACCTCGCGAACGGATTGACGAACTCGAGAAATTCCTGTTGCATATGAAAGCAGATACTCGCCCGATTACAACGGTATGTGTATTTTTCACGTAGGCCATTCCATTTATTGGTTTCGAGTATCAGACTTGCGAAAATTTTCATGGTTTCTCAACCACTCCTTAACTTCAAACTCCCATATCTCGCGAACGGATCGACGAACTCGTGAAATTCCTGTTGCGTCTGAAAGTGGAAAATCGCCCGATTACAAAGGTATGTGTACTTTTCCCCCAGGCCATTCCAGTTATTGGTTTCGAGTATCAGACCAACGAAAATTTTGATGATTTCTCTACCATTCCTTAACTTGAGACTCCCATATCTCGCGAACGGATTGACGAACTCGTGAAATTCCTGTTGCATCTGAAAGCAGAAACTCGCCCGATTACAGCGGTATGTGAATTTTTTCCCTAGGCCATAGTAGTTATTGGTCTCGAATATCAGACTTTCGAAAATTTTGATGGGTCTCAACCATTCCTTAACTTCAAACACCCATATCTAACGAACGGATTGACGAACTCGAGAAATTCCTGTTGCATCTGAAAGTAGAAACTCTCCCCATTACAACGGTTTGTGTATTTTTCCCCTAAGCCTTTGTAGTTATTGGTTTCGTGTATCAGACTTGCGGAAATTTTGATGGTTTCTCAACCGTTCCTTAACTTGAGACTCCCATATCTCGCGAACGGATTGACGAACTCGAGAAATTCCTGTTGCATCTAAAAGCAGAAACTCGCCCGATTACAACGGTGTGTGGTTTTGCCCTAGGCCATAGTGGTTATTGATTTCGAGTATCAGACATGCGAAAATTTTGACTGTTTCTCAAGCATTCCTTATTTTCAGACCCCCATACCTCGCGAACGGATTGACGAACTCGAGAAATTCCTGTTGCATATGAAAGCAGATACTCGCCCGATTACAACGGTATGTGTATTTTTCACGTAGGCCATTCCATTTATTGGTTTCGAGTATCAGACTTGCGAAAATTTTCATGGTTTCTCAACCACTCCTTAACTTCAAACTCCCATATCTCGCGAACGGATTGACGAACTCGAGAAATTCCTGTTGCATCTGAAAGTAGAAACTCGCCCTATTACAATGGTGTGTGTACTTTTCCCCTAGGCCATTCCAGTTATTGGTATCGAGTATCAGACTTGCGTAAATTTTGATGGTTTCTCAACCATTCCTTAACTTCAAACTCCCATATCTCGCGGACGGATTGACGAACTCGAGAAATTCCTGTTGCAAATGAAAGCAGATACTCGCCCGATTACAACGGTATGTGTATTTTTCCCCTAGGCCTCTGTAGTTATTGGTTTCGAGTGTCAGACTTGCGAAAATTTTGATGGTTTCTCAACCATTCCATAACATCAAACTCCCATATCTCGCGAACGGTATGACGAACTCGAGAAATTCCTGTTGCATCTGAAAGTAGAAACTCGCCCGATTATAATGGTGTGCGTACTTTTCCCTAGGCCATTCCAGTTATTGGTTTCGAGTATCAGATTTGCGAAAATTTTGATGGTTTCTCAACCACTCCTTAACTTCAAACTCCCATATCTCACGAACGGATTGACGAACTCGAGAAATTCCTGTTGCATCTAAAAGCAGAAACTCGCCCGATTACAACGGTGTGTGGTTTTGCCCTAGGCCATAGTGGTTATTGATTTCGAGTATCAGACATGCGAAAATTTTGACTGTTTCTCAAGCATTCCTTATTTTCAAACCCCCATACCTCGCGAACGGATTGACGAACTCGAGAAATTCCTGTTGCATATGAAAGCAGATACTCGCCCGATTACAACGGTATGTTTATTTTTCCCCTAGGCCTCTGTAGTTATTGGTTTCGAGTATCAGAATTGCGAAAATTTTGATGGTTTCTCAAGCATTCCTTAACTTCGAACTCCCATATCTCGCGAACGGATTGACGAACTCGAGAAATTCCTGTTGCATCTGAAAGTAGAAACTCGCCCGATTACAATGGTGTGTGTACTTTTCCCCTAGGCCATTCCAGTTATTGGTATCGACTATCAGACTTGCGACAATTTTCATGGTTTCTCAACCATTTCTTAACTTCAAACTACCATATCTCGCGAACGGAATGACGAACTCGAGAAATTCCTGTTGCATCTGAAAGTAGAAGCTCGCCCGATTACAATGGTGTGTGTACTTTTCCCTAGGCCATTCCAGTTATTGGTTTCGAGTATCAGACTTGCGAAAATTTTGATGGTTTCTCAACCACTCTTTAACTTCAAATTCCCATATCTCGCGAACGGATCGACGAACTCGTGAAATTCCTGTTGCTTCTGAAAGTGAAATCTCGCCCGATTACAAAGGTATGTGTACTTTTCCCCTAGGCCATTCCAGTTATTGGTTTCGAGTATCAGACCAGCGAAAATTTTGATGATTTCTCAACCATTCCTTAACTTCAAACTCCCATATCTCGCGAACGGATTGACGAACTCGAGAAATTCCTGTTGCATCTGAAAGCAGAAACTCGCCCGATTACAACGGTATGTTCATTTTTGCCGTAGGCCATAGTAGTTATTGGTTTCGAGTATTAGACTTGCGAAAATTTCGATGATTTCTCAACCATTCCTTAACTTCAAACTCCCATATCTCGCGGACGGATTGTCGAACTCGAGAAAATCCTATTGCATATGAAAGCAGATACTCGCCCGATTACAACAGTATGTGTATTTTTCACGCAGGCCATTGTAGTTATTGGTTTCGATTATCAGACTTGCGAAAATTTTCATGGTTTCTCAACCATTCCTTACCTTCAAACCCCATATCTCGCGAACCGATTGACGAACTCGAAAAAGTCCTGTTGCATCTGAAAGCAGAAACCCGCCCGATTACAGCGGTCTGTAAATTTTTGGCCTAGGCCATAGTAGTTATTGGTTTCGAGTATCAGACTCGCGAATATTTTGATGGTTTCTCAAGCATTCCTTAACTTCAAACTCCCATATCTCGCGAACGGATTGACGAACTCGAGAAATTCCTGTTGCATCTGAAAGTAGAAACTCGCCCGAATACAATGGTGTGTGTACTTTTCCCCTAGGCCATTCCAGTTATTGGTGTCGAGTATCAGACCAGTGAAAATTTTGATGGTTTCTCAACCATTCCTTAACTTCAAACTCCCATATCTCGCGAACGGAATGACGAACTCGAAAAATTCCTGTTGCATCTGAAAGTAGAAACTCGCCCGATTACAATGGTGTGTGTACTTTTCCCCTAGGCCATTCCAGTTATTGGTATCGACTATCAGACTTGCGACAATTTTCATGGTTTTTCAACCATTTCTTAACTTCAAACTCCCATATCTCGCGAACGGAATGACGAACTCGAGAAATTCCTGTTGCATCTGAAAGTAGAAGCTCGCTCGATTACAATGGTGTGTGTACTTTTCCCTAGGCCATTCCAGTTATTGGTTTCGAGTATCAGACATGCGAAAATTTTGATGGTTTCTCAACCACTCCTTAACTTCAAACTCCCATATCTCGCGAACGGATCAACGAACTCGTGAAATTCCTGTTGCTTCTGAAAGTGGAAACTCGCCCGATTACAAAGGTATGTGTACTTTTCACGTAGGCCATTGTAGTTATTGGTTTCGAGTATCAGACTTGCGAAAATTTTCATGGTTTCTCAACCATTCCTTACCTTCAAACCCCATATCTCGCGAACCGATTGACGAACTCGAAAAAGTCCTGTTGCATCTGAAAGCAGAAACCCGCCCGATTACAGCGGTATGTGAATTTTTGGCCTAGGCCATAGTAGTTATTGGTTTCGAGTATTAGACTTGCGAAAATTTCGATGGTTTCTCAAGCATTCCTTAACTTCAAACTCCCATATCTCGCGAACGGATACACGAACTCGAGAAATTCCTGTTGCATCTGAAAGTAGAAACTCGCCCGATTATGATGGTGTGTGTACTTTTCCCGTAGGCCATTCCAGTTATTGGTTTCAAGTATCAGACTTGCGAAAATTTTGATGGTTTCTCAAACGTTTCTTAACTTCAACCAACCATATCTCGCGAACGGAATGACGAACTCGAGAAAGTCCTGTTGCATGTGAAAGTAGAAACTCGCCCGATTACAACGGTATGTGTATTTTTCCCCTAGGCAATTCCAGTTATTGGTTTGGAGTATCAGACCAGCGAAAATTTTGATGATTTCTCAACCATTCCTTAACTTCAAACTCCCATACCTCGCGAACGGATTGACAAACTCGTGAAATTCCTGTTGCGTTTGAAAGCGGAAACTCGCCCGATTACAAAAGTATGTGTACTTTTCCCCTAGGCCATAGTAGTTATTGGTTTCGAGTATTAGACTTGCGAAAATTTCGATGATTTCTCAACCATTCCTTAACTTCAAACTCCCATATCTCGCGGACGGATTGTCGAACTCGAGAAATTCCTGTTGCATATGAAAGCAGATACTCGCCCGATTACAACGGTATGTGTATTTTTCACGAAGGCCATTGTAGTTATTGGTTTCGAGTATCAGACTTGCGAAAATTTTCATGGTTTCTCAACCATTCCTTACCTTCAAACCCCATACCTCGCGAACCGATTGACGAACTCGAAAAAGTCCTGTTGCATCTGAAAGCAGAAACCCGCCCGATTACAGCGGTTTGTGAATTTTTTGCCTAGGCCATAGTAGTTATTGGTTTCGAGTATTAGACTTGTGAAGATTTCGATGGTTTCTCAGGCATTCCTTAACTTCAAACTCCCATATCTCGCGAACGGATAGACGAACTCGAGAAATTCCTGTTGCATCTGAAAGTAGAAACTCGCCCGATTATAATGGTGTGTGTACTTTTCCCGTAGGCCATTCCAGTTATTGGTTTCGAGTATCAGACTTGCGAAAATTTTGATGGTTTCTCAAACGTTCCTTAACTTCAACCAACCATATTTCGCGAACGGAATGACGAACTCGAGAAAGTCCTGTTGCATGTGAAAGTAGAAACTCGCCCGATTACAGCGGTTTGTGAATTTTTGGCCTAGGCCATAGTAGTTATTGGTTTCGAGTATTAGACTTGCGAAAATTTCGATGGTTTCTCAAGCATTCCTTAACTTCAAACTCCCATATCTCGCAAACGGATTGACCAACTCGAGAAATTCCGGTTGCATCTGAAAGTAGAAACTCGCCCGATTACAATGGTGTGTGTACTTTACCCCTAGGCCATTCCAGTTATTCGTTTCTAGCATCAGAATTGCGAAAATTTTGTGGTTTCTCAACCATTCCTTAACTTCAAACTCCCATATCTCGCGAACGGAATGGCGAACTCGAAAAATTCCTGTTGCATCTGAAAGTAGAAACTCGCCCGATTACGACGGTGTGTGTATTTTTCCCCTAGGCCATTGTAGTTATTGGTTTCAAGTATCAGACTTGCGAAAATTTTGATGGTTTCTCAAACATTCTTTAACTTCAAACTCCCATATCTCGCAGACGGATTGACGAACACGAGAAATTCCTGTTGCATATGAAAGCAGATACTCGCCCGATTACAACGGTATGTGTATTTTTCACGTAGGCCATTGTAGTTATTGGTTTCGAGTATTAGACTTGCGAAAATTTCGATGATTATCAACCATTCCTTAACTTCAAACTCCCATATCTCGCGGACGGATTGTCGAACTCGAGAAATTCCTGTTGCATATGAAAGCAGATACTCGCCCGATTACAACGGTATGTGTATTTTTCACGAAGGCCATTGTAGTTATTGGTTTCGAGTATCAGACTTGCGAAAATTTTCATGGTTTCTCAACCATTCCTTACCTTGAAACCCCATATCTCGCGAACCGATTGACGAACTCAAAAATGTCCTGTTGCATCTGAAAGCAGAAACCCGCCCGATTACAGCGGTTTGTGAATTTTTGGCCTAGGCCATAGTAGTTATTGGTTTCGAGTATTAGACTTGCGAAAATTTCGATGGTTTCTCAGGCATTCCTTAACTTCAAACTCCCATATCTCGCGAACGGATAGACGAACTCGAGAAATTCCTGTTGCATCTGAAAGTAGAAACTCGCCCGATTATAATGGTGTGTGTACTTTTCCCGTAGGCCATTCCAGTTATTGGTTTCGAGTATCAGACTTGCGAAAATTTTGATGGTTTCTCAAACGTTCCTTAACTTCAACCAACCATATTTCGCGAACGGAATGACGAACTCGAGAAAGTCCTGTTGCATGTGAAAGTAGAAACTCGCCCGATTACAGCGGTTTGTGAATTTTTGGCCTAGGCCATAGTAGTTATTGGTTTCGAGTATTAGACTTGCGAAAATTTCGATGGTTTCTCAAGCATTCCTTAACTTCAAACTCCCATATCTCGCAAACGGATTGACCAACTCGAGAAATTCCGGTTGCATCTGAAAGTAGAAGCTCGCCCGATTACAATGGTGTGTGTACATTACCCCTAGGCCATTCCAGTTATTCGTTTCTAGCATCAGAATTGGGAAAATTTTGTGGTTTCTCAACCATTCCTTAACTTCAAACTCCCATATCTCGCGAACGGAATGGCGAACTCGAAAAATTCCTGTTGCATCTGAAAGTAGAAACTCGCCCGATTACGACGGTGTGTGTATTTTTCCCCTAGGCCATTGTAGTTATTGGTTTCGAGTATCAGACTTGCGAAAATTTTGATGGTTTCTCAAACATTCCTTAACTTCAAACTCCCATATCTCGCAGACGGATTGACGAACACGAGAAATTCCTGTTGCATATGAAAGCAGATACTCGCCCGATTACAACGGTATGTGTATTTTTCACGTAGGCCATTGTAGTTATTGGTTTCGAGTATCAGACTTGCGAAAATTTTGATGGTTTCTCAACCATTCCTTATCTTCAAACCCCATATCTCTTGAACGGATTGACGAACTCGAGAAAGTCCTGCTGCATCTGAAAGCAGAAACTCGCCCGATTACAGCGGTATGTGAATTTTTGCCCTAGGCCATAGTAATCATTGGTCTCGAGTATCAGACTTGCGAAAATTTTGATGGTTTCTCAACCATTCCTTAACTTCAAACTCCCATATCTCGCGAACGGAATGACGAACTCGAAAAATTCCTGTTGCATCTGAAAGTAGAAACTCGCCCGATTACGACGGTATGTGTATTTTTTCCTAGGCAATTGTAGTTATTGGTTTCGAGTATCAGACTTGCGAAAATTTTGATGGTTTCTCAACCATTCCTTAACTTCAAACTCCCATATCTCGCGGACGGATTGTCGAACTCGAGAAATTCCTGTTGCATATGAAAGCAGATACTCGCCCGATTACAACGGTATGTGTATTTTTCACGAAGGCCATTGTAGTTATTGGTTTCGAGTATCAGACTTGCGAAAATTTTCATGGTTTCTCAACCATTCCTTACCTTCAAACCCCATACCTCGCGAACCGATTGACGAACTCGAAAAAGTCCTGTTGCATCTGAAAGCAGAAACCCGCCCGATTACAGCGGTTTGTGAATTTTTTGCCTAGGCCATAGTAGTTATTGGTTTCGAGTATTAGACTTGTGAAGATTTCGATGGTTTCTCAGGCATTCCTTAACTTCAAACTCCCATATCTCGCGAACGGATAGACGAACTCGAGAAATTCCTGTTGCATCTGAAAGTAGAAACTCGCCCGATTATAATGGTGTGTGTACTTTTCCCGTAGGCCATTCCAGTTATTGGTTTCGAGTATCAGACTTGCGAAAATTTTGATGGTTTCTCAAACGTTCCTTAACTTCAACCAACCATATTTCGCGAACGGAATGACGAACTCGAGAAAGTCCTGTTGCATGTGAAAGTAGAAACTCGCCCGATTACAGCGGTTTGTGAATTTTTGGCCTAGGCCATAGTAGTTATTGGTTTCGAGTATTAGACTTGCGAAAATTTCGATGGTTTCTCAAGCATTCCTTAACTTCAAACTCCCATATCTCGCAAACGGATTGACCAACTCGAGAAATTCCGGTTGCATCTGAAAGTAGAAACTCGCCCGATTACAATGGTGTGTGTACTTTACCCCTAGGCCATTCCAGTTATTCGTTTCTAGCATCAGAATTGCGAAAATTTTGTGGTTTCTCAACCATTCCTTAACTTCAAACTCCCATATCTCGCGAACGGAATGGCGAACTCGAAAAATTCCTGTTGCATCTGAAAGTAGAAACTCGCCCGATTACGACGGTGTGTGTATTTTTCCCCTAGGCCATTGTAGTTATTGGTTTCAAGTATCAGACTTGCGAAAATTTTGATGGTTTCTCAAACATTCTTTAACTTCAAACTCCCATATCTCGCAGACGGATTGACGAACACGAGAAATTCCTGTTGCATATGAAAGCAGATACTCGCCCGATTACAACGGTATGTGTATTTTTCACGTAGGCCATTGTAGTTATTGGTTTCGAGTATTAGACTTGCGAAAATTTCGATGATTATCAACCATTCCTTAACTTCAAACTCCCATATCTCGCGGACGGATTGTCGAACTCGAGAAATTCCTGTTGCATATGAAAGCAGATACTCGCCCGATTACAACGGTATGTGTATTTTTCACGAAGGCCATTGTAGTTATTGGTTTCGAGTATCAGACTTGCGAAAATTTTCATGGTTTCTCAACCATTCCTTACCTTGAAACCCCATATCTCGCGAACCGATTGACGAACTCAAAAATGTCCTGTTGCATCTGAAAGCAGAAACCCGCCCGATTACAGCGGTTTGTGAATTTTTGGCCTAGGCCATAGTAGTTATTGGTTTCGAGTATTAGACTTGCGAAAATTTCGATGGTTTCTCAGGCATTCCTTAACTTCAAACTCCCATATCTCGCGAACGGATAGACGAACTCGAGAAATTCCTGTTGCATCTGAAAGTAGAAACTCGCCCGATTATAATGGTGTGTGTACTTTTCCCGTAGGCCATTCCAGTTATTGGTTTCGAGTATCAGACTTGCGAAAATTTTGATGGTTTCTCAAACGTTCCTTAACTTCAACCAACCATATTTCGCGAACGGAATGACGAACTCGAGAAAGTCCTGTTGCATGTGAAAGTAGAAACTCGCCCGATTACAGCGGTTTGTGAATTTTTGGCCTAGGCCATAGTAGTTATTGGTTTCGAGTATTAGACTTGCGAAAATTTCGATGGTTTCTCAAGCATTCCTTAACTTCAAACTCCCATATCTCGCAAACGGATTGACCAACTCGAGAAATTCCGGTTGCATCTGAAAGTAGAAGCTCGCCCGATTACAATGGTGTGTGTACATTACCCCTAGGCCATTCCAGTTATTCGTTTCTAGCATCAGAATTGGGAAAATTTTGTGGTTTCTCAACCATTCCTTAACTTCAAACTCCCATATCTCGCGAACGGAATGGCGAACTCGAAAAATTCCTGTTGCATCTGAAAGTAGAAACTCGCCCGATTACGACGGTGTGTGTATTTTTCCCCTAGGCCATTGTAGTTATTGGTTTCGAGTATCAGACTTGCGAAAATTTTGATGGTTTCTCAAACATTCCTTAACTTCAAACTCCCATATCTCGCAGACGGATTGACGAACACGAGAAATTCCTGTTGCATATGAAAGCAGATACTCGCCCGATTACAACGGTATGTGTATTTTTCACGTAGGCCATTGTAGTTATTGGTTTCGAGTATCAGACTTGCGAAAATTTTGATGGTTTCTCAACCATTCCTTATCTTCAAACCCCATATCTCTTGAACGGATTGACGAACTCGAGAAAGTCCTGCTGCATCTGAAAGCAGAAACTCGCCCGATTACAGCGGTATGTGAATTTTTGCCCTAGGCCATAGTAATCATTGGTCTCGAGTATCAGACTTGCGAAAATTTTGATGGTTTCTCAACCATTCCTTAACTTCAAACTCCCATATCTCGCGAACGGAATGACGAACTCGAAAAATTCCTGTTGCATCTGAAAGTAGAAACTCGCCCGATTACGACGGTATGTGTATTTTTTCCTAGGCAATTGTAGTTATTGGTTTCGAGTATCAGACTTGCGAAAATTTTGATGGTTTCTCAACCATTCCTTAACTTCAAACTCCCATATCTCGCGAACGGAATGACGAACTCGAGAAATTCTTGTTGCATCTGAAAGCAGATACTCGCCCGATTACAATGCTATGTGCATTTTTGCCCTAGGCCATAGTAGTTATTGGTTTCGAGTATTAGACTTGCGAAAATTTCGATGGTTTCTCAACCATTCCTTAACTTCAAAATCCCATATCTCGCGAACGGATTGACGAACTCGAGAAATTCCTGTTGCATCTGAAAGCAGAAACTCGCCCGATTACAGCGGTATGTGCATTTTTGCCCTAGGCCATAGTAGTTATTGGTTTCGAGTATTAGACTTGCGAAAATTTCGATGGTTTCTCAAGCATTCCTTACCTTCAAACTCCCATATCTCGCGAATGGATTGACCAACTCGAGAAATTCCTGTTGCATCTGAAAGTAGAACCTCGCCCGATTACATTGGTGTGTGTACTTTTCCCCTAGGCCATTCCAGTTATTCGTTTCTAGCATCAGAATTGCGAAAATTTTGTTGTTTCTCAACCATTTTTTAACTTCAAACTCCCATATCTCGCGAACGGATTGACGAACTCGAGAAATTCCTGTTGCGACTGAAAGTGGAAACTGGCCCGATTACAAAGGTATGTGTACTTTTCCCCTAGGCCATTCCAGTTATTGGTTTCGAGTATCAGACCAGTGAAAATTTTGATGGTTTCTCAACCATTCCTTAACTTCAAACTCCCATATCTCGCGAACGGAATGACGAACTCGAAAAATTCCTGTTGCATCTGAAAGTAGAAACTCGCCCGATAACGACGGTATGTGTATTTTTCCCCTAGGCCATTGTAGTTATTGGTTTCGAGTATCTGACTTGCGAAAATTTTGATGGTTTCTCAAACATTCCTTAACTTCAAACTCCCATATCTCGCACACGGATTGACGAACTCGAGAAATTCCTGTTGCATATGAAAGCAGATACTCGCCCGAATACAACGGTATGTGTATTTTTCACGTAGGCCATTGTAGTTATTGGTTTCGAGTATTAGACTTGCGAAAATTTCGATGATTATCAACCATTCCTTAACTTCAAACTCCCATATCTCGCGGACGGATTGTCGAACTCGAGAAATTCCTGTTGCATATGAAAGCAGATACTCGCCCGATTACAACGGTATGTGTATTTTTCACGAAGGCCATTGTAGTTATTGGTTTCAAGTATCAGACTTGCGAAAATTTTGATGGTTTCTCAAACATTCTTTAACTTCAAACTCCCATATCTCGCAGACGGATTGACGAACACGAGAAATTCCTGTTGCATATGAAAGCAGATACTCGCCCGATTACAACGGTATGTGTATTTTTCACGTAGGCCATTGTAGTTATTGGTTTCGAGTATTAGACTTGCGAAAATTTCGATGATTATCAACCATTCCTTAACTTCAAACTCCCATATCTCGCGGACGGATTGTCGAACTCGAGAAATTCCTGTTGCATATGAAAGCAGATACTCGCCCGATTACAACGGTATGTGTATTTTTCACGAAGGCCATTGTAGTTATTGGTTTCGAGTATCAGACTTGCGAAAATTTTCATGGTTTCTCAACCATTCCTTACCTTCAAACCCCATATCTCGCGAACCGATTGACGAACTCAAAAATGTCCTGTTGCATCTGAAAGCAGAAACCCGCCCGATTACAGCGGTTTGTGAATTTTTGGCCTAGGCCATAGTAGTTATTGGTTTCGAGTATTAGACTTGCGAAAATTTCGATGGTTTCTCAGGCATTCCTTAACTTCAAACTCCCATATCTCGCGAACGGATAGACGAACTCGAGAAATTCCTGTTGCATCTGAAAGTAGAAACTCGCCCGATTATAATGGTGTGTGTACTTTTCCCGTAGGCCATTCCAGTTATTGGTTTCGAGTATCAGACTTGCGAAAATTTTGATGGTTTCTCAAACGTTCCTTAACTTCAACCAACCATATTTCGCGAACGGAATGACGAACTCGAGAAAGTCCTGTTGCATGTGAAAGTAGAAACTCGCCCGATTACAGCGGTTTGTGAATTTTTGGCCTAGGCCATAGTAGTTATTGGTTTCGAGTATTAGACTTGCGAAAATTTCGATGGTTTCTCAAGCATTCCTTAACTTCAAACTCCCATATCTCGCAAACGGATTGACCAACTCGAGAAATTCCGGTTGCATCTGAAAGTAGAAGCTCGCCCGATTACAATGGTGTGTGTACATTACCCCTAGGCCATTCCAGTTATTCGTTTCTAGCATCAGAATTGGGAAAATTTTGTGGTTTCTCAACCATTCCTTAACTTCAAACTCCCATATCTCGCGAACGGAATGGCGAACTCGAAAAATTCCTGTTGCATCTGAAAGTAGAAACTCGCCCGATTACGACGGTGTGTGTATTTTTCCCCTAGGCCATTGTAGTTATTGGTTTCGAGTATCAGACTTGCGAAAATTTTGATGGTTTCTCAAACATTCCTTAACTTCAAACTCCCATATCTCGCAGACGGATTGACGAACACGAGAAATTCCTGTTGCATATGAAAGCAGATACTCGCCCGATTACAACGGTATGTGTATTTTTCACGTAGGCCATTGTAGTTATTGGTTTCGAGTATCAGACTTGCGAAAATTTTGATGGTTTCTCAACCATTCCTTATCTTCAAACCCCATATCTCTTGAACGGATTGACGAACTCGAGAAAGTCCTGCTGCATCTGAAAGCAGAAACTCGCCCGATTACAGCGGTATGTGAATTTTTGCCCTAGGCCATAGTAATTATTGGTCTCGAGTATCAGACTTGCGAAAATTTTGATGGTTTCTCAACCATTCCTTAACTTCAAACTCCCATATCTCGCGAACGGAATGACGAACTCGAAAAATTCCTGTTGCATCTGAAAGTAGAAACTCGCCCGATTACGACGGTATGTGTATTTTTTCCTAGGCAATTGTAGTTATTGGTTTCGAGTATCAGACTTGCGAAAATTTTGATGGTTTCTCAACCATTCCTTAACTTCAAACTCCCATATCTCGCGAACGGAATGACGAACTCGAGAAATTCTTGTTGCATCTGAAAGCAGATACTCGCCCGATTACAATGCTATGTGCATTTTTGCCCTAGGCCATAGTAGTTATTGGTTTCGAGTATTAGACTTGCGAAAATTTCGATGGTTTCTCAACCATTCCTTAACTTCAAAATCCCATATCTCGCGAACGGATTGACGAACTCGAGAAATTCCTGTTGCATCTGAAAGCAGAAACTCGCCCGATTACAGCGGTATGTGCATTTTTGCCCTAGGCCATAGTAGTTATTGGTTTCGAGTATTAGACTTGCGAAAATTTCGATGGTTTCTCAAGCATTCCTTACCTTCAAACTCCCATATCTCGCGAATGGATTGACCAACTCGAGAAATTCCTGTTGCATCTGAAAGTAGAACCTCGCCCGATTACATTGGTGTGTGTACTTTTCCCCTAGGCCATTCCAGTTATTCGTTTCTAGCATCAGAATTGCGAAAATTTTGTTGTTTCTCAACCATTTTTTAACTTCAAACTCCCATATCTCGCGAACGGATTGACGAACTCGAGAAATTCCTGTTGCGACTGAAAGTGGAAACTGGCCCGATTACAAAGGTATGTGTACTTTTCCCCTAGGCCATTCCAGTTATTGGTTTCGAGTATCAGACCAGTGAAAATTTTGATGGTTTCTCAACCATTCCTTAACTTCAAACTCCCATATCTCGCGAACGGAATGACGAACTCGAAAAATTCCTGTTGCATCTGAAAGTAGAAACTCGCCCGATAACGACGGTATGTGTATTTTTCCCCTAGGCCATTGTAGTTATTGGTTTCGAGTATCTGACTTGCGAAAATTTTGATGGTTTCTCAAACATTCCTTAACTTCAAACTCCCATATCTCGCACACGGATTGACGAACTCGAGAAATTCCTGTTGCATATGAAAGCAGATACTCGCCCGAATACAACGGTATGTGTATTTTTCACGTAGGCCGTTGTAGTTATTGGTTTCGAGTATCAGACTTGCGAAAATTTTGATGGTTTCTCAACCATTCCTTAACTTCAAACTCCCATATCTCGCGAACGGAATGACGAACTCGAGAAATTCTTGTTGCATCTGAAAGCAGATACTCGCCCGATTACAATGGTATGTGTATTTTTCCCCTAGGAAATAGTTGTTATTGGTTTCGAGTATCAGACATGCGAAAATTTTGATGGTTTCTCAACCATTCCTTAACTTCAAACTCCCATATCTCGCGAACGGAATGACGAACTCGAGAAATTCTTGTTGCATCTGAAAGTAGAAGCTCGACCGATTACAATGGTGTGTGTACTTTTCCCTAGGCCATTCCAGTTATTGGTTTCGAGTATCAGACTTGCGAAAATTTTGATGGTTTCTCAACCACTCCTTAACTTCAAACTCCCATATCTCGCGAACGGATCGACGGACTCGTGAAATTCCTGTTGCGTCTGAAAGTGGAAACACGCCCGATTACAAAGGTATGTGTACTTTTGCCCTAGGCCATTCCAGTTATTGGTTTCGAGTATCAGACCAGCGAAAATTTTGATGATTTCTCAACCATTCCTTAACTTCAAAATCCCATATCTCGCGAACGGATTGACGAACTCGAGAAATTCCTGTTGCATCTGAAAGCAGAAACTCGCCCGATTACAGCGGTATGTGCATTTTTGCCCTAGGCCATAGTAGTTATTGGTTTCGAGTATTAGACTTGCGAAAATTTCGATGGTTTCTCAAGCATTCCTTACCTTCAAACTCCCATATCTCGCGAATGGATTGACCAACTCGAGAAATTCCTGTTGCATCTGAAAGTAGAAGCTCGCCCGATTACATTGGTGTGTGTACTTTTCCCCTAGGCCATTCCAGTTATTCGTTTCTAGCATCAGAATTGCGAAAATTTTGTTGTTTCTCAACCATTTTTTAACTTCAAACTCCCATATCTCGCGAACGGATTGACGAACTCGAGAAATTCCTGTTGCGACTGAAAGTGGAAACTGGCCCGATTACAAAGGTATGTGTACTTTTCCCCTAGGCCATTCCAGTTATTGGTTTCGAGTATCAGACCAGTGAAAATTTTGATGGTTTCTCAACCATTCCTTAACTTTAAACTCCCATATCTCGCGAAAGGATTGACGACCTCGAGAAATTCCTGTTGCATCTGAAAGCAGAAACTCGCCCGATTACAATGTTATGTGTATTTTTGCCCTAGGCCATTCCAGTTATTGGTTTCGAGTATCAGACTTGCGAAAATTGTGATGGTTTCTCAACCATTCCTTAAATTCAAACTCCCATATCTCGCGAACAGAATGACGAACTCGATTAATTCCTGTTGCATCTGAAAGTAGAAACTCGCCCGATTACAATGGTGTGTGTACTCTTCCCCTAGGCAATAGTAGTTATTGGTTTCGAGTATCAGACTTGCGAAAATTTTGATGGTTTCTCAACCATTCCTTAACTTCAAACTCCCATATCTCGCGAACGGATTGACGAACTCGAGAAATTCCTGTTGCATCTGAAAGCAGAAACTCGCCCGATTACAACGGTATGTGTATTTTTGCCCTAGGCAATAGTAGCTATTTGTTTCGAGTATCAGACATGCGAAAATTTTGATGGTTTCTCAACCATTCCTTAACTTCAAACTCCCATATCTCGCGAACGGATTGACGAACACGAGATATTCCTGTTGCATCTGAGAGTAGAAACTCGGCCGATTACAATGGTGTGTGTATTTTGGCCCTAGGCAATAGTAGTTATTGGTTTCGAGTATCAGACTTGCGAAAATTTTGATGGTTTCTCAACCATTCCTTAAATTCAAACCCCCATATATCGCGAACGGATTGACAAACACGAGAAATTCCTGTTGGATCTGAAAGCAGAAAGTCATCCGACTAAAACGGTATGTGTGTTTTTGCCCTAGGCCATGCTAGTTATAGGTCTCGAGTATCAGACCAGCGAAAATTTTGATGGTTTCTCAAACATTCCGTAACTTCAAACCCCCATATCTCGCGAACGGATTGACGAACTCGAGAAATTCCTGTTGCATCTGAAAGCAGAAACTCGCCCGATTACAACGGTATGTGTATTTTTGTCCTAGGCAATAGTTGCTATTGGTTTCGAGTATCAGACTTGCGAAAATTTTGATGGTTTCTCAACCATTCCTTAACTTCAAACTCCCATATCTCGCGAACGGATTGACGAACACGAGATATTCCTGTTGCATCTGAGAGTAGAAACTCGGCCGATTACAATGGTGTGTGTATTTTGGCCCTAGGCAATAGTAGTTATTGGTTTCGAGTATCAGACTTGCGAAAATTTTGATGGTTTCTCAACCATTCCTTAACTTCAAACCCCCATATATCGCGAACGGATTGACAAACACGAGAAATTCCTGTTGGATCTGAAAGCAGAAAGTCATCCGACTAAAACGGTATGTGTGTTTTTGCCCTAGGCCATGCTAGTTATAGGTCTCGAGTATCAGACTTGCGAAAATTTTTATGGTTTCTAAACCATTCCTTATATTCAAACTCCCATATCTCGCGAACGGATTGACGAACTCGAGAAATTCCTGTTGCATCTGAAAGCGGAAACTCGCCCGATTACAACGGTATGTGTATTTTTGCCCTAGGCAATAGTAGCTATTGGTTTCGAGTATCAGACTTCCGAAAATTTTGATGGTTTCTCAACCGTTCCTTAACTTCAAACTCCCATATCTCGCGAACGGATTGACGAACTCGAGAAATTCCTGTTGGATCTGAAAGCAGAAAGTCATCCGACTAAAACGGTATGTGTGTTTTTGCCCTAGGCCATGCTATTTATAGGTCTCGAGTATCAGACCAGCGAAAATTTTGATGGTTTCTCAAACATTCCGTAACTTCAAACTCCCATATCTCGCGAACGGATTGACGAACTCGAGAAATTCCTGTTGCATCTGAGAGCAGAAACTCGCCCGATTACAACGGTGTGTGTATTTTTGTCCTAGGCAATAGTTGCTATTGGTTTCGAGTATCAGACTTGCGAAAATTTTGATGGTTTCTCAACCGTTCCTTAACTTCAAACTCCCATATCTCGCGAACGGACTGACGAACTGGAGAAATTCCTGTTGCATCTGAAAGCAGAAACTCGCCCGATTACAATGGTATGTGTATTTTTGCCCTAGGCCATAGTAGTTATTGGATTCAAGTATCAGATTTGCGAAAATTTTGATGGTTTCTCAACCATTCCTTAAGTTCACACTCCCATATCTCGCGAACGAATTGACGAATTCGAGAATTTCCTATTGCATCTGAAAGCAGAACCTCGCCCGATTACAACGGTATGTGTATTTTTGCCCTAAGCCATAGTAGTTATTGGTTTCGAGTATCAGACTTTCGAAAATTGTGATGGTTTCTCATGCATTCGTTAAATTCAAACTCCCATATCTCGCGAACAGAATGACGAACTCGATTAATTCCTGTTGCATCTGAAAGTAGAAACTCGCCCGATTACAATGGTGTGTGTACTCTTCCCCTACGCAATAGTAGCTATTGGTTTCGAGTATCAGACATGCGAAAATTTTGATGGTTTCTCAACCGTTCCTTAACTTCAAACTCCCATATCTCGCGAACGGATTGACGAACTCGAGAAATTCCTGTTGCATCTGAATACAGAAACTCGCCCGATTACAATGGTGTGTGTACTTTTCCCCTAGGCCATTCCAGTTATTGGTTTCGAGTATCAGACTTGCGAAAATTTGTTGGTTTCTCAACCATTCCTTAACTTCAAACCCCCATATATCGCGAACGGATTGACAAACACGAGAAATTCCTTTTGGATCTGAAAGCAGAAAGTCATCCGACTAAAACGGTATGTGTGTTTTTGCCCTAGGCCATGCTATTTATAGGTCTCGAGTATCAGACCAGCGAAAATTTTGATGGTTTCTCAAACATTCCGTAACTTCAAACTCCCATATCTCGCGAACGGATTGACGAACTCGAGAAATTCCTGTTGCATCTGAGAGCAGAAACTCGCCCGATTACAACGGTGTGTGTATTTTTGTCCTAGGCAATAGTTGCTATTGGTTTCGAGTATCAGACTTGCGAAAATTTTTATGGTTTCTAAACCATTCCTTATATTCAAACTCCCATATCTCGCGAACGGATTGACGAACTCGAGAAATTCCTGTTGCAGCTGGAAGCAGAAAGTCGCCCGACTACAACGGTATTTGTATTTTTGCCCAAGGCAATAGTAGTTATTGGTTTCGAGTATCAGACTTGCGAAAATTTTGATGGTTTCTCAACCGTTCCTTAACTTCAAACTCCCATATCTCGCGAACGGATTGACGAACTCGAGAAATTCCTGTTGCATCTGGAAACAGAAGGTCGCCCGATTACAGCGGTATTTGTATTTTTGCCCTAGGCAATAGTAGTTATTGGTTTCGAGTATCAGACTTGCGAAAATTTTGATGGTTTCTCAACCATTCCTTAACTTCAAACTCCCATATCTCGCGAACAGAATGACGAACTCGATTAATTCCTGTTGCATCTGAAAGTAGAAGCTCGCCCGATTACAATGGTGTGTGTACTTTTCCCCGCGGCAATAGTAGTTATTGGTTTCGAGTATCAGACTTGCGAAAATTTTGATGGTTTCTCAACCATTCCTTAACTTCAAGCTCCCATATCTCGCGAACGGATTGACGAACTCGGGAAATTCCTGTTGCATCTGAAAGCAGAAACTCGCCCGATTACAACGGTATGTGTATTTTTGCCCTAGGCAATAGTAGCTATTGGTTTCGAGTATCAGACTTGCGAAAATTTTGATGGTTTCTCAACCGTTCCTTAACTTCAAACTCCCATATCTCGCGAAAGGATTGACGAACTCGAGAAATTCCTGTTGCATCTGAAAGCAGAAACTCGCCCGATTACAATGGTATGTGTATTTTTGCCCTAGGCCATAGTAGTTATTGGATTCAAGTATCAGATTTGCGAAAATTTTGATGGTTTCTCAACCGTTCCTTAACTTCACACTCCCATATCTCGCGAACGGATTGACGAACTCGAGAAATTCCTGTTGCATCTGAAAGCAGAAACTCGCCCGATTACAGCGGTATTTGTATTTTGGCCCTAGGCAATAGTAGTTATTGGTTTCGAGTATCAGACTTGCGAAAATTTTGATGGTTTCTCAACCATTCCTTAACTTCAAACCCCCATACATCGCGAACGGATTGACAAACACGAGAAATTCCTGTTGGATCTGAAAGCAGAAAGTCATCCGACTAAAACGGTATGTGTGTTTTTGCCCTAGGCCATGCTAGTTATAGGTCTCGAGTATCAGACCAGCGAAAATTTTGATGGCTTCTCAAACATTCCGTAACTTCAAACTCCCATATCTCGCGAACGGATTGACGAACTCGATTAATTCCTGTTGCATCTGAAAGTAGAAACTCGCCCGATTACAATGGTGTGTGTACTTTTCCCCTCGGCAATAGTAGTTATTGGTTTCGAGTATCAGACTTGCGAAAATTTTGATGGTTTCTCAACCATACCTTAACTTCAAACTCCCATATCTCGCGAACGGATTGACGAACACGAGATATTCCTGTTGCATCTGAGAGTAGAAACTCGGCCGATTACAATGGTGTGTGTATTTTGGCCCTAGGCAATAGTAGTTATTGGTTTCGAGTATCAGACTTGCGAAAGTTTTGATGGTTTGTCAACCATTCCTTAACTTCAAACACCCATACATCGCGAACGGATTGACAAACACGAGAAATTCCTGTTGGATCTGAAAGCAGAAAGTCATCCGACTAAAACGGTATGTGTGTTTTTGCCCTAGGCCATGCTAGTTATAGGTCTCGAGTATCAGACCAGCGAAAATTTTGATGGCTTCTCAAACATTCCGTAACTTCAAACTCCCATATCTCGCGAACGGATTGACGAACTCGAGAAATTCCTGTTGCAGCTGGAAGCAGAAAGTCGCCCGACTACAACGGTATTTGTATTTTTGCCCTAGGCAATAGTAGTTATTGGTTTCGAGTATCAGACTTGCGAAAATTTTGATGGTATCTCAACCATTCCTTAACTTCAAACTCCCATATCTCGCGAACGGATTGACGAACTCGGGAAATTCCTGTTGCATCTGAAAGCAGAAACTCGCCCGATTACAACGGTATGTGTATTTTTGCCCTAGGCAATGGTAGCTATTGGTTTCGAGTATCAGACTTGCGAAAATTTTGATGGTTTCTCAACCGTTCCTTAACTTCAAACTCCCATATCTCGCGAACGGATTGACGAACTCGAGAAATTCCTGTTGCATCTGAAAGCAGAAACTCGCTCGACTACAATGCTGTGTGTACTCTTCCCCTAGGCAATAGTAGTTATTGGTTTCGAGTAACAGACTTGCGAAAATTTTGATGGTTTCTCAACCATTCCTTAACTTCAAACTCCCATATCTCGCGAACGGATTGACGAACTCGAGAAATTCCTGTTGCATCTGAAAGTAGAAACTCGCCCGATTACAATGGAGTGTGTACTTTTCCCCTAGGCCACTCCAGTTATTCGTTTATAGCATCAGTATTGCGAAAATTTTGAGGCGTTCTCAACCATTCCTTAACTTTAAACTCCCATATCTCGCGAACGGATTGACGACCTCGAGAAATTCCTGTTGCATCTGAAAGTAGAAACTCGCCCGATTACAATGGCGTGTGTACTTTTCCCCTAGGCCATTCCAGTTAGTGGTTTCGAGTATCAAACTTGAGAAAATTTTGATGCGTTCTCAACCGTTCCTTAACTTCAAACTCCCATATCTCGCGAACGGATTGACGACCTCGAGAAATTCCTGTTGCATCTGAAAGTAGAAACTCGCCCGATTACAATGGTGTGTGTACTTTTCCCCTCGGCAATAGTAGTTATTGGTTTCGAGTATCAGACTTGCGAAAATTTTGATGGTTTCTCAATCATTCCTTAACTTCAAACTCCCATATCTTGCGAACGGATTGACGAACTCGAGAAATTCCTGTTGCATCTGAAAGCAGAAACTCGCCCGATTACAACGGTATGTGTATTTTTGCCCTAGGCAATAGTAGCTATTGGTTTCGAGTATCAGACATGCGAAAATTTTGATGGTTTCTCAACCGTTCCTTAACTTCAAACTCCCATATCTCGCGAACGGATTGACGAACACGAGATATTCCTGTTGCATCTGAGAGTAGAAACTCGGCCGATTACAATTGTGTGTGTATTTTGGCCCTAGGCAATAGTAGTTATTGGTTTCGAGTATCAGACTTGCGAAAGTTTTGATGGTTTGTCAACCATTCCTTAACTTCAAACTCCCATACTTCGCGAACGGATAGGCGAACTCGAGATATTCCTGTTGCATCTGAAAGCAGAAACTCGCCGGATTACAACGGTACGTGTATTTTTCCCCTAGGCCATTCCAGTTATTGGTTTCGAGTATCAGACTTGCGAAAATTTTGATGGTTTCTCAACCATTCCTTAACTTCAAACCCCCATACATCGCGAACGGATTGACAAACACGAGAAATTCCTGTTGGATCTGAAAGCAGAAAGTCATCCGACTAAAACGGTATGTGTGTTTTTGCCCTAGGCCATGCTAGTTATAGGTCTCGAGTATCAGACCAGCGAAAATTTTGATGGCTTCTCAAACATTCCGTAACTTCAAACTCCCATATCTCGCGAACGGATTGACGAACTCGAGAAATTCCTGTTGCAGCTGGAAGCAGAATGTCGCCCGACTACAACGGTATTTGTATTTTTGCCCTAGGCAATAGTAGTTATTGGTTTCGAGTATCAGACTTGCGAAAATTTTGATGGTATCTCAACCATTCCTTAACTTCAAACTCCCATATCTCGCGAACGGATTGACGAACTCGGGAAATTCCTGTTGCATCTGAAAGCAGAAACTCGCCCGATTACAACGGTATGTGTATTTTTGCCCTAGGCAATGGTAGCTATTGGTTTCGAGTATCAGACTTGCGAAAATTTTGATGGTTTCTCAACCGTTCCTTAACTTCAAACTCCCATATCTCGCGAACGGATTGACGAACTCGAGAAATTCCTGTTGCATCTGAAAGCAGAAACTCGCTCGATTACAATGGTGTGTGTACTCTTCCCCTAGGCAATAGTAGTTATTGGTTTCGAGTAACAGACTTTGCGAAAATTTTGATGGTTTCTCAACCATTCCTTAACTTCAAACTCCCATATCTCGCGAACGGATTGACGAACTCGAGAAATTCCTGTTGCATCTGAAAGTAGAAACTCGCCCGATTACAATGGAGTGTGTACTTTTCCCCTAGGCCATTCCAGTTATTCGTTTATAGCATCAGTATTGCGAAAATTTTGATGCGTTCTCAACCATTCCTTAACTTTAAACTCCCATATCTCGCGAACGGATTGACGACCTCGAGAAATTCCTGTTGCATCTGAAAGTAGAAACTCGCCCGATTACAATGGTGTGTGTACTTTTCCCCTAGGCCATTCCAGTTAGTGGTTTCGAGTATCAGACTTGAGGAAATTTTGATGCGTTCTCAACCGTTCCTTAACTTCAAACTCCCATATCTCGCGAACGGATTGACGACCTCGAGAAATTCCTGTTGCATCTGAAAGTAGAAGCTCGCCCGATTACAATGGTGTCGGTACTTTTCCCCTAGGCCATTCCAGTTATTGGTTTCGAGTATCAGACTTGAGAAAATTTTGATGCGTTCTCAACCATTCCTTAACTTCAAACTCCCATATCTCGCGAACGGATAGACGAACTCGAGAATTTCCTATTGCATCTGAAAGCAGAAACTCGCCCGATTACAAAGTTATGTGTATTTTTGCCCTAGGCCATTCCAGTTATTGGTTTCGAGTATCAGACTTGCGAAAATTGTGATGGTTTCTCAACCATTCCTTAAATTCAAACTCCCATATCTCTCGAACAGAATGACGAACTCGATTAATTCCTGTTGCATCTGAAAGTAGAAGCTCGCCCGATTACAATGGTGTCGGTACTTTTCCCCTAGGCCATTCCAGTTATTGGTTTCGAGTATCAGACTTGAGAAAATTTTGATGGTTTCTCAACCATTCCTTAACTTCAAACCCCCATACATCGCGAACGGATTGACGAACTCGAGAAATTCCTATTGCAGCTGGAAGCAGAAAGTCGCCCGACTACAACGGTATTTGTATTTTTGCCCTAGGCAATAGTAGTTATTGGTTTCGAGTATCAGACTTGCGAAAATTTTGATGGTATCTCAACCATTCCTTAACTTCAAACTCCCATATCTCGCGAACGGATTGACGAACTCGAGAAATTCCTGTTGCATCTGAAAGCAGAAACTCGCTCGATTACAATGGTGTGTGTACTCTTCCCCTAGGCAATAGTAGTTATTGGTTTCGAGTAACAGACTTTGCGAAAATTTTGATGGTTTCTCAACCATTCCTTAACTTCAAACTCCCATATCTCGCGAACGGATTGACGAACTCGAGAAATTCCTGTTGCATCTGAAAGTAGAAACTCGCCCGATTACAATGGAGTGTGTACTTTTCCCCTAGGCCATTCCAGTTATTCGTTTATAGCATCAGTATTGCGAAAATTTTGATGCGTTCTCAACCATTCCTTAACTTTAAACTCCCATATCTCGCGAACGGATTGACGACCTCGAGAAATTCCTGTTGCATCTGAAAGTAGAAACTCGCCCGATTACAATGGTGTGTGTACTTTTCCCCTAGGCCATTCCAGTTAGTGGTTTCGAGTATCAGACTTGAGGAAATTTTGATGCGTTCTCAACCGTTCCTTAACTTCAAACTCCCATATCTCGCGAACGGATTGACGACCTCGAGAAATTCCTGTTGCATCTGAAAGTAGAAGCTCGCCCGATTACAATGGTGTCGGTACTTTTCCCCTAGGCCATTCCAGTTATTGGTTTCGAGTATCAGACTTGAGATAATTTTGATGCGTTCTCAACCATTCCTTAACTTCAAACTCCCATATCTCGCGAACGGATAGACGAACTCGAGAATTTCCTATTGCATCTGAAAGCAGAAACTCGCCCGATTACAAGGTTATGTGTATTTTTGCACTAGGCCATTCCAGTTATTGGTTTCGAGTATCAGACTTGCGAAAATTGTGATGGTTTCTCAACCATTCCTTAAATTCAAACTCCCATATCTCTCGAACAGAATGACGAACTCGATTAATTCCTGTTGCATCTGAAAGTAGAAACTCGCCCGATTACAATGGTGTGTGTACTTTTCCCCTAGGCAATAGTAGTTATTGGTTTCGAGTATCAGACGCGCGAAAATTTTGATGGTTTCTCAACCATTCCTTAACTTCAAACTCCCATATCTCGCGAACAGAATGACGAACTCGATTAATTCCTGTTGCGTCTGAAAGTAGAAACTCGCCCGATTACAATGGTGTGTGTACTTTTCCCCTAGGCCATTCCAGTTAGTGGTTTCGAGTATCAGACTTGAGAAAATTTTGATGCGTTCTCAACCGTTCCTTAACTTCAAACTCCCATATCTCGCGAACGGATTGACGACCTCGAGAAATTCCTGTTGCATCTGAAAGTAGAAGCTCGCCCGATTACAATGGTGTCGGTACTTTTCCCCTAGGCAATTCCAGTTATTGGTTTCGAGTATCAGACTTGAGAAAATTTTGATGCGTTCTCAACCATTCCTTAACTTCAAACTCCCATATCTCGCGAACGGATTGACGAACTCGAGAATTTCCTATTGCATCTGAAAGCAGAAACTCGCCCGATTACAAGGTTATGTGTATTTTTGCCCTAGGCCATTCCAGTTATTGGTTTCGAGTATCAGACTTGCGAAAATTGTGATGGTTTCTCAACCATTCCTTAAATTCAAACTCCCATATCTCTCGAACAGAATGACGAACTCGATTAATTCCTGTTGCATCTGAAAGTAGAAACTCGCCCGATTACAATGGTGTGTGTACTTTTCCCCTAGGCAATAGTAGCTATTGGTTTCGAGTATCAGACATGCGAAAATTTTGATGGTTTCTCAACCGTTCCTTAACTTCAAACTCCCATATCTCGCCAACGGATTGACGAACTCGAGAAATTCCTGTTGCATCTGAATACAGAAACTCGCCCGATTACAATGGTGTGTGTACTTTTCCCCTAGGGCATTCCAGTTATTGGTTTCGAGTATCAGACTTGCGAAAATTTTGATGGTTTCTCAACCATTCCTTAACTTCAAACCCCCATATCTCGCGAACGGATTGACAATCACGAGAAATTCCTGATGGATCTGAAAGCAGAAAGTCATCCGATTACAACGGTAGGTGTATTTTTGCCCTAGGTAATAGTAGTTATTGGTTTCGAGTATCAGACTTGCGAAAATTTTGATGGTTTCTCAACCATTCCTTAACTTCAAACTCCCATATCTCGCGAACGGATTGACGAACACGAGACATTCCTGTTGCATCTGAGAGTAGAAACTCGGCCGATTACAATGGTGTGTGTATTTTGGCCCTAGGCAATAGTAGTTATTGGTTTCGAGTATCAGACTTGCGAAAGTTTTGATGGTTTGTCAACCATTCCTTAACTTCAAGCTCCCATACCTCGCGAACGGATTGGCGAACTCGAGATATTCCTGTTGCATCTGAAAGCAGAAACTCGCCCGATTACAACGGTACGTGTATTTTTCCCTTAGGCCATTCCAGTTATTGGTTTCGAGTATCAGACTTGCGAAAATTTTGATGGTTTCTCAACCATTCCTTAACTTCAAACCCCCATATATCGCGACCGGATTGACAAACACGAGAAATTCCTGTTGGATCTGAAAGCAGAAAGTCATCCGACTAAAACGGTATGTGTGTTTTTGCCCTAGGCCATGCTAGTTATAGGTCTCGAGTATCAGACCAGCGAAAATTTTGATGGCTTCTCAAACATTCCGTAACTTCAAACTCCCATATCTCGCGAACGGATTGACGAACTCGGGAAATTCCTGTTGCATCTGAAAGCAGAAACTCGCCCGATTACAACGGTATGTGTATTTTTGCCCTAGGCAATAGTAGCTATTGGTTTCGAGTATCAGACTTGCGAAAATTTTGATGGTTTCTCAACCGTTCCTTAACTTCAAACTCCCATATCTCGCGAACGGATTGACGAACTCGAGAAATTCCTGTTGCATCTGAAAGCAGAAACTCGCTCGATTACAATGGTGTGTGTATTCTTCCCCTAGGCAATAGTAGTTATTGGTTTCGAGTAACAGACTTGCGAAAATTTTGATGGTTTCTCAACCATTCCTTAACTTCAAACTCCCATATCTCGCGAACGGATTGACGAACTCGAGAAATTCCTGTTGCATCTGAAAGTAGAAACTCGCCCGATTACAATGGTGTGTGTACTTTTCCCCTAGGCCATTCCAGTTATTCGTTTATAGCATCAGAATTGCGAAAATTTTGATGCGTTCTCAACCATTCCTTAACTTTAAACTCCCATATCTCGCGAACGGATACACGACCTCGAGAAATTCCTGTTGCATCTGAAAGTAGAAACTCGCCCGATTACAATTGTGTGTGTACTTTTCCCCTAGGCCATTCCAGTTAGTGGTTTCGAGTATCAGACTTGAGAAAATTTTGATGCGTTCTCAACCGTTCCTTAACTTCAAACTCCCATATCTCGCGAACGGATTGACGACCTCGAGAAATTCCTGTTGCATCTGAAAGTAGAAACTCGCCCGATTACAATGGTGTGGGTACTTTTCCCCTAGGCCATTCCAGTTATTGGTTTCGAGTATCAGACTTGAGAAAATTTTGATGCGTTCTCAACCATTCCTTAACTTCAAACTCCCATATCTCGCGAACGGATTGACGAACTCGAGAATTTCCTATTGCATCTGAAAGCAGAAACTCGCCCGATTACAAGGTTATGTGTATTTTTGCCCCAGGCCATTCCAGTTATTGGTTTCGAGTATCAGACTTGCGAAAATTGTGATGGTTTCTCAACCATTCCTTAAATTCAAACTCCCATATCTCTCGAACAGAATGACGAACTCGATTAATTCCTTTTGCATCTGAAAGTAGAAACTCGCCCGATTACAATGGTGTGTGTACTTTTCCCCTAGGCAATAGTAGTTATTGGTTTCGAGTATCAGACTTGCGAAAATTTTGATGGTTTCTCAAACATCCCTTAACTTCAAACTCCCATATCTCGCGAACGGATTGACGAACTCGAGAAATTCCTGTTGCATCTGGAAGCAGAAGGTCGCCCGATTACAGCGGTATTTGTATTTTTGCCCTAGGCAATAGTAGTTATTGGTTTCGAGTATCAGACATGCGAAAATATTGATGGTTTCTCAACCGTTCCTTAACTTCAAACTCCCATATCTCGCGAACGGATTGACGAACTCGAGAAATTCCTGTTGCATCTGAATACAGAAACTCGCCCGATTACAATGGTGTGTGTACTTTTCCCCTAGGCCATTCCAGTTATTGGTTTCGAGTATCACACTTGCGAAAATTTTGATGGTTTCTCAACCATTCCTTAACTTCAAACCCCCATATCTCGCGAACGGAATGACAATCACGAGAAAATCCTGATGGATCTGAAAGCAGAAAGTCATCCGATTACAACGGTAGGTGTATTTTTGCCCTAGGCAATAGTAGTTATTGGTTTCGAGTATCAGACTTGCGAAAATTTTGATGGTTTCTCAACCATTCCTTAACTTCAAACTCCCATATCTCGCGAACGGATTGACGAACACGAGATATTCCTGTTGCATCTGAGAGAAGACACTCGGCCGATTACAATGGTGTGTGTATTTTGGCCCTAGGCAATAGTAGTTATTGGTTTCGAGTATCAGACTTGCGAAAGTTTTGATGGTTTGTCAACCATTCCTTAACTTCAAACTCCCATACCTCGCGAACGGATTGGCGAACTCGAGAATTTCCTGTTGCAGCTGGAAGCAGAAAGTCGCCCGACTACAACGGTATTTGTATTTTTGCCTTAGGCAATACTAGTTAGTGGTTTCGAGTATCAGACTTGCGAAAATTTTGATGGTTTCTCAACCATTCCTTAACTTCAAACCCCCATATATCGCGAACGGATTGACAAACACGAGAAATTCCTGTTGGATCTGAAAGCAGAAAGTCATCCGACTAAAACGGTATGTGTGTTTTTGCCCTAGGCCATGCTAGTTATAGGTCTCGAGTTTCAGACCAGCGAAAATTTGGATGGTTTCTCAACCATTCCTTAACTTCAAACTCCCATATCTCGCGAACGGATTGACGAACTCGAGAAATTCCTGTTGCGTCTGAAAGCAGAAACTCGCCCGATTACAACGGTATGTGTATTTTTGCCCTAGACCATAGTAGTTATCGGTTTCGAGTATCAGATTCCGAAAATTTTGATGGTTTCTCAACCATTCCTTACCTTCAAACTCCCATATCTCGCGAACCGATTGACGAACTCGAGAAATTCCTGTTGCATCTGAAAGTAGAAACTCGCCCGATTACAACGGTATGTGTATTTTTCCCCTGGGCTATTCCAGTTATTGGTTTCGAGTACCAGACTTGCGAAAATTTTGATGGTTTCTCAACCATTCCTTACCTTCAAACTCCCATATCTCGCGAACCGATTGACGAACTCGAGAAATTCCTGTTGCATCTGAAAGTAGAAGCTCGACAGATTACAATGGTGTGTGTACTTTTCCCCTAGGCCATTCCAGTTTTTCGTTTCTAGCATCAGAATTGCGAAAATTTTGATGGTTTCTCAACCATTCCTTAACTTCAAACTCCCATATCTCGGGAACGGATTGACGAACTCGAGAAATTCCTGTTGCATCTAAAAGTAGAAACTTGCCCGATTAAAACGGTGTGTGTATTTTTGCCCTAGGCCATAGTAGTTATTGATTTCGAGTATCAGACTTGCGAAAATTTTTATGCTTCCTCAACCACTCCTCAACTTCAAACCCCCATATATCGCGAACAGATTGACGAACTCGAGAAATTCCTGTTGCATCTGAAAGTAGAAACTCTCCCGATTACATCGTTGTGTGTATTTTTCCTCTAGGCCATTTCAGTTATTGGTTTCGAGTATCAGACTTGCGAAAATGTTGATGGTTTCTCAACCATTCCTTAACTTCAAACTCCCATATCTCGCGAACGGATTGACGAACTCGAGAAATTCCTGTTGCATCTGAAAGTAGAAACTCTCCCGATTACAGCGGTATGTGTATTTTTCCTCTATGCCTTTCCAGTTATTGGTTTCGAGTATCAGACTTGCGAAAATGTTGATGGTTTCTCAACCATTCCTTAACTTCAAACTCCCATATCTCGCGAACGGATTGACGAACTCGAGAAATTCCTGTTGCATCTAAAAGCAGAAACTCGCCCGATTACAACGGTATATGTATTTTTGCCCTAGACCATAGTAGTTAATGGCTTCGCGTATCAGATTCCGAAAATTTTGATGGTTTCTCAACCATTCCTCAACTTCAAACTCGCATATCTCGCGAACGGAATGACGAACTCGAGAAATTCCTGTTGCATCTGAAAGTAGAAACATGCCCGATTACAATGGTGTATGTACTTTTCCCCTAGGCCATTCCAGTTATTCGTTTCGAGTAACAGACTTGCGAAAATTTTGATGGATTCTCAACCATTCCTTAATTTCAAACTCGCATATCTCGCGAACGGATTGACGAACTCGAGAAATTCCTCTTGCATCTTAAAGTAGAAGCTTGCCCATTTACAACGGTATGCGTATTTTTGTCCTAGATCATAGTAGTTATTGGTTTCGAGTATCGGACTTGCGAAAATTTTGATGGATTCTCAACCCTTCCTCAACTTCAAACTCCCATATCTCGGGAACGGATTGACGAACTCGAGAAATTCCTGTTGCATCTAAAAGTAGAAATTTGCCCGATTACAATGGTGTGTGTATTTTTGCCCTAGGCCATACTAGTTATTGATTTCGAGTATCAGACTTGCGAAAATTTTTATGCTTTCTCAACCACTCCTCAACTTCAAACCCCCATATATCGCGAACAGATTGACGAACTCGAGAAATTACTGTTGCATCTGAAAGTAGAAACTCTCCCGATTACAACGGTATGTGTATTTTTCCTCTAGGCCACTCCAGTTATTGGTTTCGAGTATCAGACTTGCGAAAATTTTGATGGTTTCTCAACCATTCCTTAACTTCAAACTCCCATATCTCGCGAACGGATTGACGAACTCGAGAAATTCCTGTTGCATCTGAAAGTAGAAACTCGCCCCATTACAATGGTGTGTGTATTTTTGCCCTAGGCCATAGTAGTTATTGGTTTCGAGTATCAGACTTGCGAAAATTTTGATGGTTTCTCAACCATTCCTTACCTTCAAACTCCCATACCTCGCGAACGGATTGACGAACTCGAGAAATTCCTGTTGCATCTAAAAGTAGAAACTTGCCCGATTACAATGGTGTGGGTATTTTTGCCCTAGGCCATAGTAGTTATTGATTTCGAGTATCAGACTTGCGAAAATTTTTATGCTTTCTCAACCACTCCTCAACTTCAAACCCCCATATATCGCGAACAGATTGACGAACTCGAGAAATTCCTGTTGCATCTGAAAGTAGAAACTCTCCCGATTACAACGGTATGTGTATTTTTCCTCTAGGCCAGTCCAGTTATTGGTTTCGAGTATCAGACTTGCGAAAATGTTGATGGTTTCTCAACCATTCCTTAACTTCAAACTCCCATATCTCGCGAACGGATTGACGAACTCGAGAAATTCCAGTTGCATCTGAAAGCAGAAACTCGCCCGTTTACAACGGTATGTGTATTTTTGCCCTAGGCCATAGTAGTTACTGGTTTCGAGTATCAGACTTGCGAAAATTTGGATGGTTTCTCAACCATTCCTTAATTTCAGACTCCCATATCTCGCGAACGGATTGACGAACTCGAGAAATTCCTGTTGCATCTGAAAGCAGAAACTCGCCCGATTACAACGGTATGTGTATTCTTGCCCTAGACCATAGTAGTTATCGGTTTCGAGTATCAGATTCCGAAAATTTTGATGGTTTCTCAACCATTCCTTAACTTCAAACTCCCATATCTCGCGAACGGATTGACGAACTCGAGAAATTCCTGTTGCATCTGAAAGCACAAACTCGCCCGATTACATTGGTACGTGTATTTTTGCCCTAGACCATAGTAGTTATCGGTTTCGAGTATCAGATTCCGAAAATTTTGATGGTTTCTCAACCATTCCTTAACTTCAAACTCCCATATCTCGCGAACGGATTGAGGAAATCGAGAAATTCCTGTTGCCTCTGAAAGTAGAAACTCGCCCCATTACAATGGTGTGTGTATTTTTGCCTTAGGGCATAGTAGTTATTGGTTTCGAGTATCAGACTTGCGACAATCTTGATGGTTTCTCAACCATTCCTTACCTTCAAACTCCCATATCTCGCGAACCGATTGACGAACTCGAGAAATTCCTGTTGTATCTGAAAGTAGAAGCTCGACAGATTACAATGGTGTGTGTACTTTTCCCCTAGGTCATTCCAGTTATTGGTTTCGAGTATCAGATTTGCGAAAATTTTGATGGTTTCTCAACCATTCCTTAACTTCAAACTCCCATATCTCGCGAACGGATTGACGAACTCGAGAAATTCCTGTTGTATCTGAAAGTAGAAGCTCGCCCGATTACTATGGTGTGTGTACTTTTCCCCTAGTCCATTCCAGTTTTTCGTTTCTAGCATCAGAATTGCGAAAATTTTGATGGTTTCTCAACCATTCCTTAACTTCAAACTCCCATATCTCGCGAACCGATTGATGAACTCGAGAAATTCCTGTTGCATCTGAAAGTAGAAACTCGCCCGATTACAGCGGTATGTGTATTTTTCCCCTGGGCTATTCCAGTTATTGGTTTCGAGTATCAGACTTGCGAAAATTTTGATGGTTTCTCAACCATTCCTTCACTTCAAACTCCCATATCTCGCGAACGGATTGACGAACTCGAGAAATTCCTGTTGCATCTGAAAGTAGAAGCTCGCCCGATTACTATGGTGTGTGTACTTTTCCCCTAGGCCATTCCAGTTTTTCGTTTCTAGCATCAGAATTGCGAAAATTTTGATGGTTTCTCAGCCATTCCTTAACTTCAAACTCCCATATCTCGCGAACGGATTGACGAACTCGAGAAATTCCTGTTGCATCTAAAAGTAGAAACTTGCCCGATTACAATGGTGTGTGTATTTTTGCCCTAGGCCATGGTAGTTATTGATTTCGAGTATCAGACTTGCGAAAATTTTGGTGGTTTCTCAACCATTCCTTAACTTCAAACTCCCATATCTCGCGGACGGATTGACGAACTCGAGGAATTCCTGTTGCATCTGAAAGTAGAAGCTCGCCCGATTACTATGGTGTGTGTACTTTTCCCCTAGGCCATTCCGGTTTTTCGTTTCTAGCATCAGAATTGCGAAAATTTTGATGGTTTCTCAACCATTCCTTAACTTCAAACTCCCATATCTCGCGAACGGATTGACGAACTCGAGAAATTCCTGTTGCATCTGAAAGCACAAACTCGCCCGATTACATTGGTATGTGTATTTTTGCCCTAGACCATAGAAGTTATCGGTTTCGAGTATCAGATTCCGAAAATTTTGATGGTTTCTCAACCATTCCTTACCTTCAAACTCCCATATCTCGCGAACCGATTGACGAACTCGAGAAATTCCTGTTGCATCTAAAAGTAGAAACTTGCCCGATTAAAATGGTGTGTGTATTTTTGCCCTAGGCCATAGTAGTTATTGATTTCGAGTATCAGACTTGCGAAAATTTTTATGCTTTCTCAACCACTCCTCAACTTCAAACCCCCATATATCGCGAACAGATTGACGAACTCGAGAAATTCCTGTTGCATCTGAAAGTAGAAACTCTCCCGATTACAACGGTGTGTGTATTTTTCCTCTAGGCCATTTCAGTTAATGGTTTCGAGTATCAGACCAGCGAAAATTTTGATGGCTTCTCAAACATTCCGTAACTTCAAACTCCCATATCTCGCGAACGGATTGACGAACTCGAGAAATTCCTGTTGCAGCTGGAAGCAGAAAGTCGCCCGACTACAACGGTATTTGTATTTTTGCCCTAGGCAATAGTAGTTATTGGTTTCGAGTATCAGACTTGCGAAAATTTGGATGGTTTCTCAACCATTCCTTAACTTCAGACTCCCATATCTCGCGAACGGATTGACGAACTCGAGAAATTCCTGTTGCATCTGAAAGTAGAAACTCTCCCGATTACAGCGGTATGTGTATTTTTCCTCTATGCCTTTCCAGTTATTGGTTTCGAGTATCAGACTTGCGAAAATGTTGATGGTTTCTCAACCATTCCTTATCTTCAAACTCCCATATCTCGCGAACGGATTGACGAACTCGAGAAATTCCTGTTGCATCTAAAAGCAGAAACTCGCCCGATTACAACGGTATATGTATTTTTGCCCTAGACCATGGTAGTTAATGGCTTCGCGTATCAGATTCCGAAAATTTTGATGGTTTCTCAACCATTCCTCAACTTCAACCTCGCATATCTCGCGAACGGAATGACGAACTCGAGAAATTCCTGTTGCATCTGAAAGTAGAAACATGCCCGATTACAATGGTGTATGTACTTTTCCCCTAGGCCATTCCAGTTATTCGTTTCGAGTAACAGACTTGCGAAAATTTTGATGGATTCTCAACCATTCCTTAATTTCAAACTCGCATATCTCGCGAACGGATTCACGAACTCGAGAAATTCCTCTTGCATCTTAAAGTAGAAGCTTGCCCATTTACAACGGTATGCGTATTTTTGTCCTAGATCATAGTAGTTATTGGTTTCGAGTATCGGACTTGCGAAAATTTTGATGGATTCTCAACCCTTCCTCAACTTCAAACTCCCATATCTCGCGAACGGATTGATGAACTCGAGAAATTCCAGTTGCATCTGAAAGCAGAAACTCGCCCGTTTACAACGGTATGTGTATTTTGGCCCTAGGCCATAGTAGTTATTGATTTCGAGTATCAGACTTGCGAAAATTTTTATGGTTTCTCAAACACTCCTCAACTTCAAACCCCCATATATCGCGAACAGATTGACGAACTCGAGAAATTCCTGTTGCATCTGAAAGTACAAACTCTCCCGATTACAACGGTATGTGTATTTTTCCTCTAGGCCATTCCAGTTATTGGTTTCGAGTATCAGACTTGCGAAAATGTTGATGGTTTCTCAACCATTCCTTGACTTCAAACTCCCATATCTCGGGAACGGATTGACGAACTCGAGAAATTCCTGTTGCATCTAAAAGTAGAAACTTGCCCGATTACAATGGTGTGTGTATTTTTGCCCTAGGCCATAGTAGTTATTGATTTCGAGTATCAGACTTGCGAAAATTTTTATGCTTTCTCAACCACTCCTCAACTTCAAACCCTCATATATCGCGAACAGATTGACGAACTCGAGAAATTCCTGTTGCATCTGAAAGTAGAAACTCTCCCGATTACAACGGTATGTGTATTTTTCCTCTAGGCCACTCCAGTTGTTGGTTTCGAGTATCAGACTTGCGAAAATGTTGATGGTTTCTCAACCATTCCTTAACTTCAAACTCCCATATCTCGCGAACGGATTGATGAACTCGAGAAATTCCAGTTGCATCTGAAAGCAGAAACTCGCCCGTTTACAACGGTATGTGTATTTTTGCCCTAGGCCATAGTAGTTATTGGTTTCGAGTATCAGACTTGCGAAAATTTGGATGGTTTCTCAACCATTCCTTAACTTCAGACTCCCATATCTCGCGAACGGATTGACGAACTCGAGAAATTCCTGTTGCATCTGAAAGCAGAAACTCGCCCGATTACAACGGTATGTGTATTCTTGCCCTAGACCATTGTAGTTATCGTTTTCGAGTATCAGATTCCGAAAATTTTGATGGTTTCTCAACCATTCCTTAACTTCAAACTCCCATATCTCGCGAACGGATTGACGAACTCGAGAAATTCCTGTTGCATCTGAAAGCACAAACTCGCCCGATTACATTGGTACGAGTATTTTTGCCCTAGACCATAGTAGTTATCGGTTTCGAGTATCAGATTCCGAAAATTTTGATGGTTTCTCAACCATTCCTTAACTTCAAACTCCCATACCTCGCGAACGGATTGAGGAAATCGAGAAATTCCTGTTGCCTCTGAAAGTAGAAACTCGCCCCATTACAATGGTGTGTGTATTTTTGCCCTAGGCCATAGTAGTTATTGGTTTCGAGTATCAGACTTACGAAAATTTTGATGGTTTCTCAACCATTCCTTACCTTCAAACTCCCATATCTCGCGAACCGATTGACGAACTCGAGAAATTCCTGTTGCATCTGAAAGTAGAAACTCGCCCGATTACAACGGTATGTGTATTTTTCCCCTGGGCTATTCCAGTTATTGGTTTCGAGTATCAGATTTGCGAAAATTTTGATGGTTTCTCAACCATTCCTTAACTTCAAACTCCCATATCTCGCGAACGGATTGACGAACTCGAGAAATTCCTGTTGCATCTGAAAGTAGAAGCTCGCCCGATTACTATGGTGTGTGTACTTTTCCCCTAGTCCATTCCAGTTTTTCGTTTCTAGCATCAGAATTGCGAAAATTTTGATGGTTTCTCAACCATTCCTTAACTTCAAACTCCCATATCTCGCGAACGGATTGATGAACTCGAGAAATTCCTGTTGCATCTGAAAGCAGAAACTCGCCCGATTACAACGGTATGTGTATTTTTGCCCTATACCATAGTAGTTATCGGTTTCGAGTATCAGATGCCGAAAATTTTGATGGTTTCTCAACCGTTCCTTAACTTCAAACTCCCATATCTCGCGAACGGATTGACGAACTCGAGAAATTCCTGTTGCATCTGAAAGCACAAACTCGCCCGATTACATCGGTGTGTGTATTTTTGCCCTAGACCATACTAGTTATCGGTTTCGAGTATCAGATTCCGAAAATTTTGATGGTTTCTCAACCATTCCTTACCTTCAAACTCCCATATCTCGCGAACCGATTGACGAACTCGAGAAATTCCTGTTGCATCTGAAAGTAGAAACTCGCCCGATTACAGCGGTATGTGTATTTTTCCCCTGGGCTATTCCAGTTATTGGTTTCGAGTATCAGACTTGCGAAAATTTTGATGGTTTCTCAACCATTCCTTCACTTCAAACTCCCATATCTCGCGAACGGATTGACGAACTCGAGAAATTCCTGTTGCATCTGAAAGTAGAAGCTCGCCCGATTACTATGGTGTGTGTACTTTTCCCCTAGGCCATTCCAGTTTTTCGTTTCTAGCATCAGAATTGCGAAAATTTTGATGGTTTCTCAGCCATTCCTTAACTTCAAACTCCCATATCTCGCGAACGGATTGACGAACTCGAGAAATTCCTGTTGCATCTAAAAGTAGAAACTTGCCCGATTACAATGGTGTGTGTATTTTTGCCCTAGGCCATGGTAGCTATTGATTTCGAGTATCAGACTTGCGAAAATTTTGGTGGTTTCTCAACCATTCCTTAACTTCAAACTCTCATATCTCGCGAACGGATTGACGAACTCGAGAAATTCCTGTTGCATCTAAAAGTAGAAACTTGCCCGATTACAATGGTGTGTGTATTTTTGCCCTAGGCCATAGTAGTTATCGGTTTCGAGTATCAGATTCCGAAAATTTTGATGGTTTCTCAACCATTCCTTAACTTCAAACTCCCATATCTCGCGAACGGATTGACGAACTCGAGAAATTCCTGTTGTATCTGAAAGCACGAACTCGCCCGATTACATTGGTACGTGTATTTTTGCCCTAGACCATAGTAGTTATCGGTTTCGAGTATCAGATTCCGAAAATTTTGATGGTTTCTCAACCGTTCCTTAACTTCAAACTCCCATATCTCGCGAACGGATTGACGAACTCGAGAAATTCCTGTTGCATCTGAAAGCACAAACTCGCCCGATTACATCGGTGTGTGTATTTTTGCCCTAGACCATACTAGTTATCGGTTTCGAGTATCAGATTCCGAAAATTTTGATGGTTTCTCAACCATTCCTTACCTTCAAACTCCCATATCTCGCGAACCGATTGACGAACTCGAGAAATTCCTGTTGCATCTGAAAGTAGAAACTCGCCCGATTACAGCGGTATGTGTATTTTTCCCCTGGGCTATTCCAGTTATTCGTTTCGAGTATCAGACTTGCGAAAATTTTGACGGTTTCTCAACCATTCCTTAACTTCAAACTCCCATATCTCGCGAACGGATTGACGAACTCGAGAAATTCCTGTTGCATCTGAAAGTAGAAGCTCGCCCGATTACTATGGTGTGTGTACTTTTCCCCTAGGCCATTCCAGTTTTTCGTTTCTAGCATCAGAATTGCGAAAATTTTGATGGTTTCTCAGCCATTCCTTAACTTCAAACTCCCATATCTCGCGAACGGATTGACGAACTCGAGAAATTCCTGTTGCATCTAAAAGTAGAAACTTGCCCGATTACAATGGTGTGTGTATTTTTGCCCTAGGCCATAGTAGTTATTGATTTCGAGTATCAGACTTGCGAAAATTTTTATGGTTTCTCAACCATTCCTTAACTTCAAACTCCCGTATCTCGCGAACGGATTGACGAACTCGAGAAATTCCTGTTGCATCTGAAAGCAGAAACTCGCCCGTTTACAACGGTATGTGAATTTTTGCCCTAGGCCATAGTTGTCATTGGTTTCGACTATCAGACTTGCGAAAATTTTGGTGGTTTCTCAACCATTCCTTAACTTCAAACTCCCATATCTCGCGAACGGATTGACGTACTCGAGAAATTCCTGTTGCATCTGAAAGCAGAAACTCGCCCGTTTACAACGGTATGTGCATTTTTGCCCTAGGCCATAGTAGTTATTGGTTTAGAGTATAAGACTTGCGAAAATTTGATGGTTTCTCAACCATTCCTAAACTTCAAACTCCCATATCTCGCGAACGGATTGACTAACTCGAGAAATTCCTGTTGCAGCTGAAAGTAGAGACTCGCCCGATTACAACGGTATGTTTATTTTTGTTCTAGACCATAGTAGTTATTGGTTTCGGGTATCAGATTCCGATAAATTTTGATGGTTTCTCAACCATTCCTCAACTTCAAACTCCCATATCTCGGGAACGGATTGACGAACTCGAGAAATTCCTGTTGCATCTAAAAGTAGACACTTGCCCGATTACAATGGTGTGTGTATTTTTGCCCTAGACCATAGTAGTTAATGGCTTCGCGTATCAGATTCCGAAAATTTTGATGGTTTCTCAACCGTTCCTTAACTTCAAACTCCCATATCTCGCGAACGGATTGACGAACTCGAGAAATTCCTGTTGCATCTGAAAGCACAAACTCGCCCGATTACATCGGTGTGTGTATTTTTGCCCTAGACCATACTAGTTATCGGTTTCGAGTATCAGATTCCGAAAATTTTGATGGTTTCTCAACCATTCCTTACCTTCAAACTCCCATATCTCGCGAACCGATTGACGAACTCGAGAAATTCCTGTTGCATCTGAAAGTAGAAACTCGCCCGATTACAGCGGTATGTGTATTTTTCCCCTGGGCTATTCCAGTTATTGGTTTCGAGTATCAGACTTGCGAAAATTTTGATGGTTTCTCAACCATTCCTTAACTTCAAACTCCCATATCTCGCGAACGGATTGACGAACTCGAGAAATTCCTGTTGCATCTGAAAGTAGAAGCTCGCCCGATTACTATGGTGTGTGTACTTTTCCCCTAGGCCATTCCAGTTTTTCGTTTCTAGCATCAGAATTGAGAAAATTTGGATGGTTTCTCAACCATTCCTTAACTTCAGACTCCCATGTCTCGCGAACGGATTGACGAACTCGAGAAATTCCTGTTGCATCTGAAAGTAGAAACTCTCCCGTTTACAGCGGTATGTGTATTTTTCCTCTATGCCTTTCTAGTTATTGGTTTCGAGTATCAGACTTGCGAAAATGTTGATGGTTTCTGAACCATTCCTTAACTTCAAACTCCCATATCTCGCGAACGGATTGACGAACTCGAGAAATTCCTGTTGCATCTGAAAGCAGAAACTCGCCCGTTTACAACGGTATGTGCATTTTTGCCTTAGGCCATAGTAGTTATTGGTTTCGAGTATCAGACTTGCGAAAATTTGGATGGTTTCTCAACCATTCCTTAACTTCAGACTCCCATGTCTCGCGAACGGATTGACGAACTCGAGAAATTCCTGTTGCATCTGAAAGTAGAAACTCTCCCGTTTACAGCGGTATGTGTATTTTTCCTCTATGCCATTCCAGTTATTGGTTTCGAGTATCAGACTTGCGAAAATGTTGATGGTTTCTGAACCATTCCTTAACTTCAAACTCCCATATCCCGCGAACGGATTGACGAACTCGAGAAATTCCTGTTGCATCTAAAAGCAGAAACTCGCCCGATTACAACGGTATATGTATTTTTGCCCTAGACCATAGTAGTTAATGGCTTCGCGTATCAGATTCCGAAAATTTTGATGGTTTCTCAACCGTTCCTTAACTTCAAACTCCCATATCTCGCGAACGGATTGACGAACTCGAGAAATTCCTGTTGCATCTGAAAGCACAAACTCGCCCTATTACATCGGTGTGTGTATTTTTGCCCTAGACCATACTAGTTATCGGTTTCGAGTATCAGATTCCGAAAATTTTGATGGTTTCTCAACCATTCCTTACCTTCAAACTCCCATATCTCGCGAACCGATTGACGAACTCGAGAAATTCCTGTTGCATCTGAAAGTAGAAACTCTCCCGTTTACAGCGGTATGTGTATTTTTCCTCTATGCCATTCCAGTTATTGGTTTCGAGTATCAGACTTGCGAAAATGTTGATGGTTTCTGAACCATTCCTTAACTTCAAACTCCCATATCCCGCGAACGGATTGACGAACTCGAGAAATTCCTGTTGCATCTAAAAGCAGAAACTCGCCCGATTACAACGGTATATGTATTTTTGCCCTAGACCATAGTAGTTAATGGCTTCGCGTATCAGATTCCGAAAATTTTGATGGTTTCTCAACCGTTCCTTAACTTCAAACTCCCATATCTCGCGAACGGATTGACGAACTCGAGAAATTCCTGTTGCATCTGAAAGCACAAACTCGCCCGATTACATCGGTGTGTGTATTTTTGCCCTAGACCATACTAGTTATCGGTTTCGAGTATCAGATTCCGAAAATTTTGATGGTTTCTCAACCATTCCTTACCTTCAAACTCCCATATCTCGCGAACCGATTGACGAACTCGAGAAATTCCTGTTGCATCTGAAAGTAGAAACTCGCCCGATTACAGCGGTATGTGTATTTTTCCCCTGGGCTACTCCAGTTATTGGTTTCGAGTATCAGATTTGCGAAAATTTTGATGGTTTCTCAACCATTCCTTAACTTCAAACTCCCATATCTCGCGAACGGATTGACGAACTCGAGAAATTCCTGTTGCATCTGAAAGTAGAAGCTCGCCCGATTACTATGGTGTGTGTACTTTTCCCCTAGGCCATTCCAGTTTTTCGTTTCTAGCATCAGAATTGCGAAAATTTGGATGGTTTCTCAACCATTCCTTAACTTCAGACTCCCATGTCTCGCGAACGGATTGACGAACTCGAGAAATTCCTGTTGCATCTGAAAGTAGAAACTCTCCCGTTTACAGCGGTATGTGTATTTTTCCTCTATGCCATTCCAGTTATTGGTTTCGAGTATCAGACTTGCGAAAATGTTGATGGTTTCTGAACCATTCCTTAACTTCAAACTCCCATATCTCGCGAACGGATTGACGAACTCGAGAAATTCCTGTTGCATCTGAAAGCAGAAACTCGCCCGTTTACAACGGTATGTGAATTTTTGCCCTAGGCCATAGTTGTCATTGGTTTCGACTATCAGACTTGCGAAAATTTTTGTGGTTTCTCAACCATTCCTTAACTTCAAACTCCCATATCTCGCGAACGGATTGACGTACTCGAGAAATTCCTGTTGCATCTGAAAGCAGAAACTCGCCCGTTTACAACGGTATGTGCATTTTTGCCCTAGGCCATAGTAGTTATTGGTTTAGAGTATAAGACTTGCGAAAATTTGATGGTTTCTCAACCGTTCCTAAACTTCAAACTCCCATATCTCGCGAACGGATTGACTAACTCGAGAAATTCCTGTTGCAGCTGAAAGTAGAGACTCGCCCGATTAGAACGGTATGTTTATTTTTGTTCTAGACCATAGTAGTTATTGGTTTCGGGTATCAGATTCCGAAAATTTTGATGGTTTCTCAACCATTCCTCAACTTCAAACTCCCATATCTCGGGAACGGATTGACGAACTCGAGAAATTCCTGTTGCATCTAAAAGTAGACACTTGCCCGATTACAATGGTGTGTGTATTTTTGCCCTAGGCCATAGGAGTTATTGATTTCGAGTATCAGACTTGCGAAAATTTTTATGCTTTCTCAACCACTCCTCAACTTCAAACCCCCATGTATCGCGAACAGATTGACGAACTCGAGAAATTCCTGTTGCATCTGAAAGTAGAAACTCTCCCGATTACAACGGTATGTGTATTTTTCCTCTAGGCCATTCCAGTTATTGGTTTCGAGTATCAGACTTGCGAAAATGTTGATGGTTTCTCAACCATTCCTTAACTTCAAACTCCCATATCTCGCGAACGGATTGACGAACTCGAGAAATTCCTGTTGCATCTGAAAGCAGAAACTCGCCCGTTTACAACGGTATGTGTATTTTTGCCTTAGGCCATAGTAGTTATTGGTTTCGAGTATCAGACTTGCGAAAATTTGGATGGTTTCTCAACCATTCCTTAACTTCAGACTCCCATGTCTCGCGAACGGATTGACGAACTCGAGAAATTCCTGTTGCATCTGAAAGTAGAAACTCTCCCGTTTACAGCGGTATGTGTATTTTTCCTCTATGCCATTCCAGTTATTGGTTTCGAGTATCAGACTTGCGAAAATGTTGATGGTTTCTGAACCATTCCTTAACTTCAAACTCCCATATCTCGCGAACGGATTGACGAACTCGAGAAATTCCTGTTGCATCTAAAAGCAGAAACTCGCCCGATTACAACGGTATATGTATTTTTGCCCTAGACCATAGTAGTTAATGGCTTCGCGTATCAGATTCCGAAAATTTTGATGGTTTCTCAACCGTTCCTTAACTTCAAACTCCCATATCTCGCGAACGGATTGACGAACTCGAGAAATTCCTGTTGCATCTGAAAGCACAAACTCGCCCGATTACATCGGTGTGTGTATTTTTGCCCTAGACCATACTAGTTATCGGTTTCGAGTATCAGATTCCGAAAATTTTGATGGTTTCTCAACCATTCCTTACCTTCAAACTCCCATATCTCGCGAACCGATTGACGAACTCGAGAAATTCCTGTTGCATCTGAAAGTAGAAACTCGCCCGATTACAGCGGTATGTGTATTTTTCCCCTGGGCTATTCCAGTTATTGGTTTCGAGTATCAGACTTGCGAAAATTTTGATGGTTTCTCAACCATTCCTTAACTTCAAACTCCCATATCTCGCGAACGGATTGACGAACTCGAGAAATTCCTGTTGCATCTGAAAGTAGAAGCTCGCCCGATTACTATGGTGTGTGTACTTTTCCCCTAGGCCATTCCAGTTTTTCGTTTCTAGCATCAGAATTGCGAAAATTTTGATGGTTTCTCAGCCATTCCTTAACTTCAAACTCCCATATCTCACGAACGGATTGACGAACTCGAGAAATTCCTGTTGCATCTAAAAGTAGAAACTTGCCCGATTACAATGGTGTGTGTATTTTTACCCTAGGCCATAGTAGTTATTGATTTCGAGTATCAGACTTGCCAAAATTTTTATGGTTTCTCAACCATTCCTTAACTTCAAACTCCCATATCTCGCGAACGGATTGACGAACTCGAGAAATTCCTGTTGCATCTGAAAGCAGAAACTCGCCCGTTTACAACGGTATGTGAATTTTTGCCCTAGGCCATGGTTGTTATTGGTTTCGAGTATCAGATTCCGAAAATTTTGATGGTTTCTCAACCGTTCCTTAACTTCAAACTCCCATATCTCGCGAACGGATTGACGAACTCGAGAAATTCCTGTTGCATCTGAAAGCACAAACTCGCCCGATTACATCGGTGTGTGTATTTTTGCCCTAGACCATACTAGTTATCGGTTTCGAGTATCAGATTCCGAAAATTTTGATGGTTTCTCAACCATTCCTTACCTTCAAACTCCCATATCTCGCGAACCGATTGACGAACTCGAGAAATTCCTGTTGCATCTGAAAGTAGAAACTCGCCCGATTACAGCGGTATGTGTATTTTTCCCCTGGGCTATTCCAGTTATTGGTTTCGAGTATCAGACTTGCGAAAATTTTGATGGTTTCTCAACCATTCCTTAACTTCAAACTCCCATATCTCGCGAACGGATTGACGAACTCGAGAAATTCCTGTTGCATCTGAAAGTAGAAGCTCGCCCGATTACTATGGTGTGTGTACTTTTCCCCTAGGCCATTCCAGTTTTTCGTTTCTAGCATCAGAATTGCGAAAATTTTGGTGGTTTCTCAACCATTCCTTGATATCAAACTCCCATATCTCGCGAACGGATTGACGAACTCGAGAAATTCCTGTTGCATCTGAAAGTAGAAACTCGCCCTATTACAATGGTGTGTGTACTTTTCCCCTAGGCCATTCCAGTTATTGGTATCGAGTATCAGACTTGCGTAAATTTTGATGGTTTCTCAACCGTTCCTTAACTTCAAACTCCCATATCTCGCGAACGCATTGACGAACTCGAGAAATTCCTGTTGTATCTGAAAGCAGAAAGTCGCCCGATTACAATGGTGTGTGTACTTTTCCCCTAGGCCATTCCAGTTATTCGTTTATAGCATCAGAATTGCGAAAATTTTGATGGTTTCTCAACCATTCCTTAACATCAAACTCCCATATATCGCGAACGGATTGACGAACTCGAGAATTTCCTCTTGCGTCTGAAAGTGGAAACTCGCCCGATTACAATGGTGTGTGTACTTTTCCCCTAGGCCATTCCAGTTATTGGTATCGAATATCAGACTTGCGAAAATTTTGATGGTTTCTCAACCATTCCTTAACTTCAAACTCCCATATCTCGCGGACAGATTGACGAACTCGAGAAATTCCTGTTGCATCTGAAAGCAGAAACTCGCCCGATTACAACGGTATGTGCATTTTTGCCCTAGGCCATAGTAGTTATTGGTTTCGAGTATTAGACTTGCGAAAATTTCGATGGTTTCTCAAGCATTCCTTAACTTCAAACTCCCATATCTCGCGAACGGATTGACGAACTCGAGAAATTCCTGTTGCATATGAAAGCAGATACTCGCCCGATTACAAAGGTATGTGTATTTTTCACGTAGGCCATTGTAGTTATTGGTTTCGAGTATCAGACTTGCGAAAATTTTCATGGTTTCTCAACCATTCCTTAACTTCAAACCCCATATCTCGCGAACGGATTGACGAACTCGAGAAAGTCCTGCTGCATCTGAAACCTGAAACCCGCCCGATCACATCGGTATGTGAATTTTTGCCCTAGGCCATAGTAGTTATTGGTTTCGAGTGTCAGACTTGCGAAAATTTTGATGGTTTCTCAACCATTCCATAACATCAAACTCCCATATCTCGCGAACGGAATGACGAACTCGAGAAATTCCTGTTGCATCTGAAAGTAGAAACTCGTCCGATTATAATGGTGTGCGTACTTTTCTCTAGGCCATTCCAGTTATTGGTTTCGAGTATCAGATTTGCGAAAATTTTGATGGTTTCTCAACCACTCCTTAACTTCAAACTCCCATATCTCACGAACGGATTGACGAACTCGAGAAATTCCTGTTGCATCTAAAAGCAGAAACTCGCCCGATTACAACGGTGTGTGGTTTTGCCCTAGGCCATAGTGGTTATTGATTTCGAGTATCAGACATGCGAAAATTTTGACTGTTTCTCAAGCATTCCTTATTTTCAAACCCCCATATCTCGCGAACGGATTGACGAACTCGAGAAATTCCTGTTGCATATGAAAGCAGATACTCACCCGATTACAACGGTATGTGTATTTTTCACGTAGGCCATTCCATTTATTGGTTTCGAGTATCAGACTTGCGAAAATTTTCATGGTTTCTCAACCACTCCTTAACTTCAAACTCCCATATCTCGCGAACGGATCGACGAACTCGAGAAATTCCTGTTGCATCTGAAAGCACAAACTCGCCCGATTACATCGGTGTGTGTATTTTTGCCCTAGACCATACTAGTTATCGGTTTCGAGTATCAGATTCCGAAAATTTTGATGGTTTCTCAACCATTCCTTACCTTCAAACTCCCATATCTCGCGAACGGATTGACGAACTCGAGAAATTCCTGTTGCACCTAAAAGTAGACACTTGCCCGATTACAATGGTGTGTGTATTTTTGCCCTAGGCCATAGGAGTTATTGATTTCGAGTATCAGACTTGCGAAAATTTTTATGCTTTCTCAACCACTCCTCAACTTCAAACCCCCATGTATCGCGAACAGATTGACGAACTCGAGAAATTCCTGTTGCATCTGAAAGTAGAAACTCTCCCGATTACAACGGTATGTGTATTTTTCCTCTAGGCCATTCCAGTTATTGGTTTCGAGTATCAGACTTGCGAAAATGTTGATGGTTTCTCAACCATTCCTTAACTTCAAACTCCCATATCTCGCGAACGGATTGACGAACTCGAGAAATTCCTGTTGCATCTGAAAGCAGAAACTCGCCCGTTTACAACGGTATGTGTATTTTTGCCTTAGGCTATAATAGTTATTGGTTTCGAGTATCAGACTTGCGAAAATTTGGATGGTTTCTCAACCATTCCTTAACTTCAGACTCCCATGTCTCGCGAACGGATTGACGAACTCGAGAAATTCCTGTTGCATCTGAAAGTAGAAACTCTCCCGTTTACAGCTGTATGTGTATTTTTCCTCTATGCCATTCCAGTTATTGGTTTCGAGTATCAGACTTGCGAAAATGTTGATGGTTTCTGAACCATTCCTTAACTTCAAACTCCCATATCTCGCGAACGGATTGACGAACTCGAGAAATTCCTGTTGCATCTAAAAGCAGAAACTCGCCCGATTACAACGGTATATGTATTTTTGCCCTAGACCATAGTAGTTAATGGCTTCGCGTATCAGATTCCGAAAATTTTGATGGTTTCTCAACCGTTCCTTAACTTCAAACTCCCATATCTCGCGAACGGATTGACGAACTCGAGAAATTCCTGTTGCATCTGAAAGCACAAACTCGCCCGATTACATCGGTGTGTGTATTTTTGCCCTAGACCATACTAGTTATCGGTTTCGAGTATCAGATTCCGAAAATTTTGATGGTTTCTCAACCATTCCTTACCTTCAAACTCCCATATCTCGCGAACCGATTGACGAACTCGAGAAATTCCTGTTGCATCTGAAAGTAGAAACTCGCCCGATTACAGCGGTATGTGTATTTTTCCCCTGGGCTATTCCAGTTATTGGTTTCGAGTATCAGACTTGCGAAAATTTTGATGGTTTCTCAACCATTCCTTAACTTCAAACTCCCATATCTCGCGAACGGATTGACGAACTCGAGAAATTCCTGTTGCATCTGAAAGTAGAAGCTCGCCCGATTACTATGGTGTGTGTACTTTTCCCCTAGGCCATTCCAGTTTTTCGTTTCTAGCATCAGAATTGCGAAAATTTGGATGGTTTCTCAACCATTCCTTAACTTCAGACTCCCATGTCTCGCGAACGGATTGACGAACTCGAGAAATTCCTGTTGCATCTGAAAGTAGAAACTCTCCCGTTTACAGCGGTATGGGTATTTTTCCTCTATGCCATTCCAGTTATTGGTTTCGAGTATCAGACTTGCGAAAATGTTGATGGTTTCTGAACCATTCCTTAACTTCAAACTCCCATATCTCGCGAACGGATTGACGAACTCAAGAAATTCCTGTTGCATCTGAAAGCAGAAACTCGCCCGTTTACAACGGTATGCGAATTTTTGCCCTAGGCCATAGTTGTCATTGGTTTCGACTATCAGACTTGCGAAAATTTTGGTGGTTTCTCAACCATTCCTTAACTTCAAACTCCCATATCTCGCGAACGGATTGACTAACTCGAGAAATTCCTGTTGCAGCTGAAAGTAGAGACTCGCCCGATTACAACGGTATGTTTATTTTTGTTCTAGACCATAGTAGTTATTGGTTTCGGGTATCAGATTCCGAAAATTTTGATGGTTTCTCAACCATTCCTCAACTTCAAACTCCCATATCTCGGGAACGGATTGACGAACTCGAGAAATTCCTGTTGCATCTAAAAGTAGACACTTGCCCGATTACAATGGTGTGTGTATTTTTGCCCTAGGCCATAGGAGTTATTGATTTCGAGTATCAGACTTGCGAAAATTTTTATGCTTTCTGAACCACTCCTCAACTTCAAACCCCCATGTATCGCGAACAGATTGACGAACTCGAGAAATTCCTGCTGCATCTGAAAGTAGAAACTCTCCCGATTACAACGGTATGTGTATTTTTCCTCTAGGCCATTCCAGTTATTGGTTTCGAGTATCAGACTTGCGAAAATGTTGATGGTTTCTCAACCATACCTTATCTTCAAACTCCCATATCTCGCGAACGGATTGACGAACTCGAGAAATTCCTGTTGCATCTGAAAGCAGAAACTCGCCCGTTTACAACGGTATGTGTATTTTTGCCTTAGGCCATAGTAGTTATTGGTTTCGAGTATCAGACTTGCGAAAATTTGGATGGTTTCTCAACCATTCCTTAACTTCAAACTCCCATATCTCGCGAACGGATTGACGAACTCGAGAAATTCCTGTTGCATCTGAAAGTAGAAGCTCGCCCGATTACTATGGTGTGTGTACTTTTCCCCTAGGCCATTCCAGTTTTTCGTTTCTAGCATCAGAATTGCGAAAATTTTGATGGTTTCTCAGCCATTCCTTAACTTCAAACTCCCATATCTCACGAACGGATTGACGAACTCGAGAAATTCCTGTTGCATCTAAAAGTAGAAACTTGCCCGATTACAATGGTGTGTGTATTTTTACCCTAGGCCATAGTAGTTATTGATTTCGAGTATCAGACTTGCGAAAATTTTTATGGTTTCTCAACCATTCCTTAACTTCAAACTCCCATATCTCGCGAACGGATTGACGAACTCGAGAAATTCCTGTCGCATCTGAAAGCAGAAACTCGCCCGTTTACAACGGTATGTGAATTTTTGCCCTAGGCCATGGTTGTTATTGGTTTCGAGTATCAGATTCCGAAAATTTTGATGGTTTCTCAACCGTTCCTTAACTTCAAACTCCCATATCTCGCGAACGGATTGACGAACTCGAGAAATTCCTGTTGCATCTGAAAGCACAAACTCGCCCGATTACATCGGTGTGTGTATTTTTGCCCTAGACCATACTAGTTATCGGTTTCGAGTATCAGATTCCGAAAATTTTGATGGTTTCTCAACCATTCCTTACCTTCAAACTCCCATATCTCGCGAACCGATTGACGAACTCGAGAAATTCCTGTTGCATCTGAAAGTAGAAACTCGCCCGATTACAGCGGTATGTGTATTTTTCCCCTGGGCTATTCCAGTTATTGGTTTCGAGTATCAGACTTGCGAAAATTTTGATGGTTTCTCAACCATTCCTTAACTTCAAACTCCCATATCTCGCGAACGGATTGACGAACTCGAGAAATTCCTGTTGCATCTGAAAGTAGAAGCTCGCCCGATTACTATGGTGTGTGTACTTTTCCCCTAGGCCAATCCAGTTTTTCGTTTCTAGCATCAGAATTGCGAAAATTTTGGTGGTTTCTCAACCATTCCTTGATATCAAACTCCCATATCTCGCGAACGGATTGACGAACTCGAGAAATTCCTGTTGCATCTGAAAGTAGAAACTCGCCCTATTACAATGGTGTGTGTACTTTTCCCCTAGGCCATTCCAGTTATTGGTATCGAGTATCAGACTTGCGTAAATTTTGATGGTTTCTCAACCATTCCTTAACTTCAAACTCCCATATCTCGCGGACGGATTGACGAACTCGAGAAATTCCTGTTGCAAATGAAAGCAGATACTCGCCCGATTACAACGGTATGTGTATTTTTCCCCTAGGCCTCTGTAGTTATTGGTTTCGAGTGTCAGACTTGCGAAAATTTTGATGGTTTCTCAACCATTCCTTAACATCAAACTCCCATATCTCGCGAACGGAATGACGAACTCGAGAAATTCCTGTTGCATCTGAAAGTAGAAACTCGCCCGATTATAATGGTGTGTGTACTTTTCCCTAGGCCATTCCAGTTATTGGTTGCGAGTATCAGACTTGCGAAAATTTTGATGGTTTCTCAACCGTTCCTTAACTTCATCCAACCATATCTCGCGAACGGAATGACGAACTCGAGAAATTCCTGTTGCATGTGAAAGTAGAAACTCGCCCGATTACAACGGTATGTGTATTTTTCCCCTAGGCCTCTGTAGTTATTGGTTTCGAGTATCAGACTTGCGAAAATTTTGATGGTTTCTCAACCATTCCTTAACATCAAACTCCCATATATCGCGAACGGATTGACGAACTCGAGAATTTCCTCTTGCGTCTGAAAGTGGAAACTCGCCCGATTACAATGGTGTGTGTACTTTTCCCCTAGGCCATTCCAGTTATTGGTATCGAATATCAGACTTGCGAAAATTTTGATGGTTTCTCAACCATTCCTTAACTTCAAACTCCCATATCTCGCGGACAGATTGACGAACTCGAGAAATTCCTGTTGCATCTGAAAGCAGAAACCCGCCCGATCACATCGGTATGTGAATTTTTGCCCTAGGCCATGGTTGTTATTGGTTTCGAGTATCAGATTCCGAAAATTTTGATGGTTTCTCAACCGTTCCTTAACTTCAAACTCCCATATCTCGCGAACGGATTGACGAACTCGTGAAATTCCTGTTGCATCTGAAAGCACAAACTCGCCCGATTACATCGGTGTGTGTATTTTTGCCCTAGACCATACTAGTTATCGGTTTCGAGTATCAGATTCCGAAAATTTTGATGGTTTCTCAACCATTCCTTACCTTCAAACTCCCATATCTCGCGAACCGATTGACGAACTCGAGAAATTCCTGTTGCATCTGAAAGTAGAAACTCGCCCGATTACAGCGGTATGTGTATTTTTCCCCTGGGCTATTCCAGTTATTGGTTTCGAGTATCAGACTTGCGAAAATTTTGATGGTTTCTCAACCATTCCTTAACTTCAAACTCCCATATCTCGCGAACGGATTGACGAACTCGAGAAATTCCTGTTGCATCTGAAAGTAGAAGCTCGCCCGATTACTATGGCGTGTGTACTTTTCCCCTAGGCCATTCCAGTTTTTCGTTTCTAGCATCAGAATTGCGAAAATTTTGGTGGTTTCTCAACCATTCCTTGATATCAAACTCCCATATCTCGCGAACGGATTGACGAACTCGAGAAATTCCTGTTGCATCTGAAAGTAGAAACTCGCCCTATTACAATGGTGTGTGTACTTTTCCCCTAGGCCATTCCAGTTATTGGTATCGAGTATCAGACTTGCGTAAATTTTGATGGTTTCTCAACCATTCCTTAACTTCAAACTCCCATATCTCGCGGACGGATTGACGAACTCGAGAAATTCCTGTTGCAAATGAAAGCAGATACTCGCCCGATTACAACGGTATGTGCATTTTTCCCCTAGGCCTCTGTAGTTATTGGTTTCGAGTGTCAGACTTGCGAAAATTTTGATGGTTTCTCAACCATTCCTTAACATCAAACTCCCATATCTCGCGAACGGAATGACGTACTCGAGAAATTCCTGTTGCATCTGAAAGTAGAAACTCGCCCGATTATAATGGTGTGTGTACTTTTCCCTAGGCCATTCCAGTTATTGGTTGCGAGTATCAGACTTGCGAAAATTTTGATGGTTTCTCAACCGTTCCTTAACTTCATCCAACCATATCTCGCGAACGGAATGACGAACTCGAGAAATTCCTGTTGCATGTGAAAGTAGAAACTCGCCCGATTACAACGGTATGTGTATTTTTCCCCTAGGCCTCTGTAGTTATTGGTTTCGAGTATCAGACTTGCGAAAATTTTGATGGTTTCTCAACCATTCCTTAACATCAAACTCCCATATATCGCGAACGGATTGACGAACTCGAGAATTTCCTCTTGCGTCTGAAAGTGGAAACTCGCCCGATTACAATGGTGTGTGTACTTTTCCCCTAGGCCATTCCAGTTATTGGTATCGAATATCAGACTTGCGAAAATTTTGATGGTTTCTCAACCATTCCTTAACTTCAAACTCCCATATCTCGCGGACAGATTGACGAATTCGAGAATTTCCTATTGCATCTGAAAGCAGAACCTTGCCCGATTACAACGGTATGTGCATTTTTGCCCTAGGCCATAGTAGTTATTGGTTTCGAGTATTAGACTTGCGAAAATTTCGATGGTTTCTCAAGCATTCCTTAACTTCAAACTCCCATATCTCGCGAACGGATTGACGAACTCGAGAAATTCCTGTTGCATCTGAAAGTAGATACTCGCCCGATTACAAAGGTATGTGTATTTTTCACGTAGGCCATTGTAGTTATTGGTTTCGAGTATCAGACTTGCGAAAATTTTCATGGTTTCTCAACCATTCCTTAACTTCAAACCCCATATCTCGCGAACGGATTGACGAACTCGAGAAAGTCCTGCTGCATCTGAAACCTGAAACCCGCCCGATCACATCGGTATGTGAATTTTTGCCCCAGGCCATAGTAGTTATTGGTTTCGAGTGTCAGACTTGCGAAAATTTTGATGGTTTCTCAACCATTCCATAACATCAAACTCCCATATCTCGCGAACGGAATGACGAACTCGAGAAATTCCTGTTGCATCTGAAAGTAGAAACTCGCCCGATTATAATGGTGTGCGTACTTTTCCCTAGGCCATTCCAGTTATTGGTTTCGAGTATCAGATTTGCGAAAATTTTGATGGTTTCTCAACCACTCCTTAACTTCAAACTCCCATATCTCACGAACGGATTGGCGAACTCGAGAAATTCCTGTTGCATCTAAAAGCAGAAACTCGCCCGATTACAACGGTGTGTGGTTTTGCCCTAGGCCATAGTGGTTATTGATTTCGAGTATCAGACATGCGAAAATTTTGACTGTTTCTCAAGCATTCCTTATTTTCAAACCCCCATATCTCGCGAACGGATTGACGAACTCGAGAAATTCCTGTTGCATATGAAAGCAGATACTCACCCGATTACAACGGTATGTGTATTTTTCACGTAGGCCATTCCATTTATTGGTTTCGAGTATCAGACTTGCGAAAATTTTCATGGTTTCTCAACCACTCCTTAACTTCAAACTCCCATATCTGGCGAACGGATCGACGAACTCGTGAAATTCCTGTTGCGTCTGAAAGTGGAAACTCGCCCGATTACAAAGGTATGTGTACTTTTCCCCCAGGCCATTCCAGTTATTGGTTTCGAGTATCAGACCAACGAAAATTTTGATGATTTCTCAACCATTCCTTAACTTGAAACTCCCATATCTCGCGAACGGATTGACGAACTCGAGAAATTCCTGTTGCATCTGAAAGCAGAAACTCGCCCGATTACAGCGGTATGTGAATTTTTGCCCTAGGCCATAGTAGTTATTGGTCTCGAATATCAGACTTTCGAAAATTTTGATGGGTCTCAACCATTCCTTAACTTCAAACACCCATATCTAACGAACGGATTGACGAACTCGAGAAATTCCTTTTGCATCTGAAAGTAGAAACTCTCCCCATTACAACGGTATGTGTATTTTTCCCCTAGGCCTCTGTAGTTATTGGTTTCGAGTATCAGACTTGCGAAAATTTTGATGGTTTCTCAACCATTCCTTAACATCAAACTCCCATATATCGCGAACGGATTGACGAACTCGAGAAATTCCTCTTGCGTCTGAAAGTGGAAACTCGCCCGATTACAATGGTGTGTGTACTTTTCCCCTCGGCCATTCCAGTTATTGGTATCGAATATCAGACTTGCGAAAATTTTGATGGTATCTCAACCATTCCTTAACTTCAAACTCCCATATCTCGCGGACAGATTGACGAACTCGAGAAATTCCTGTTGCATCTGAAAGTAGAAACTCGCCCGATTACAATGGTGTGTGTACTTTTCCCCTAGGCCATTCCAGTTATTGGTATCGAGTATCAGACTTGCGAAAATATTGATGGTTTCTCAACCATTCCTTAACTTCAAACTCCCATATCTCACGAACGGATTGACGAACTCGAGAAATTCCTGTTGCATCTAAAAGCAGAAACTCGCCCGATTACAACGGTGTGTGGTTTTGCCCTAGGCCACAGTGGTTATTGATTTCGAGTATCAGACATGCGAAAATTTTGACTGTTTCTCAAGCATTCCTTATTTTCAAACCCCCATATCTCGCGAACGGATTGACGAACTCGAGAAATTCCTGTTGCATATGAAAGCAGATACTCACCCGATTACAACGGTATGTGTATTTTTCACGTAGGCCATTCCATTTATTGGTTTCGAGTATCAGACTTGCGAAAATTTTCATGGTTTCTCAACCACTCCTTAACTTCAAACTCCCATATCTGGCGAACGGATCGACGAACTCGTGAAATTCCTGTTGCGTCTGAAAGTGGAAACTCGCCCGATTACAAAGGTATGTGTACTTTTCCCCCAGGCCATTCCAGTTATTGGTTTCGAGTATCAGACCAACGAAAATTTTGATGATTTCTCAACCATTCCTTAACTTGAAACTCCCATATCTCGCGAACGGATTGACGAACTCGAGAAATTCCTGTTGCATCTGAAAGCAGAAACTCGCCCGATTACAGCGGTATGTGAATTTTTGCCCTAGGCCATAGTAGTTATTGGTCTCGAATATCAGACTTTCGAAAATTTTGATGGGTCTCAACCATTCCTTAACTTCAAACACCCATATCTAACGAACGGATTGACGAACTCGAGAAATTCCTTTTGCATCTGAAAGTAGAAACTCTCCCCATTACAACGGTATGTGTATTTTTCCCCTAGGCCTCTGTAGTTATTGGTTTCGAGTATCAGACTTGCGAAAATTTTGATGGTTTCTCAACCATTCCTTAACATCAAACTCCCATATATCGCGAACGGATTGACGAACTCGAGAAATTCCTCTTGCGTCTGAAAGTGGAAACTCGCCCGATTACAATGGTGTGTGTACTTTTCCCCTCGGCCATTCCAGTTATTGGTATCGAATATCAGACTTGCGAAAATTTTGATGGTATCTCAACCATTCCTTAACTTCAAACTCCCATATCTCGCGGACAGATTGACGAACTCGAGAAATTCCTGTTGCATCTGAAAGTAGAAACTCGCCCGATTACAATGGTGTGTGTACTTTTCCCCTAGGCCATTCCAGTTATTGGTATCGAGTATCAGACTTGCGAAAATATTGATGGTTTCTCAACCATTCCTTAACTTCAAACTCCCATATCTCACGAACGGATTGACGAACTCGAGAAATTCCTGTTGCATCTAAAAGCAGAAACTCGCCCGATTACAACGGTGTGTGGTTTTGCCCTAGGCCACAGTGGTTATTGATTTCGAGTATCAGACATGCGAAAATTTTGATTGTTACTCAACCATTCCTTATTTTCAATCCCCCATATCTCGCGAACGGATTGACGAACTCGAGAAATTCCTGTTGCATATGAAAGCAGATACTCGCCCGATTACAAAGGTATGTGTATTTTTCACGTAGGCCATTGTAGTTATTGGTTTCGAGTATCAGACTTGCGAAAATTTTCATGGTTTCTCAACCATTCCTTAACTTCAACCACCCATATCTCGCGAACCGAATGACGAACTCGAGAAAGTCCTGTTGCATGTGAAAGTAGAAACTCGCCCGATTACAACGGTATGTTCATTTTTCCCCTAGGCCTCTGTAGTTATTGGTTTCGAGTATCAGAATTGCGAAAATTTTGATGGTTTCTCAAGCATTCCTTAACTTCGAACTCCCATATCTCGCGAACGGATTGACGAACTCGAGAAATTCCTGTTGCATCTGAAAGTAGAGACTCGCCCGATTACAATGGTGTGCGTACTTTTCCCCTAGGCCATTCCAGTTATTGGTATCGACTATCAGACTTGCGACAATTTTCATGGTTTCTCAACCATTTCTTAACTTCAAACTACCATATCTCGCGAACGGAATGACGAACTCGAGAAATTCCTGTTGCATCTGAAAGTAGAAGCTCGCCCGATTACAATGGTGTGTGTACTTTTCCCTAGGCCATTCCAGTTATTGGTTTCGAGTATCAGACTTGCGAAAATTTTGATGGTTTCTCAACCACTCTTTAACTTCAAATTCCCATATCTCGCGAACGGATCGACGAACTCGTGAAATTCCTGTTGCTTCTGAAAGTGAAAACTCGCCCGATTACAAAGGTATGTGTACTTTTCCCCTAGGCCATTCCAGTTATTGGTTTCGAGTATCAGACCAGCGAAAATTTTGATGATTTCTCAACCATTCCTTAACTTCAAACTCCCATATCTCGCGAACGGATTGACGAACTCGAGAAATTCCTGTTGCATCTGAAAGCAGAAACTCGCCCGATTACAACGGTATGCTCATTTTTGCCCTAGGCCATAGTAGTTATTGGTTTCGAGTATTAGACTTGCGAAAATTTCGATGATTTCTCAACCATTCCTTAACTTCAAACTCCCATATCTCGCGGACGGATTGTCGAACTCGAGAAATTCCTATTGCATATGAAAGCAGATACTCGCCCGATTACAACGGTATGTGTATTTTTCACGAAGGCCATTGTAGTTACTGGTTTCGATTATCAGACTTGCGAAAATTTTCATGGTTTCTCAACCATTCCTTACCTTCAAACCCCATATCTCGCGAACCGATTGACGAACTCGAAAAAGTCCTGTTGCATCTGAAAGCAGAAACCCGCCCGATTACAGCGGTTTTTGAATTTTTGGCCTAGGCCATAGTAGTTATTGGTTTCGAGTATCAGACTTGCGAAAATTTTGATGGTTTCTCAAACGTTCCTTAACTTCAACCAACCATATCTCGCGAACGGAATAACGAACTCGAGAAAGTCCTGTTGCATGTGAAAGTAGAAACTCGGCCGATTACAACGGGATGTGTATTTTTCCCCTGGGCCTCTGTAGTTATTGGTTTCGAGTGTCAGTCTTGCGAAAATTTCTATGATTTCTCAACCATTCCTTAACTTCAAACTCCCATATCTCGCGGACGGATTGACGAACTCGAGAAATTCCTGTTGCATCTGAAAGTAGAAACTCGCCCGATTATAATGGTGTGTGTACTTTTCCCGTAGGCCATTCCAGTTATTGGTTTCGAGTATCAGAGCAGCGAAAATTTTGATGGTTTCTCAACCATTCCTTAACTTCAAACTCCCATATCTCGCGAACAGAATGACGAACTCGAGAAATTCCTGTTGCATCTGAAAGTAGAAGCTCGCTCGATTACAATGGTGTGCGTACTTTTCCCCTAGGCCATTCCAGTTATTCGTTTCTGGCATCAGAATTGCGAAAATTTTGTGGTTTCTCAACCATTCTTTAACTTCAAACTCCCATATCTCGGAGACGGATTGACGAACTCGAGAAATTCCTGTTGCGACTGAAAGTGGAAACTCGCCCGATTACAAAGGTGTGTGTACTTTTCCCCTAGGCAATTCCAGTTATTGGTTTCGAGTATCAGACCAGCGAAAATTTTGATGATTTCTCAACCATTCCTTAACTTCAAACTCCCATACCTCGCGCACGGATTGACGATCTCGAGAAATTCCTGTTGCATCTGAAAGCAGAAACTCGCCCGATTACAACGGTATGTGCATTTTTGCCCTAGGCCATAGTAGTTACTGGTTTCGAGTATCAGACTCGCGAAAATTTTGATGGTTTCTCAAGCATTCCTTAACTTCAAACTCCCATATCTCGCGAACGGATTGACGAACTCGAGAAATTCCTGTTGCATCTGAAAGTAGAAACTCGCCCGAATACAATGGTGTGTCTACTTTTCCCCTAGGCCATTCCAGTTATTGGTTTCGAGTATCAGACCAGTGAAAATTTTGATGGTTTCTCAACCACTCCTTAACTTCAAACTCCCATATCTCTCGAACGGATCAACGAACTCGTGAAATTCCTGTTGCTTCTGAAAGTGGAAACTCGCCCGATTACAAAGGTATGTGTACTTTTCACGTAGGCCATTGTAGTTATTGGTTTCGAGTATCAGACTTGCGAAAATTTTCATGGTTTCTCAACCATTCCTTACCTTCAAACCCCATATCTCGCGAACCGATTGACGAACTCGAAAAAGTCCTGTTGCATCTGAAAGCAGAAACCCGCCCGATTACAGCGGTATGTGAATTTTTGGCCTAGGCCATAGTAGTTATTGGTTTCGAGTATTAGACTTGCGAAAATTTCGATGGTTTCCCAAGCATTCCTTAACTTCAAACTCCCATATCTCGCGAACGGATACACGAACTCGAGAAATTCCTGTTGCATCTGAAATTAGAAACTCGCCCGATTATGATGGTGTGTGTACTTTTCCCGTAGGCCATTCCAGTTATTGGTTTCAAGTATCAGACTTGCGAAAATTTTGATGGTTTCTCAAACGTTTCTTAACTTCTACCAACCATATCTCGCGAACGGAATGACGAACTCGAGAAAGTCCTGTTGCATGTGAAAGTAGAAACTCGTCCGATTACAACGGTATGTGTATTTTTCCCCTAGGCAATTCCAGTTATTGGTTTGGAGTATCAGACCAGCGAAAATTTTGATGATTCCTCAACCATTCCTTAACTTCAAACTCCCATACCTCGCGAACGGATTGACAAACTCGTGAAATTCCTGTTGCGTTTGAAAGCGGAAACTCGCCCGATTACAAAAGTATGTGTACTTTTCCCCTAGGCCATAGTAGTTATTGGTTTCGAGTATTAGACTTGCGAAAATTTCGATGATTTCTCAACCATTCCTTAACTTCAAACTCCCATATCTCGCGGACGGATTGTCGAACTCGAGAAATTCCTGTTGCATATGAAAGCAGATACTCGCCCGATTACAACGGTATGTGTATTTTTCACGAAGGCCATTGTAGTTATTGGTTTCGAGTATCAGACTTGCGAAAATTTTCATGGTTTCTCAACCATTCCTTACCTTCAAACCCCATACCTCGCGAACCGATTGACGAACTCGAAAAAGTCCTGTTGCATCTGAAAGCAGAAACCCGCCCGATTACAGCGGTTTGTGAATTTTTGGCCTAGGCCATAGTAGTTATTGGTTTCGAGTATTAGACTTGCGAAAATTTCGATGGTTTCTCAAGCATTCCTTAACTTCAAACTCCCATATCTCGCGAACGGATAGACGAACTCGAGAAATTCCTGTTGCATCTGAAAGTAGAAACTCGCCCCATTATAATGGTGTGTGTACTTTTCCCGTAGGCCATTCCAGTTATTGGTTTCGAGTATCAGACTTGCGAAAATTTTGATGGTTTCTCAAACGTTCCTTAACTTCAACCAACCATATTTCGCGAACGGAATGACGAACTCGAGAAAGTCCTGTTGCATGTGAAAGTAGAAACTCGCCCGACTACAGCGGTTTGTGAATTTTTGGCCTAGGCCATAGTAGTTATTGGTTTCGAGTATTAGACTTGCGAAAATTTTGATGGTTTCCCAAACGTTTCTTAACTTCAACCAACCATATCTCGCGAACGGAATGACGAACTCGAGAAAGTCCTGTTGCATGTGAAAGTAGAAACTCGCCCGATTACAACGGTATGTGTATTTTTCCCCTAGGCAATTCCAGTTATTGGTTTTGAGTATCAGACCAGCGAAAATTTTGATGATTTCTCAACCATTCCTTAACTTCAAACTCCCATACCTCGCGAACGGATTGACAAACTCGTGAAATTCCTGTTGCGTTTGAAAGCGGAAACTCGCCCGATTACAAAAGGATGTGTACTTTTCCCCTAGGCCATAGTAGTTATTGGTTTCGAGTATTAGACTTGCGAAAATTTCGATGATTTCTCAACCATTCCTTAACTTCAAACTCCCATATCTCGCGGACGGATTGTCGAACTCGAGAAATTCCTGTTGCATATGAAAGCAGATACTCGCCCGATTACAACGGTATGCGTATTTTTCACGAAGGCCATTGTAGTTATTGGTTTCGAGTATCAGACTTGCGAAAATTTTCATGGTTTCTCAACCATTCCTTACCTTCAAACCCCATATCTCGCGAACCGATTGACGAACTCAAAAATGTCCTGTTGCATCTGAAAGCAGAAACCCGCCCGATTACAGCGGTTTGTGAATTTTTGGCCTAGGCCATAGTAGTTATTGGTTTCGAGTATTAGACTTGCGAAAATTTCGATGGTTTCTCAGGCATTCCTTAACTTCAAACTCCCATATCTCGCGAACGGATAGACGAACTCGAGAAATTCCTGTTGCATCTGAAAGTAGAAACTCGCCCGATTATAATGGTGTGTGTACTTTTCCCGTAGGCCATTCCAGTTATTGGTTTCGAGTATCAGACTTGCGAAAATTTTGATGGTTTCTCAAACGTTCCTTAACTTCAACCAACCATATTTCGCGAACGGAATGACGAACTCGAGAAAGTCCTGTTGCATGTGAAAGTAGAAACTCGCCCGATTACAGCGGTTTGTGAATTTTTGGCCTAGGCCATAGTAGTTATTGGTTTCGAGTATTAGACTTGCGAAAATTTCGATGGTTTCTCAAGCATTCCTTAATTCAAACTCCCATATCTCGCAAACGGATTGACCAACTCGAGAAATTCCGGTTGCATCTGAAAGTAGAAGCTCGCCCGATTACAATGGTGTGTGTACTTTACCCCTAGGCCATTCCAGTTATTCGTTTCTAGCATCAGAATTGCGAAAATTTTGTGGTTTCTCAACCATTCCTTAACTTCAAACTCTCATATCTCGCGAACGGAATGGCGAACTCGAAAAATTCCTGTTGCATCTGAAAGTAGAAACTCGCCCGATTACGACGGTGTGTGTATTTTTCCCCTATGCCATTGTAGTTATTGGTTTCGAGTATCAGACTTGCGAAAATTTTGATGGTTTCTCAAACATTCCTTAACTTCAAACTCCCATATCTCGCAGACGGATTGACGAACACGAGAAATTCCTGTTGCATATGAAAGCAGATACTCGCCCGATTACAACGGTATGTGTATTTTTCACGTAGGCCATTGTAGTTATTGGTTTCGAGTATTAGACTTGCGAAAATTTCGATGATTTCTCAACCATTCCTTAACTTCAAACTCCCATATCTCGCGGACGGATTGTCGAACTCGAGAAATTCCTGTTGCATATGAAAGCAGATACTCGCCCCATTACAACGGTATGTGTATTTTTCACGAAGGCCACTGTAGTTATTGGTTTCGAGTATCAGACTTGCGAAAATTTTCATGGTTTCTCAACCATTCCTTACCTTCAAACCCCATATCTCGCGAACCGATTGACGAACTCAAAAATGTCCTGTTGCATCTGAAAGCAGAAACCCGCCCGATTACAGCGGTTTGTGAATTTTTGGCCTAGGCCATAGTAGTTATTGGTTTCGAGTATTAGACTTGCGAAAATTTCGATGGTTTCTCAGGCATTCCTTAACTTCAAACTCCCATATCTCGCGAACGGATAGACGAACTCGAGAAATTCCTGTTGCATCTGAAAGTAGAAACTCGCCCGATTATAATGGTGTGTGTACTTTTCCCGTAGGCCATTCCAGTTATTGGTTTCGAGTATCAGACTTGCGAAAATTTTGATGGTTTCTCAAACGTTCTTTAACTTCAACCAACCATATTTCGCGAACGGAATGACGAACTCGAGACAGTCCTGTTGCATGTGAAAGTAGAAACTCGCCCGATTACAGCGGTTTGTGAATTTTTGGCCTAGGCCATAGTAGTTATTGGTTTCGAGTATTAGACTTGCGAAAATTTCGATGGTTTCTCAAGCATTCCTTAACTTCAAACTCCCATATCTCGCGAACGGAATGGCGAACTCGAAAAATTCCTGTTGCATCTGAAAGTAGAAACTCGCCCGATTACGACGGTGTGTGTATTTTTCCCCTAGGCCATTGTAGTTATTGGTTTCGAGTATCAGACTTGCGAAAATTTTGATGGTTTCTCAAACATTCGTTAACTTCAAACTCCCATATCTCGCAGACGGATTGACGAACACGAGAAATTCCTGTTGCATATGAAAGCAGATACTCGCCCGATTACAACGGTATGTGTATTTTTCACGTAGGCCATTGTAGTTATTGGTTTCGAGTATCAGACCTGCGAAAATTTTGATGGTTTCTCAACCATTCCTTATCTTCAAACCCCATATCTCTTGAACGGATTGACGAACTCGAGAAAGTCCTGCTGCATCTGAAAGCAGAAACTCGCCCGATTACAGCGGTATGTGAATTTTTGCCCTAGGCCATAGTAATTATTGGTCTCGAGTATCAGACTTGCGAAAATTTTGATGGTTTCTCAACCATTCCTCAACTTCAAACACACATATCTCACGAACAGATTGACGAACTCGAGAAATTCCTGTTGCATCTGAAAGCAGAAACTCGCCCGATTACAGCGGTATGTGAATTTTTGCCCTAGGCCATAGTAATTATTGGTCTCGAGTATCAGACTTGCGAAAATTTTGATGGTTTCTCAACCATTCCTTAACTTCAAACTCCCATATCTCGCGAACGGTATGACGAACTCGAAAAATTCCTGTTGCATCTGAAAGTAGAAACTCGCCCGATTACGACGGTATGTGTATTTTTCCCTAGGCAATTGTAGTTATTGGTTTCGAGTATCAGACTTGCGAAAATTTTGATGGTTTCTCAACCATTCCTTAACCTCAAACTCCCATATCTCGCGAACGGAATGACGATCTCGAGAAATTCTTTTTGCATCTGAAAGCAGATACTCGCCCGATTACAATGGTATGTGCATTTTTGCCCTAGGCCATAGTAGTTATTGGTTTCGAGTATTAGACTTGCGAAAATTTCGATCGTTTCTCAAGCATTCCTTACCTTCAAAGTCCCATATCTCGCGAATGGATTGACCAACTCGAGAAATTCCTGTTGCATCTGAAAGTAGAAGCTCGCCCGATTACATTGGTGTGTGTACTTTTCCCCTAGGCCATTCCAGTTATTCGTTTCTAGCATCAGAATTGCGAAAATTTTGTTGTTTCTCAACCATTTTTTAACTTCAAACTCCCATATCTCGCGAACGGATTGACGAACTCGAGAAATTCCTGTTGCGACTGAAAGTGGAAACTGGCCCGATTACAAAGGTATGTGTACTTTTCCCCTAGGCCATTCCAGTTATTGGTTTCGAGTATCAGACCAGTGAAAATTTTGATGGTTTCTCAACCATTCCTTAACTTCAAACTCCCATATCTCGCGAACGGAATGACGAACTCGAAAAATTCCTGTTGCATCTGAAAGTAGAAACTCGCCCGATAACGACGGTATGTGTATTTTTCCCCTAGGCCATTGTAGTTATTGGTTTCGAGTATCTGACTTGCGAAAATTTTGATGGTTTCTCAAACATTCCTTAACTTCAAACTCCCATATCTCGCACACGGATTGACGAACTCGAGAAATTCCTGTTGCATATGAAAGCAGATACTCGCCCGAATACAACGGTATGTGTATTTTTCACGTAGGACATTGTAGTTATTGGTTTCGAGTATCAGACTTGCGAAAATTTTGATGGTTTCTCAACCATTCCTTAACTTCAAACTCCCATATCTCGCGAACGGAATGACGAACTCGAGAAATTCTTGTTGCATCTGAAAGCAGATACTCGCCCGATTACAATGGTATGTGTATTTTTCCCCTAGGAAATAGTTGTTATTGGTTTCGAGTATCAGACATGCGAAAATTTTGATGGTTTCTCAACCATTCCTTAACTTCAAACTCCCATATCTCGCGAACGGAATGACGAACTCGAGAAATTCTTGTTGCATCTGAAAGTAGAAGCTCGCCCGATTACAATGGTGTGTGTACTTTTCCCTAGGCCATTCCAGTTATTGGTTTCGAGTATCAGACTTGCGAAAATTTTGATGGTTTCTCAACCACTCCTTAACTTCAAACTCCCATATCTCGCGAACGGATCGACGAACTCGTGAAATTCCTGTTGCGTCTGAAAGTGGAAACACGCCCGATTACAAAGGTATGTGTAGTTTTGCCCTAGGCCATTCCAGTTATTGGTTTCGAGTATCAGACCAGCGAAAATTTTGATGATTTCTCAACCATTCCTTAACTTCAAAATCCCATATCTCGCGAACGGATTGACGAACTCGAGAAATTCCTGTTGCATCTGAAAGCAGAAACTCGCCCGATTACAGCGGTATGTGCATTTTTGCCCTAGGCCATAGTAGTTATTGGTTTCGAGTATTAGACTTGCGAAAATTTCGATGGTTTCTCAAGTATTCCTTACCTTCAAACTCCCATATCTCGCGAATGGATTGACCAACTCGAGAAATTCCTGTTGCATCTGAAAGTAGAAGCTCGCCCGATTACATTGGTGTGTGTACTTTTCCCCTAGGCCATTCCAGTTATTCGTTTCTAGCATCAGAATTGCGAAAATTTTGTTGTTTCTCAACCATTTTTTAACTTCAAACTCCCATATCTCGCGAACGCATTGACGAACTCGAGAAATTCCTGTTGCGACTGAAAGTGGAAACTGGCCCGATTACAAAGGTATGTGTACTTTTCCCCTAGGCCATTCCAGTTATTGGTTTCGAGTATCAGACCAGTGAAAATTTTGATGGTTTCTCAACCATTCCTTAACTTCAAACTCCCATATCTCGCGAACGGAATGACGAACTCGAAAAATTCCTGTTGCATCTGAAAGTAGAAACTCGCCCGATAACGACGGTATGTGTATTTTTCCCCTAGGCCATTGTAGTTATTGGTTTCGAGTATCTGACTTGCGAAAATTTTGATGGTTTCTCAAACATTCCTTAACTTCAAACTCCCATATCTCGCACACGGATTGACGAACTCGAGAAATTCCTGTTGCATATGAAAGCAGATACTCGCCCGAATACAACGGTATGTGTATTTTTCACGTAGGCCATTGTAGTTATTGGTTTCGAGTATCAGACTTGCGAAAATTTTGATGGTTTCTCAACCATTCCTTACCTTCAAACCCCATATCTCGCGAACGGATTGACGAACTCGAGAAAGTCCTGCTGCATCTGAAAGCAGAAACTCGCCGATTACAGCGGTATGTGAATTTTTGCCCTAGGCCATAGTAATTATTGGTCTCGAGTATCAGACTTGCGAAAATTTTGATGGTTTCTCAACCATTCCTTAACTTCAAACACCCATATCTCACGAACGGATTGACGAACTCGAGAAATTCCTGTTGCATCTGAAAGCAGAAACTCGCCCGATTACAATGGTGTGTGTACTTTTCCCCTAGGCCATTCCAGTTATAGGTCTCGAGTATCAGACCAGCGAAAATTTTGATGGTTTCTCAAACATTCCGTAACTTCAAACTCCCATATCTCGCGAACGGATTGACGAACTCGAGAATTTCCAGTTGCATCGGAAAGCAGAAACTCGCCCGATTACAACGGTATGTGTATTTTTGCCCTAGGCAATAGTAGCTATTGGTTTCGAGTATCAGACTTACGAAAATTTTGATGGTTTCTTAACCGTTCCTTAACTTCAAACTCCCATATCTCGCGAACGCATTGACGAACTCGAGAAATTCCTGTTGCATCTGAAAGCAGAAAGTCGCCCGATTACAACGGTATGTGTATTTTTGCCCTAGGCAATGGTAGTTATTGGTTTCGAGTATCAGACTAGCGAAAATTATGATGGTTTCTCAACCATTCCTTAACTTCAAACTCCCATATCCCGCGAACGGATTGACGAACTCGAGAAATTCCTGTTGCATCTGAAAGCAGAAACTCGCCCGATTACAGTGCTATGTGTATTTTTGCCCTAGGCCATAGTAGTTATTGGATTCAAGTATCAGATTTGCGAAAATTTTGATGGTTTCTCAACCATTCCTTAACTTCACACTCCCATATCTCGCTAACGGATTGACGAATTCGAGAATTTCCTATTGCATCTGAAAGCAGAACCTCGCCCGATTACAACGGTATGTGTATTTTTGCCCTAGGACATAGTAGTTATTGGTTTCGAGTATCAGACTTTCGAAAATTGTGATGGTTTCTCATCCATTCGTTAAATTCAAACTCCCATATCTCGCGAACAGAATGACGAACTCGATTAATTCCTGTTGCATCTGAAAGTAGAAACTCGCCCGATTACAATGGTGTGTGTACTCTTCCCCTAGGCAATAGTAGTTATTGGTTTCGAGTAACAGACTTGCGAAAATTTTGATGGTTTCTCAACCATTCCTTAACTTCAAACTCCCATATCTCGCGAACGGATTGACGAACTCGAGAAATTCCTGTTGCATCTGAAAGTAGAAACTCGCCCGATTACAATGGTGTGTGTACTTTTCCCCTAGGCCATTCCAGTTATTCGTTTATAGCATCAGAATTGCGAAAATTTTGATGCTTTCTCAACCATTCCTTAACTTTAAACTCCCATACCTCGCGAACGGATTGACGACCTCGAGAAATTCCTGTTGCATCTGAAAGCAGAAACTCGCCCGATTACAAGGTTATGTGTATTTTTGCCCTAGGCCATTCCAGTTATTGGTTTCGAGTATCAGACTTGCGAAAATTGTGATGGTTTCTCAACCATTCCTTAAATTCAAACTCCCATATCTCGCGAACAAAATGACGAACTCGATTAATTCCTGTTGCATCTGAAAGTAGAAACTCGCCCGATTACAATGGTGTGTGTACTCTTCCCCTAGGCAATAGTAGTTATTGGTTTCGAGTATCAGACTTGCGAAAATTTTGATGGTTTCTCAACAATTCCTTAACTTCAAACTCCCATATCTCGCGAACGGATTGACGAACTCGAGAAATTCCTGTTGCATCTGAAAGCAGAAACTCGCCCGATTACAACGGTATGTGTATTTTTGCCCTAGACCATAGTTGTTATTGGTTTCGAGTATCAGACTTGCGAAAATTTTGATGGTTTCTCAACCATTCCTTAACTTCAAACTCCCATATCTCGCGAACGGATTGACGAACACGAGATATTCCTGTTGCATCTGAAAGTAGAAACTCGCCCGATTACAATGGTGTGTGTACTTTTCCCCTAGGCCATTCCAGTTATAGGTCTCGAGTATCAGACCAGCGAAAATTTTGATGGTTTCTCAAACATTCCGTAACTTCAAACTCCCATATCTCGCGAACGGATTGACGCACTCGAGAAATTCCAGTTGCATCTGAAAGCAGAAACTCGCCCGATTACAACGGTATGTGTATTTTTGCCCTAGGCAATAGTAGCTATTGGTTTCGAGTATCAGACTTGCGAAAATTTTGATGGTTTCTCAACCGTTCCTTAACTTCAAACTCCCATATCTCGCGAACGCATTGACGAACTCGAGAAATTCCTGTTGCATCTGAAAGCAGAAAGTCGCCCGATTACAATGGTATGTGTATTTTTGCCCTAGGCAATGGTAGTTATTGGTTTCGAGTATCAGACTAGCGAAAATTATGATGGTTTCTCAACCATTCCTTAACTTCAAACTCCCATATCCCGCGAACGGATTGACGAACTCGAGAAATTCCTGTTGCATCTGAAAGCAGAAACTCGCCCGATTACAGTGCTATGTGTATTTTTGCCCTAGGCCATAGTAGTTATTGGATTCAAGTATCAGATTTGCGAAAATTTTGATGGTTTCTCAACCATTCCTTAACTTCACACTCCCATATCTCGCTAACGGATTGACGAATTCGAGAATTTCCTATTGCATCTGAAAGCAGAACCTCGCCCGATTACAACGGTATGTGTATTTTTGCCCTAGGACATAGTAGTTATTGGTTTCGAGTATAAGACTTTCGAAAATTGTGATGGTTTCTCATCCATTCGTTAAATTCAAACTCCCATATCTCGCGAACAGAATGACGAACTCGATTAATTCCTGTTGCATCTGAAAGTAGAAACTCGCCCGATTACAATGGTCTGTGTACTCTTCCCCTAGGCAATAGTAGTTATTGGTTTCGAGTAACAGACTTGCGAAAATTTTGATGGTTTCTCAACCATTCCTTAACTTCAAACTCCCATATCTCGCGAACGGATTGACGAACTCGAGAAATTCCTGTTGCATCTGAAAGTAGAAACTCGCCCGATTACAATGGTGTGTGTACTTTTCCCCTAGGCCATTCCAGTTATTCGTTTATAGCATCAGAATTGCGAAAATTTTGATGCTTTCTCAACCATTCCTTAACTTTAAACTCCCATACCTCGCGAACGGATTGACGACCTCGAGAAATTCCTGTTGCATCTGAAAGCAGAAACTCGCCCGATTACAAGGTTATGTGTATTTTTGCCCTAGGCCACTCCAGTTATTGGTTTCGAGTATCAGACTTGCGAAAATTGTGATGGTTTCTCAACCATTCCTTAAATTCAAACTCCCATATCTCGCGAACAAAATGACGAACTCGATTAATTCCTGTTGCATCTGAAAGTAGAAACTCGCCCGATTACAATGGTGTGTGTACTCTTCCCCTAGGCAATAGTAGTTATTGGTTTCGAGTATCAGACTTGCGAAAATTTTGATGGTTTCTCAACCATTCCTTAACTTCAAACTCCCATATCTCGCGAACGGATTGACGAACTCGAGAAATTCCTGTTGCATCTGAAAGCAGAAACTCGCCCGATTACAACGGTACGTGTATTTTTGCCCTAGGCCATAGTTGTTATTGGTTTCGAGTATCAGACTTGCGAAAATTTTGATGGTTTCTCAACCATTCCTTAACTTCAAACTCCCATATCTCGCGAACGGATTGACGAAGTCGAGAAATTCCTGTTGCATCTGAAAGCAGAAACTCGCCCGATTACAGTGCTATGTGTATTTTTGCCCTAGGCCATAGTAGTTATTGGATTCAAGTATCAGATTTGCGAAAATTTTGATGGTTTCTCAACCATTCCTTAACTTCACACTCCCATATCTCGCTAACGGATTGACGAATTCGAGAATTTCCTATTGCATCTGAAAGCAGAACCTCGCCCGATTACAACGGTATGTGTATTTTTGCCCTAGGCCATAGTAGTTATTGGTTTCGAGTATCAGACTTTCGAAAATTGTGATGGTTTCTCATCCATTCGTTAAATTCAAACTCCCATATCTCGCGAACAGAATGACGAACTCGATTAATTCCTGTTGCATCTGAAAGTAGAAACTCGCCCGATTACAATGGTGTGTGTACTCTTCCCCTAGGCAATAGTAGTTATTGGTTTCGAGTAACAGACTTGCGAAAATTTTGATGGTTTCTCAACCATTCCTTAACTTCAAACTCCCATATCTCGCGAACGGATTGACGAACTCGAGAAATTCCTGTTGCATCTGAAAGTAGAAACTCGCCCGATTACAATGGTGTGTGTACTTTTCCCCTAGGCCATTCCAGTTATTCGTTTATAGCATCAGAATTGCGAAAATTTTGATGCGTTCTCAACCATTCCTTAACTTAAAACTCCCATACCTCGCGAACGGATTGACGACCTCGAGAAATTCCTGTTGCATCTGAAAGCAGAAACTCGCCCGATTACAAGGTTATGTGTATTTTTGCCCTAGGCCATTCCAGTTACTGGTTTCGAGTATCAGACTTGCGAAAATTGTGATGGTTTCTCAACCATTCCTTAAATTCAAACTCCCATATCTCGCGAACAAAATGACGAACACGAGCTATTCCTGTTGCATCTGAAAGTAGAAACTCGCCCGATTACAACGGTACGTGTATTTTTGCCCTAGGCCATAGTTGTTATTGGTTTCGAGTATCAGACTTGCGAAAATTTTGATGGTTTCTCAACCATTCCTTAACTTCAAACTCCCATATCTCGCGAACGGATTGACGAAGTCGAGAAATTCCTGTTGCATCTGAAAGCAGAAACTCGCCCGATTACAGTGCTATGTGTATTTTTGCCCTAGGCCATAGTAGTTATTGGATTCAAGTATCAGATTTGCGAAAATTTTGATGGTTTCTCAACCATTCCTTAACTTCCAACTCCCATATCTCGCGAACGGATTGACGAACACGAGATATTCCTGTTGCATCTGAAAGTAGAAACTCGCCCGATTACAATGGTGTGTGTACTTTTCCCCTAGGCCATTCCAGTTATTCGTTTATAGCATCAGAATTGCGAAAATTTTGATGCGTTCTCAACCATTCCTTAACTTTAAACTCCCATATCTCGCGAACGGATTGACGACCTCGAGAAATTCCTGTTGCATCTGAAAGCAGAAACTCGCCCGATTACAACGGTATGTGTATTTTTGCCCTAGGCCATAGTTGTTATTGGTTTCGAGTATCAGACTTGCGAAAATTTTGATGGTTTCTCAACCGTTCCTTAACTTCAAACTCACATATCTCGCGAACGGATTGACGAACTCGAGAAATTCCTGTTGCATCTGAATACAGAAACTCGCCCGATTACAATGGTGTGTGTACTTTTCCCCTAGGCCATTCTAGTTATTGGTTTCGAGTATCAGACTTGCGAAAATTTTGATGGTTTCTCAACCATTCCTTAACTTCAAACCCCCATATCTCGCGAACGGATTGACAATCACGAGAAATTCCTGATGGATCTGAAAGCAGAAAGTCATCCGATTACAACGGTAGATGTATTTTTGCCCTAGGCAATAGTAGTTATTGGTTTCGAGTATCAGACTTGCGAAAATTTTGATGGTTTCTCAAACATTCCTTAACTTCAAACTCCCATATCTCGCGAACGGATTGACGAACACGAGATATTCCTGTTGCATCTGAGAGTAGAAACTCGGCCGATTACATTGGTGTGTGTATTTTGGCCCTAGGCAATAGTAGTTATTGGTTTCGAGTATCAGACTTGCGAAAGTTTTGATGGTTTGTCAACCATTCCTTAACTTCAAACTCCCATACCTCGCGAACGGATTGGCGAACTCGAGATATTCCTGTTGCATCTGAAAGCAGAAACTCGCCCGATTACAACGGTATGTGTTTTTTGCCCTAGGCAATAGTAGCTCTTGGTTTCGAGTATCAGACTTGCGAAAATTTTGATGGTTTCTCAACCGTTCCTCAACTTCAAACTCCCATATCTCGCGAACGCATTGACGAACTCGAGAAATTCCTGTTGCATCTGAAAGCAGAAAGTCGCCCGATTACAACGGTATGTGTATTTTTGCCCTAGGCAATGGTAGTTATTGGTTTCGAGTATCAGACTTGCGAAAATTATGATGGTTTCTCAACCATTCCTTAACTTCAAACTCCCATATCTCGCGAACGGATTGACGAACTCGAGAAATTCCTGTTGCATCTGAAAGCAGAAACTCGCCCGATTACAATGGTATGTGTATTTTTGCCCTAGGCCATAGTAGTTATTGGATTCAAGTATCAGATTTGCGAAAATTTTGATGGTTTCTCAACCCTTCCTTAACTTCACACTCCCATATCTCGCTAACGGATTGACGAATTCGAGAATTTCCTATTGCATCTGAAAGCAGAACCTCGCCCGATTACAACGGTATGTGTATTTTTGCCCTAGGCCATAGTAGTTATTGGTTTCGAGTATCAGACTTTCGAAAATTGTGATGGTTTCTCATCCATTCGTTAAAATCAAACTCCCATATCTCGCGAACAGAATGACGAACTCGATTAATTCCTGTTGCATCTGAAAGTAGAAACTCGCCCGATTACAATGGTGTGTGTACTCTTCCCCTAGGCAATAGTAGTTATTGGTTTCGAGTAACAGACTTGCGAAAATTTTGATGGTTTCTCAACCATTCCTTAACTTCAAACTCCCATATCTCGCGAACGGATTGACGAAGTCGAGAAATTCCTGTTGCATCTAAAAGCAGAAACTCGCCCGATTACAGTGCTATGTGTATTTTTGTCCTAGGCCATAGTAGTTATTGGATTCAAGTATCAGATTTGCGAAAATTTTGATGGTTTCTCAACCATTCCTTAACTTCCAACTCCCATATCTCGCGAACGGATTGACGAACACGAGATATTCCTGTTGCATCTGAAAGTAGAAACTCGCCCGATTACAATGGTGTGTGTACTTTTCCCCTAGGCCATTCCAGTTATTCGTTTATAGCATCAGAATTGCGAAAATTTTGATGGTTTCTCAAACATTCCGTAACTTCAAACTCCCATATCTCGCGAACGGATTGACGAACTCGAGAAATTCCAGTTGCATCTGAAAGCAGAAACTCGCCCGATTACAACGGTATGTGTATTTTTGCCCTAGGCAATAGTAGCTATTGGTTTCGAGTATCAGACTAGCGAAAATTATGATGGTTTCTCAACCATTCCTTAACTTCAAACTCCCATATCCCGCGAACGGATTGACGAACTCGAGAAATTCCTGTTGCATCTGAAAGCAGAAACTCGCACGATTACAGTGGTATGTGTATTTTTGCCGTAGGCCATAGTAGTTATTGGTTTTAAGTATCAGATTTGCGTAAATTTTGATGGTTTCTCAACCATTCCTTAACTTCACACTCCCATATCTCGCGAACGGATTGACGAATTCGAGAATTTCCTATTGCATCTGAAAGCAGAACCTTGCCCGATTAGAACGGTATGTGTATTTTTGCCCTAGGCCATAGTAGTTATTGGTTTCGAGTATCAGACTTTCGAAAATTGTGATGGTTTCTCATCCATTCGTTAAATTCAAACTCCCATATCTCGCGAACAGAATGACGAACTCGATTAATTCCTGTTGCATCTGAAAGTAGAAACTCGCCCGATTACAATGGTGTGTGTACTCTTCCCCTAGGCAATAGTAGTTATTGGTTTCGAGTAACACACTTGCGAAAATTTTGATGGTTTCTCAACCATTCCTTAACTTCAAACTCCCATATCTCGCAAACGGATTGACGAACTCGAGAAATTCCTGTTGCATCTGAAAGTAGAAGCTCGCCCGATTACAATGGTGTGTGTACTTTTCCCCTAGGCCATTCCAGTTATTCGTTTATAGCATCAGAATTGCGAAAATTTTGATGCGTTCTCAACCATTCGTTAACTTTAAACTCCCATATCTCGCGAACGGATTGACGATCTCGAGAAATTCCTGTTGCATCTGAAAGTAGAAACTCGCCCGATTACAATGGTGTGTGTACTTTTCCCCTAGGCCATTCCAGTTAGTGGTTTCGAGTATCAGACTTGAGAAAATTTTGATGGTTTCTCAACCATTCCTTAACTTCAAACTCCCATATCTCGCGAACGGATTGACGAACTCGAGAAATTCCTGTTGCATCGGAAAGCAGAAACTCGCCCGATTACAACGGTATGTGTATTTTTGCCCTAGGCAATAGTAGCTATTGGTTTCGAGTATCAGACATGCGAAAATTTTGATGGTTTCTCAACCGTTCCTTAACTTCAAACTCACATATCTCGCGAACGGATTGACGAACACGAGATATTCCTGTTGCATCTGAGAGTAGAAACTCGGCCGATTACAATGGTGTGTGTATTTTGGCCCTAGGCAATAGTAGTTATTGGTTTCGAGTGTCAGACTTGCGAAAGTTTTGATGGTTTGTCAACCATTCCTTAACTTCAAACTCCCATACCTCGCGAACGGATTGGCGAACTCGAGATATTCCTGTTGCATCTGAAAGCAGAAACTCGCCCGATTACAACGGTATGTGTTTTTTGCCCTAGGCAATAGTAGCTCTTGGTTTCGAGTATCAGACTTGCGAAAATTTTGATGGTTTCTCAACCGTTCCTCAACTTCAAACTCCCATATCTCGCGAACGCATTGACGAACTCGAGAAATTCCTGTTGCATCTGAAAGCAGAAAGTCGCCCGATTACAACGGTATGTGTATTTTTGCCCTAGGCAATGGTAGTTATTGGTTTCGAGTATCAGACTTGCGAAAATTATGATGGTTTCTCAACCATTCCTTAACTTCAAACTCCCATATCTCGCGAACGGATTGACGAACTCGAGAAATTCCTGTTGCATCTGAAAGCAGAAACTCGCCCGATTACAATGGTATGTGTATTTTTGCCCTAGGCCATAGTAGTTATTGGATTCAAGTATCAGATTTGCGAAAATTTTGATGGTTTCTCAACCATTCCTTAACTTCACACTCCCATATCTCGCTAACGGATTGACGAATTCGAGAATTTCCTATTGCATCTGAAAGCAGAACCTCGCCCGATTACAACGGTATGTGTATTTTTGCCCTAGGCCATAGTAGTTATTGGTTTCGAGTATCAGACTTTCGAAAATTGTGATGGTTTCTCATCCATTCGTTAAAATCAAACTCCCATATCTCGCGAACAGAATGACGAACTCGATTAATTCCTGTTGCATCTGAAAGTAGAAACTCGCCCGATTACAATGGTGTGTGTACTCTTCCCCTAGGCAATAGTAGTTATTGGTTTCGAGTAACAGACTTGCGAAAATTTTGATGGTTTCTCAACCATTCCTTAACTTCAAACTCCCATATCTCGCGAACGGATTGACGAACTCGAGAAATTCCTGTTGCATCTGAAAGTAGAAACTCGCCCGATTACAATGGTGTGTGTACTTTTCCCCTAGGCCATTCCAGTTATTCGTTTATAGCATCAGAATTGCGAAAATTTTGATGCGTTCTCAACCATTCCTTAACTTTAAACTCCCATATCTCGCGAACGGATTGACGACCTCGAGAAATTCCTGTTGCATCTGAAAGCAGAAACTCGCCCGATTACAAGGTTATGTGTATTTTTGCCCTAGGCCATTCCAGTTATTGGTTTCGAGTATCAGACTTGCGAAAATTGTGATGGTTTCTCAACCATTCCTTAAATTCAAACTCCCATATCTCGCGAACAGAATGACGAACTCGATAAATTCCTGTTGCATCTGAAAGTAGAAACTCGCCCGATTACAATGGTGTGTGTACTCTTCCCCTAGGCAATAGTAGTTATTGGTTTCGAGTATCAGACTTGCGAAAATTTTGATGGTTTCTCAACCATTCCTTAACTTCAAACTCCCATATCTCGCAAACGGATTGACGAACTCGAGAAATTCCTGTTGCATCTGAAAGCAGAAACTCGCTCGATTACAGCGGTATTTGTATTTTGGCCCTAGGCAATAGTAGTTATTGGTTTCGAGTATCAGACTTGCGAAAATTTTGATGGTTTCTCAACCATTCCTTAACTTCAAACCCCCTTACATCGCGAACGGATTGACGAACTCGAGAAATTCCTGTTGCATCTGAAAGCAGAAACTCGCCCGATTACAGCGGTATTTGTATTTTGGCCCTAGGCAATAGTAGTTATTGGTTTCGAGTATCAGACTTGCGAAAATTTTGATGGTTTCTCAACCATTCCTTAACTTCAAACCCCCATACATCGCGAACGGATTGACAAACACGAGAAATTCCTGTTGGATCTGAAAGCAGAAAGTCATCCGACTAAAACGGTATGTGTGTTTTTGCCCTAGGCCATGCTAGTTATAGGTCTCGAGTATCAGACCAGCGAAAATTTTGATGGCTTCTCAAACATTCCGTAACTTCAAACTCCCATATCTCGCGAACGGATTGACGAACTCGAGAAATTCCTGTTGCAGCTGGAAGCAGAAAGTCGCCCGACTACAACGGTATTTGTATTTTTGCCCTAGGCAATAGTAGTTATTGGTTTCGAGTATCAGACTTGCGAAAATTTTGATGGTTTCTCAACCGTTCCTTAACTTCAAACTCCCATATCTCGCGAACGGATTGACGAACACGAGATATTCCTGTTGCATCTGAGAGTAGAAACTCGGCCGATTACAATGGTGTGTGTGTATTTTGGCCCTAGGCAATAGTAGTTATTGGTTTCGAGTATCAGACTTGCGAAAATTTTTATGGTTTCTAAACCATTCCTTATATTCAAACTCCCATATCTCGCGAACGGATTGACGAACTCGAGAAATTCCTGTTGCAGCTGGAAGCAGAAAGTCGCCCGACTACAACAGTATTTGTATTTTTGCCCTAGGCAATAGTAGTTATTGGTTTCGAGTATCAGACTTGCGAAAATTTTGATGGTTTCTCAACCGTTCCTTAACTTCAAACTCCCATATCTCGCGAACGGATTGACGAACTCGAGAAATTCCTGTTGCATCTGGAAACAGAAGGTCGCCCGATTACAGCGGTATTTGTATTTTTGCCCTAGGCAATAGTAGTTATTGGTTTCGAGTATCAGACTTGCGAAAATTTTGATGGTTTCTCAACCATTCCTTAACTTCAAACTCCCATATCTCGCGAACAGAATGACGAACTCGATTAATTCCTGTTGCATCTGAAAGTAGAAACTCGCCCGATTACAATGGTGTGTGTACTTTTCCCCGCGGCAATAGTAGTTATTGGTTTCGAGTATCAGACTTGCGAAAATTTTGATGGATTCTCAACCGTTCCTTAATTTCAAACTCCCATATCTCGCGAACGGATTGACGAACTCGAGAAGTTCCTGTTGCATCTGGAAACAGAAGGTCGCCCGATTACAGCGGTATTTGTATTTTTGCCCTAGGCAATAGTAGTTATTGGTTTCGAGTATCAGACTTGCGAAAATTTTGATGGTTTCTCAACCGTTCCTTAACTTCAAACTCCCATATCTCGCGAACGGATTGACGAACTCGAGAAATTCCTGTTGCATCTGGAAACAGAAGGTCGCCCGATTACAGCGGTATTTGTATTTTTGCCCTAGGCAATAGTAGTTATTGGGTTCGAGTATCAGACTGGCGAAAATTTTGATGGTTTCTCAACCATTCCTTAACTTCAAACTCCCATATCTCGCGAACGGATTGACGAACTCGGGAAATTCCTGTTGCATCTGAAAGCAGAAACTCGCCCGATTACAACGGTATGTGTATTTTTGCCCTAGGCAATAGTAGCTATTGGTTTCGAGTATCAGACTTGCGAAAATTATGATGGTTTCTCAACCGTTCCTTAACTTCAAACTCCCATATCTCGCGAAAGGATTGACGAACTCGAGAAATTCCTGTTGCATCTGAAAGCAGAAACTCGCCCGATTACAATGGTATGTGTATTTTTGCCCTAGGCCATAGTAGTTATTGGATTCAAGTATCAGATTTGCGAAAATTTTGATGGTTTCTCAACCGTTCCTTAACTTCAAACTCCCATATCTCGCGAAAGGATTGACGAACTCGAGAAATTCCTGTTGCATCTGAAAGCAGAAACTCGCCCGATTACAATGGTATGTGTATTTTTGCCCTAGGCTATAGTAGTTATTGGATTCAAGTATCAGATTTGCGAAAATTTTGATGGTTTCTCAACCGTTCCTTAACTTCACACTCCCATATCTCGCGAACGGATTGACAAACACGAGAAATTCCTGTTGGATCTGAAAGCAGAAAGGCATCCGACTAAAACGGTATGTGTGTTTTTGCCCTAGGCCATGCTAGTTATAGGTCTCGAGTATCAGACCTGCGAAAATTTTGATGGTTTCTCAAACATTCCGTAACTTCAAACTCCCATATCTCGCGAATGGATTGACGAACTCGGGAAATTCCTGTTGCACCTGAAAGCAGAAACTCGCCCGATTACAACGGTATGTGTATTTTTGCCCTAGGCAATGGTAGCTATTGGTTTCGAGTATCAGACATGCGAAAATTTTGATGGTTTCTCAACCGTTCCTTAACTTCAAACTCCCATATCTCGCGAACGGATTGACGAACTCGAGAAATTCCTGTTGCATCTGAATACAGTAACTCGCCCGATTACAACGGTACGTGTATTTTTCCCCTAGGCCATTCCAGTTATTGGTTTCGAGTATCAGACTTGCGAAAATTTTGATGGTTTCTCAACCATTCCTTAACTTCAAACCCCCATGCATCGCGAACGGATTGACAAACACGAGAAATTCCTGTTGGATCTGAAAGCAGAAAGTCATCCGACTAAAACGGTATGTGTGTTTTTGCCCTAGGCCATGCTAGTTATAGGTCTCGAGTATCAGACCAGCGAAAATTATGATGGCTTCTCAAACATTCCGTAACTTCAAACTCCCATATCTCGCGAACGGATTGACGAACTCGAGAAATTCCTGTTGCAGCTGGAAGCAGAAAGTCGCCCGACTACAACGGTATTTGTATTTTTGCCCTAGGCAATAGTAGTTATTGGTTTCGAGTATCAGAATTGCGAAAATTTTGATGGTATCTCAACCATTCCTTAACTTCAAACTCCCATATCTCGCGAACGGATTGACGAACTCGGGAAATTCCTGTTGCACCTGAAAGCAGAAACTCGCCCGATTACAACGGTATGTGTATTTTTGCCCTAGGCAATGGTAGCTATTGGTTTCGAGTAACAGACTTGCGAAAATTTTGATGGTTTCTCAACCATTCCTTAACTTCAAACTCCCATATCTCGCGAACGGATTTACGAACTCGAGAAATTCCTATTGCATCTGAAAGTAGAAACTCGCCCGATTACAATGGAGTGTGTACTTTTCCCCTAGGCCATTCCAGTTATTCGTTTATAGCATCAGTATTGCGAAAATTTTGATGCGTTCTCAACCATTCCTTAACTATAAACTCCCATATCTCGCGAACGGATTGACGACCTCGAGAAATTCCTGTTGCATCTGAAAGTAGAAACTCGCCCGATTACAATGGTGTGTGTACTTTTCCCCTAGGCCATTCCAGTTAGTGGTTTCGAGTATCAGACTTGAGAAAATTTTGATGCGTTCTCAACCGTTCCTTAACTTCAAACTCCCATATCTCGCGAACCGATTGACGACCTCGAGAAATTCCTGTTGCATCTGAAAGTAGAAACTCGCCCGATTACAATGGTGTGTGTACTTTTCCCCTCGGCAATAGTAGTTATTGGTTTCGAGTATCAGACTTGCGAAAATTTTGATGGTTTCTCAACCATTCCTTAACTTCAAACTCCCATATCTTGCGAACGGATTGACGAACTCGAGAAATTCCTGTTGCATCTGAAAGCAGAAACTCGCCCGATTAGAACGGTATGTGTATTTTTGCCCTAGGCAATAGTAGCTATTGGTTTCGAGTATCAGACATGCGAAAATTTTGATGGTTTCTCAACCGTTCCTTAACTTCAAACTCCCATATCTCGCGAACGGATTGACGAACACGAGATATTCCTGTTGCATCTGAGAGTAGAAACTCGGCCGATTACAATGGTGTGTGTATTTTGGCCCTAGGCAATAGTAGTTATTGGTTTCGAGTATCAGACTTGCGAAAGTTTTGATGGTTTGTCAACCATTCCTTAACTTCAAACTCCCATACCTCGCGAACGGATTGGCGAACTCCAGATATTCCTGTTGCATCTGAAAGCAGAAACTCGCCGGATTACAACGGTACGTGTATTTTTCCCCTAGGCCATTCCAGTTATTGGTTTCGAGTATCAGACTTGCGAAAATTTTGATGGTTTCTCAACCATTCCTTAACTTCAAACCCCCATACATCGCGAACGGATTGACAAACACGAGAAATTCCTGTTGGATCTGAAAGCAGAAAGTCATCCGACTAAAACGGTATGTGTGTTTTTGCCCTAGGCCATGCTAGTTATAGGTCTCGAGTATCAGACCAGCGAAAATTTTGATGGCTTCTCAAACATTCCGTAACTTCAAACTCCCATATCTCGCGAACGGATTGACGAACTCGAGAAATTCCTGTTGCAGCTGGAAGCAGAAAGTCGCCCGACTACAACGGTATTTGTATTTTTGCCCTAGGCAATAGTAGTTATTGGTTTCGAGTATCAGACTTGCGAAAATTTTGATGGTATCTCAACCATTCCTTAACTTCAAACTCCCATATCTCGCGAACGGATTGACGAACTCGGGAAATTCCTGTTGCATCTGAAAGCAGAAACTCGCCCGATTACAACGGTATGTGTATTTTTGCCCTAGGCAATGGTAGCTATTGGTTTCGAGTATCAGAATTGCGAAAATTTTGCTGGTTTCTCAACCGTTCCTTAACTTCAAACTCCCATATCTCGCGAACGGATTGACGAACTCGAGAAATTCCTGTTGCATCTGAAAGCAGAAACTCGCTCGATTACAATGGTGTGTGTACTCTTCCCCTAGGCAATAGTAGTTATTGGTTTCGAATAACAGACTTGCGAAAATTTTGATGGTTTCTCAACCATTCCTTAACTTCAAACTCCCATATCTCGCGAACGGATTGACGAACTCGAGAAATTCCTGTTGCATCTGAAAGTAGAAACTCGCCCGATTACAATGGAGTGTGTACTTTTCCCCTAGGCCATTCCAGTTATTCGTTTATAGCATCAGTATTGCGAAAATTTTGATGCGTTCTCAACCATTCCTTAACTTTAAACTCCCATATCTCGCGAACGGATTGACGACCTCGAGAAATTCCTGTTGCATCTGAAAGTAGAAACTCGCCCGATTACAATGGTGTGTGTACTTTTCCCCTAGGCCATTCCAGTTAGTGGTTTCGAGTATCAGACTTGAGAAAATTTTGATGCGTTCTCAACCGTTCCTTAACTTCAAACTCCCATATCTCGCGAACGGATTGACGACCTCGAGAAATTCCTGTTGCATCTGAAAGTAGAAACTCGCCCGATTACAATGGTGTGTGTACTTTTCCCCTCGGCAATAGTAGTTATTGGTTTCGAGTATCAGACTTGCGAAAATTTTGATGGTTTCTCAACCATTCCTTAATTTCAAACTCCCATATCTCGCGAACGGATTGACGAACACGAGATATTCCTGTTGCATCTGAGAGTAGGAACTCGGCCGATTACAATGGTGTGTGTATTTTGGCCCTAGGCAATAGTAGTTATTGGTTTCGAGTATCAGACTTGCGAAAGTTTTGATGGTTTGTCAACCATTCCTTAACTTCAAACTCCCATACCTCGCGAACGGATAGGCGAACTCGAGATATTCCTGTTGCATCTGAAAGCAGAAACTCGCCGGATTACAACGGTACGTGTATTTTTCCCCTAGGCCATTCCAGTTATTGGTTTCGAGTATCAGACTTGCGAAAATTTTGATGGTTTCTCAACCATTCCTTAACTTCAAACCCCCATACATCGCGAACGGATTGACAAACACGAGAAATTCCTGTTGGATCTGAAAGCAGAAAGTCATCCGTCTAAAACGGTATGTGTGTTTTTGCCCTAGGCCATGCTAGTTATAGGTCTCGAGTATCAGACCAGCGAAAATTTTGATGGCTTCTCAAACATTCCGTAACTTCAAACTCCCATATCTCGCGAACGGATTGACGAACTCGAGAAATTCCTATTGCAGCTGGAAGCAGAAAGTCGCCCGACTACAACGGTATTTGTATTTTTGCCCTAGGCAATAGTAGTTATTGGTTTCGAGTATCAGACTTGCGAAAATTTTGATGGTATCTCAATCATTCCTTAACTTCAAACTCCCATATCTCGCGAACGGATTGACGAACTCGGGAAATTCCTGTTGCATCTGAAAGCAGAAACTCGCCCGATTACAACGGTATGTGCATTTTTGCCCTAGGCAATAGTAGTTATTGGTTTCGAGTAACAGACTTTGCGAAAATTTTGATGGTTTCTCAACCATTCCTTAACTTCAAACTCCCATATCTCGCGAACGGATTGACGAACTCGAGAAATTCCTGTTGCATCTGAAAGTAGAAACTCGCCCGATTACAATGGAGTGTGTACTTTTCCCCTAGGCCATTCCAGTTATTCGTTTATAGCATCAGTATTGCGAAAATTTTGATGCGTTCTCAACCATTCCTTAACTTTAAACTCCCATATCTCGCGAACGGATTGACGACCTCGAGAAATTCCTGTTGCATCTGAAAGTAGAAACTCGCCCGATTACAATGGTGTGTGTACTTTTCCCCTAGGCCATTCCAGTTAGTGGTTTCGAGTATCAGACTTGAGAAAATTTTGATGCGTTCTCAACCGTTCCTTAACTTCAAACTCCCATATCTCGCGAACGGATTGACGACCTCGAGAAATTCCTGTTGCATCTGAAAGTAGAAGCTCGCCCGATTACAATGGTGTCGGTACTTTTCCCCTAGGCCATTCCAGTTATTGGTTTCGAGTATCAGACTTGAGAAAATTTTGATGCGTTCTCAACCATTCCTTAACTTCAAACTCCCATATCTCGCGAACGGATTGACGACCTCGAGAAATTCCTGTTGCATCTGAAAGTAGAAACTCGCCCGATTACAATGGTGTGTGTACTTTTCCCCTCGGCAATAGTAGTTATTGGTTTCGAGTATCAGACTTGCGAAAATTTTGATGGTTTCTCAACCATTCCTTAATTTCAAACTCCCATATCTCGCGAACGGATTGACGAACACGAGATATTCCTGTTGCATCTGAGAGTAGGAACTCGGCCGATTACAATGGTGTGTGTATTTTGGCCCTAGGCAATAGTAGTTATTGGTTTCGAGTATCAGACTTGCGAAAGTTTTGATGGTTTGTCAACCATTCCTTAACTTCAAACTCCCATACCTCGCGAACGGATAGGCGAACTCGAGATATTCCTGTTGCATCTGAAAGCAGAAACTCGCCGGATTACAACGGTACGTGTATTTTTCCCCTAGGCCATTCCAGTTATTGGTTTCGAGTATCAGACTTGCGAAAATTTTGATGGTTTCTCAACCATTCCTTAACTTCAAACCCCCATACATCGCGAACGGATTGACAAACACGAGAAATTCCTGTTGGATCTGAAAGCAGAAAGTCATCCGTCTAAAACGGTATGTGTGTTTTTGCCCTAGGCCATGCTAGTTATAGGTCTCGAGTATCAGACCAGCGAAAATTTTGATGGCTTCTCAAACATTCCGTAACTTCAAACTCCCATATCTCGCGAACGGATTGACGAACTCGAGAAATTCCTGTTGCAGCTGGAAGCAGAAAGTCGCCCGACTACAACGGTATTTGTATTTTTGCCCTAGGCAATAGTAGTTATTGGTTTCGAGTATCAGACTTGCGAAAATTTTGATGGTATCTCAACCATTCCTTAACTTCAAACTCCCATATCTCGCGAACGGATTGACGAACTCGGGAAATTCCTGTTGCATCTGAAAGCAGAAACTCGCCCGATTACAACGGTATGTGCATTTTTGCCTTAGGCAATAGTAGTTATTGGTTTCGAGTAACAGACTTTGCGAAAATTTTGATGGTTTCTCAACCATTCCTTAACTTCAAACTCCCATATCTCGCGAACGGATTGACGAACTCGAGAAATTCCTGTTGCATCTGAAAGTAGAAACTCGCCCGATTACAATGGAGTGTGTACTTTTCCCCTAGGCCATTCCAGTTATTCGTTTATAGCATCAGTATTGCGAAAATTTTGATGCGTTCTCAACCATTCCTTAACTTTAAACTCCCATATCTCGCGAACGGATTGACGACCTCGAGAAATTCCTGTTGCATCTGAAAGTAGAAACTCGCCCGATTACAATGGTGTGTGTACTTTTCCCCTAGGCCATTCCAGTTAGTGGTTTCGAGTATCAGACTTGAGAAAATTTTGATGCGTTCTCAACCGTTCCTTAACTTCAAACTCCCATATCTCGCGAACGGATTGACGACCTCGAGAAATTCCTGTTGCATCTGAAAGTAGAAGCTCGCCCGATTACAATGGTGTCGGTACTTTTCCCCTAGGCCATTCCAGTTATTGGTTTCGAGTATCAGACTTGAGAAAATTTTGATGCGTTCTCAACCATTCCTTAACTTCAAACTCCCATATCTCGCGAACGGATTGACGAACTCGAGAATTTCCTATTGCATCTGAAAGCAGAAACTCGCCCGATGACAAGGTTATGTGTATTTTTGCCCTAGGCCATTTCAGTTATTGGTTTCGAGTATCAGACTTGCGAAAATTGTGATGGTTTCTCAACCATTCCTTAAATTCAAACTCCCATATCTCTCGAACAGAATGACGAACTCGATTAATTCCTGTTGCATCTGAAAGTAGAAACTCGCCCGATTACAATGGTGTGTGTACTTTTCCCCTAGGCAATAGTAGTTATTGGTTTCGAGTATCAGGCTTGCGAAAATTTTGATGGTTTCTCAACCATTCCTTAACTTCAAACTCCCATATCTCGCGAACAGAATGACGAACTCGATTAATTCCTGTTGCATCTGAAAGTAGAAACTCGCCCGATTACAATGGTGTGTGTACTTTTCCCCTAGGCCATTCCAGTTAGTGGTTTCGAGTATCAGACTTGAGAAAATTTTGATGCGTTCTCAACCGTTCCTTAACTTCAAACTCCCATATCTCGCGAACGGATTGACGACCTCGAGAAATTCCTGTTGCATCTGAAAGTAGAAGCTCGCCCGATTACAATGGTGTCGGTACTTTTCCCCTAGGCCATTCCAGTTATTGGTTTCGAGTATCAGACTTGAGAAAATTTTGATGCGTTCTCAACCATTCCTTAACTTCAAACTCCCATATCTCGCGAACGGATTGACGAACTCGAGAATTTCCTATTGCATCTGAAAGCAGAAACTCGCCCGATTACAAGGTTATGTGTATTTTTGCCCTAGGCCATTCCAGTTATTGGTTTCGTGTATCAGACTTGCGAAAATTGTGATGGTTTCTCAACCATTCCTTAAATTCAAACTCCCATATCTCTCGAACAGAATGACGAACTCGATTAATTCCTGTTGCATCTGAAAGTAGAAACTCGCCCGATTACAATGGTGTGTGTACTTTTCCCCTAGGCAATAGTAGTTATTGGTTTCGAGTATCAGACTTGCGAAAATTTTGATGGTTTCTCAACCATTCCTTAACTTCAAACTCCCATATCTCGCGAACAGAATGACGAACTCGATTAATTCCTGTTGCATCTGAAAGTAGAAACTCGCCCGATTACAATGGTGTGTGTACTTTTCCCCTCGGCAATAGTAGTTATTGGTTTCGAGTATCAGACTTGCGAAAATTTTGATGGTTTCTCAACCATTCCTTAACTTCAAACTCCCATATCTTGCGAACGGATTGACGAACTCGAGAAATTCCTGTTGCATCTGAAAGCAGAAACTGGCTCGATTACAACGGTATGTGTATTTTTGCCCTAGGCAATAGTAGCTATTGGTTTCGAGTATCAGACATGCGAAAATTTTGATGGTTTCTCAACCGTTCCTTAACTTCAAACTCCCATATCTCGCGAACGGATTGACGAACTCGAGAACTTCCTGTTGCATCTGAATACAGAAACTCGCCCGATTACAATGGTGTGTGTACTTTTCCCCTAGGGCATTCCAGTTATTGGTTTCGAGTATCAGACTTGCGAAAATTTTGATGGTCTCTCAACCATTCCTTAACTTCAAACCCCCATATCTCGCGAACGGATTGACAATCACGAGAAATTCCTGATGGATCTGAAAGCAGAAAGTCATCCGATTACAACGGTAGGTGTATTTTTGCCCTAGGCAATAGTAGTTATTGGTTTCGAGTATCAGACTTGCGAAAATTTTGATGGTTTCTCAACCATTCCTTAACTTCAAACTCCCATATCTCGCGAACGGATTGACGAACACGAGACATTCCTGTTGCATCTGAGAGTAGAAACTCGGCCGATTACAATGGTGTGTGTATTTTGGCCCTAGGCAATAGTAGTTATTGGTTTCGAGTATCAGACTTGCGAAAGTTTTGATGGTTTGTCAACCATTCCTTAACTTCAAGCTCCCATACCTCGCGAACGGATTGGCGAACTCGAGATATTCCTGTTGCATCTGAAAGCAGAGACTCGCCCGATTACAACGGTACGTGTATTTTTCCCTTAGGCCATTCCAGTTATTGGTTTCGAGTATCAGACTTGCGAAAATTTTGATGGTTTCTCAACCATTCCTTAACTTCAAACCCACATATATCGCGACCGGATTGACGAACACGAGACATTCCTGTTGCATCTGAGAGTAGAAACTCGGCCGATTACAATGGTGTGTGTATTTTGGCCCTAGGCCATGCTAGTTATAGGTCTCGAGTATCAGACCAGCGAAAATTTTGATGGCTTCTCAAACATTCCGTAACTTCAAACTCCCATATCTCGCGAACGGATTGACGAACTCGGGAAATTCCTGTTGCATCTGAAAGCAGAAACTCGCCCGATTACAACGGTATGTGTATTTTTGCCCTAGGCAATAGTAGCTATTGGTTTCGAGTATCAGACTTGCGAAAATTTTGATGGTTTCTCAACCGTTCCTTAACTTCAAACTCCCATATCTCGCGAACGGATTGACGAACTCGAGAAATTCCTGTTGCATCTGAAAGCAGAAACTCGCTAGATTACAATGGTGTGTGTACTCTTCCCCTAGGCAATAGTAGTTATTGGTTTCGAGTATCAGACTTGCGAAAATTTTGATGGTTTCTCAACCATTCCTTAACTTCAAACTCCCATATCTCGCGAACAGAATGACGAACTCGATTAATTCCTGTTGCATCTGAAAGTAGAAACTCGCCCGATTACAATGGTGTGTGTACTTTTCCCCTCGGCTATAGTAGTTATTGGTTTCGAGTATCAGACTTGCGAAAATTTTGATGGTTTCTCAACCATTCCTTAACTTCAAACTCCCATATCTCGCGAACGGATTGACGAACTCGAGAAATTCCTGTTGCATCTGAAAGCAGAAACTCGCCAGATTACAACGGTATGTGTATTTTTGCCCTAGGCAATAGTAGCTATTGGTTTCGAGTATCAGACATGCGAAAATTTTGATGGTTTCTCAACCGTTCCTTAACTTCAAACTCCCATATCTCGCGAACGGATTGACGAACTCGAGAAATTCCTGTTGCATCTGAATACAGAAACTCGCCCGACTACAATGGTGTGTGTACTCTTCCCCTAGGGCATTCCAGTTATTGGTTTCGAGTATCAGACTTGCGAAAATTGTGATGGTTTCTCAACCATTCCTTAACTTCAAACCCCCATATCTCGCGAACGGTTTGACGAACACGAGATATTCCTGTTGCATCTGAGAGTAGAAACTCGGCCGATTACAATGGTGTGTGTACTTTTCCCCTAGGCAATAGTAGTTATTGGTTTCGAGTATCAGACTTGCGAAAATTTTGATGGTTTCTCAACCATTCCTTAACTTCAAACCCCCATATCTCGCGAACGGTTTGACGAACACGAGATATTCCTGTTGCATCTGAGAGTAGAAACTCGGCCGATTACAATGGTGTGTGTACTTTTCCCCTAGGCAATAGTAGTTATTGGTTTCGAGAATCAGACTTGCGAAAATTTTGATGGTTTCTCAACCATTCCTTAACTACAAACTCCCATATCTCGCGAACGGATCGACGGACTCGAGAATCTCCTGTTGCATCTGAAAGCAGAAACTCGCCCGATTACAATGGTATGTGTATTTTTGACCTAGGTCATAGTAGTTATTGGTTTCGAGTGTCACATTTGCGAAAATTTTGATGGTTTCTCAACCATTCCTTAAATTCAAACTCCCATATCTCGCGAACGGATCGACGAACTCGAGAAATTCCTGTTGCATCCGAAAGCAGAAACTCGCCCGATTACAACGGTATGTGTACTTTTCCCCTAGGCCATTCCAGTTATAGGTTTCGAGTATCAAACCAGCGAAAACTTTGATGGTTTCTCAAACATTCCGTAACTTCAAACTCCCATATCTCGCGAGCCGATTGACGAACTCGAGAAATTCCTGTTCCATCCGAAAGCAGAAACTCGCCCGATTACAACGGTATGTGTATTTTTGCCCTGGACAATAGTAGTTATTGGATTCGAGTATCAGACTTGCGAAAATTTTGATGGTTTCTCAACCATTCCTTTACTTCATACTACCATATCTCGCGAACGAATTTACGAACTCGAGAAATTCCTGTTGCATCTGAAATCAGAAAGTTGCCCGATTACAACGGTATGTGTATTTTGCCCTAGGCAATGGTAGTTATTGGTTTCGAGTATCAGACTTGCGAAAATTTTGATGGTTTCTCAACCATTCCTTAACTTCAAACTCCCATATCTCGCGAACAGATTGACGAACTCGAGAAATTCCTGTTGCATCTGAAAGTAGAAACTCGCCCGATTACAATGGTGTGTGTACTTTTCCCCTAGGCCATTCCAGTTATTGGTTTCGAGTATCAGACTTGCGAAAATTTTGATGGTTTCTCAACCATTCCTTAACTTCGAACTCCCATATCTCGCGAACGGATTGACGAACTCGAGAAATTCCTGTTGCATCTGAAAGCAGAAACTCTCCCGATTACAATGGTATGTGTATTTTTGCCCTAAACCATAGTAGTTATTGGTTTCGAGTATCACACTTGCGAAAATTTTGATGGTTTCTCAACCATTCCTTAACTTCAAACTCCCATACCTCGCGAACGGATTGACGAACTCGAGAAATTCCTGTTGCATCTGAAAGTAGAAACTCGCGCGATTACAATGGTGTGTATACTTTTCCCCTAGGCCATTCCAGTTATAGGTTTCGAGTATCAGACCAGCGCAAACTTTGATGGTTTCTCAAACATTCCGTAACTTTAACCTCCCATATCTCGCGAACGGATTGACGAACTCGAGAAATTCCTGTTGCATCTGAAAGCAGGAATTCTCCCGATTACAACGGTATGTGTATTCTTGCCCTGGACAATAGTAGTTATTGGATTCGAGTATCAGACTTGCGAAAAATTTGATGGTTTCTCAACCATTCCTTTACTTCATACTACCATATCTCGCGAACGAATTGACGAACTCGAGAAATTCCTGTTGCATCTGAAATCAGAAAGTTGCCCGATTACAACGGTATGTGTATTTTGCCCTAGGCAATAGTAGTTATGGGTTTCGAGTATCAGACATGCGAAAATTTTGATGGTTTCTCACCATTCCTTAACTTCAAACTCCCATATCTCGCGAAAGGATTGACGAACTCGAGAAATTCCAGTTGCATCTGAAAATAGAAACTCGCCCGATTACAATGGTGTGTGTACTTTTCCCCTAGGCCATTCCAGTTATTGGTTTCGAGTATCAGACTTGCGAAGATTTTGATGGTTTCTCACCATTCCTTAACTTCAAACTCCCATATCTCGCGAACGGATTGACGAACTCGAGATATTCCTGTTGCCCCTGAAAGTAGAATCTCGCCCGATTACAATGGTGTGTGTACTTTTCCCCTAGGCCATTCCAGTTATAGGTTTCGAGTATCAAACCAGCGAAAACTTTGATGGTTTCTCAAACATTCCGTAACTTCAAACTCCCATATCTCGCGAGCGGATTGACGAACTCGAGAAATTCCTGTTCCATCCGAAAGCAGAAACTCGCCCGATTACAACGGTATGTGTATTTTTGCCCTGGACAATAGTAGTTATTGGATTCGAGTATCAGACTTGCGAAAATTTTGATGGTTTCTCAACCATTCCTTTACTTCATACTACCATATCTCGCGAACGAATTGACGAACTCGAGAAATTCCTGTTGCATCTGAAATCAGAAAGTTGCCCGATTACAACGGTATGTGTATTTTGCCCTAGGCAATAGTAGTTATTGGTTTCGAGTATCAGACTTGCGAAAATTTTGATGGTTTCTCAACCATTCCTTAACTTCAAACTCCCATATCTCGCGAACAGATTGACGAACTCGAGAAATTCCTGTTGCATCTGAAAGTAGAAACTCGCGCGATTACAATGGTGTGTATACTTTTCCCCTAGGCCATTCCAGTTATAGGTTTCGAGTATCAGACCAGCGCAAACTTTGATGGTTTCTCAAACATTCCGTAACTTTAAACTCCCATATCTCGCGAACGGATTGACGAACTCGAGAAATTCCTGTTGCATCTGAAAGCAGGAATTCTCCCGATTACAACGGTATGTGTATTCTTGCCCTGGACAATAGTAGTTATTGGTTTCGAGTAGCACACTTGCGAAAATTTTGATGGTTTCTCAACCATTCCTTAACTTCAAACTCCCATATCTCGCGAACGGATTGACGAACTCGAGAAATTCCTGATGCATCTGAAAATAGAAACTCGCCCGATTACAATGGTGTGTGTACTTTTCTCCTGGGCCATTCCAGTCATTGGTTTCGAGTATCAGACTTGCGAAAATTTTGGTGGTTTCTCAACCATTCCTTCACTTCAAACTCCCATATCGCGGGAACGGATTGATGAACTCGAGAAATTCCTGTTGCATCTGAAAGTAGAAACCCGCCCGATTACAATGGTGTGTGTACTTTTCCCCTAGGCCATTGCAGTTATTGGTTTCGAGTATCAGACATGCGAAAATTTTGATGGTTTCTCAACCATTCCTTAACTTCAAACTCCTATATCTCGCGAACGGATTGACGAACACGAGATATTCCTGTTGCATCTGAAAGTAGAAACTCGCACGATTACAATGGTGTGTGTATTTTTGCCCTAGGCAATAGTAGTTATTGGTTTCGAGTATCAGACTTGCGAAGATTTTGATTGTTTCTCAACCATTCCTTAACTTCGCTCTCCCATATCTCGCGAACGGATTGACGAACTCGAGATGTTCCTGTTGCCCCTGAAAGTAGAAACTCGCCCGATTACAATGTTGTGTGTACTCTTCCCCTAGGCCATTCCAGTTATTGGTTTCGAGTATCAGACTTGCGAAAATTTTTATGGTTTCTCAACCATTCCTTAAATTCAAACTCCCATATCTCGCGAACGGATTGACGAACTCGAGAAATTCCTGTTGCATCTGAAAGGAGAAAGTCGCCCGATTACAATGGTGTGTGTACTTTTCCCCTAGGCCATTCCAGTTATCGGTTTCGAGTATCAGACTTGCGAAAATTTTGATGGTTTCTCAACCATTCCTTAACTTCAAACTCCCATATCTCGCGAACGGATTGGCGAACTAGAGATATTCCTGTTGCATCTGAAAGTAGAAACGCGCCCGAATACTATGGTGTGCGTACTTTCCCCCTAGGCAATAGTAGTTATTGGTTTCGAGTATCACACTAGCGAAAGTTTTGATGGTTTCTCAACCATTTCATAACTTCAAACTCCTATATTTCGCGAACGGATTGACGAAATCGAGAAATTCCTGATGCATCTGAAAATAGAAACTCGCCCGATTACAATGGTGTGTGTACTTTTCTCCTGGGCCATTCCAGTTATTGGTTTCGAGTATCAGACTTGCGAAAATTTTGATGGTTTCTCAACCATTCCTTAACAACAAACTCCCATATCTCGCGAACGGATCGACGAACTCGAGAAACTCCTGTTGCATCTGAAAGCAGAAACTCGCCCGATTACAATGGTATGTGTATTTTTGCCCTAGGTCATAGTAGTTATTGGTTTCGAGTATCAGACTTGCGAAAATTTTGATGGTTTCTCAACCATTCCTTAACTTCACCCTCCCATATCTCGCGAACGGAATGACGAACTCGAGATATTCCTGTTGCCCCTGAAAGTAGAAACTCGCCCGATTACAATGTTGTGTGTACTCTTCCCCTAGGCCACTCCAGTTATTGGTTTCGAGTATCAGACTTGCGAATATTTTGGTGGTTTCTCAACCATTCCTTAACTTCAAACTCCCATATCTCGCGAACGGATCGACGAACTCGAGAAACTCCTGTTGCATCTGAAAGCAGAAACTCGCCCGATTACAATGGTATGTGTATTTTTGCCCTAGGTCATAGTAGTTATTGGTATCGAGTATCAGACTTGCGAAAATTTTGATGGTTTCTCAACCATTCCTTAACTTCACCCTCCCATATCTCGCGAACGGAATGACGAACTCGAGATATTCCTGTTGCCCCTGAAAGTAGAAACTCGCCCGATTACAATGTTGTGTCTACTCTTCCCCTAGGCCACTCCAGTTATTGGTTTCGAGTATCAGACTTGCGAATATTTTGGTGGTTTCTCAACCATTCCTTAACTTCAAACTCCCATATCTCGCGAACGGATCGACAAACTCGAGAAATTCCTGTTGCATCCGAAAGCAGAAACTCGCCCGATTACAACGGTATGTGTATTTTTGCCCTAGGCAATAGTAGTTATTGGTTTCGAGTATCAGACCAGCGAATACTTTGATGGTTTCTCAAACATTCCGTAACTTCAAACTCCCATATCTCGCGAACGGATTGACGAACTCGAGAAATTCCTGTTGCATCCGAAAGCAGAAACTCGCCCGATTACAACGGTATGTGCATTTTTGCCCTGGACTATAGTAGTTATTTGATTCGAGTATCAGACTTGCAAAAATTTTGATGGTTTCTCAACCATTCCTTAACTTCATACTACCATATCTCGCGAACGAATTGACGAACTCGAGAAATTCCTGTTGCATCTGAAATCAGAAAGTTGCCCGATTACAACGGTATGTGTATTTTGCCCTAGGCAATAGTAGTTATTGGTTTCGAGTATCAGACTTGCGAAAATTTTGATGGTTTCACAACCATTCCTTTACTTCAAACTCCTATATCTCGCGAACGGATTGACGAACTCGAGAAATTCCTGTTGCATCTGAAAGTAGAAACTCGCCCGATTACAATGGTGTGTGTATTTTTGCCCTAGGCCATAGTAGTTATTGGTTTCGAGTATCAGACTTGCGTTAATTTTGATGGTTTCTCAACCATTCCTTAGCTTCAAACTCCCATATCTCGCGAACGGATTGACTAACTCGAGATATTCCTCTTGCATCTGAAAGTAAAAACTCGCCCGATTACCACGGTATGTGTATTTTTGCCGAAGGCAATAGTAGTTATTGGTTTCGAGTATTAGACTTGCGAAAATTTTGATGGTTTGTCAACCATTCCTTAGCTTCAAACTCCCATATCGCGCGAACGGATTGACGAACTCGAGATATTCCTGTTGCACCTGAAAGTAGAAACTCGCCCGATTACAATGGTGTGTGTACTTTTCCCCTAGGCCATTCCAGTTGTTGGTTTCGAGTATCAGACTTGCGAATATTTTGTTGGTTTCTCAACCATTCCTTAACTTCAAACTCCCATATCTCGCGAACGGATTGACGAACTCGAGAAATTCCTGTTGCATCTGAAAGTAGAAACTCGCCCGATTACAATGGTGTGTGTACTTTTCCCCTAGGCCATACCAGTTATAGGTTTCGAGTATCAGACCAGCGAAAATTCTGATGGCTTCTCAAACATTCCGTAACATCAAGCTCCCATATCTCGCGAACGGATCGACGAACTCGAGAAATTCCTGTTGCATCCGTAAGCAGAAACTCGCCCGATTACAACGGTATGTGTGTTTTTGCCCTAGGCAATAGTAGTTATTGGTTTCGAGTATCACACTTGCGAAAATTTTGATGGTTTCTCAACCATTCCTTAACTTCAAACTCCCATATCTCGCGAACGGATTGACGAACTCGAGAAGCTCCTGTTGCATCTGAAAGTAGAAACTCGCGCGATTACAATTGTGTGTATACTTTTCCCCTAGGCCATTCCAGTTATAGGTTTCGAGTATCAGACCAGCGAAAACTTTGATGGTTTCTCAAACATTCCGTAACTTCAAACTCCCATATCTCGCGAGCGGACTGACGAACTCGAGAAATTCCTGTTCCATCCGAAAGCAGAGACTCACCCGATTACAACGGTGTGTGTATTCTTGCCCTGGACAATAGTAGTTATTGGTTTCGAGTAGCACACTTGCGAAAATTTTGATGGTTTCTCAACCATTCCTTAACTTCAAACTCCCATATCTCGCGAACGGATTGACGAACTCGAGAAATTCCTGATGCATCTGAAAATAGAAACTCGCCCGATTACAATGGTGTGTGTACTTTTCTCCTGGGCCATTCCAGTCATTGGTTTCGAGTATCAGACTTGCGAAAATTTTGGTGGTTTCTCAACCATTCCTTCACTTCAAACTCCCATATCGCGGGAACGGATTGATGAACTCGAGAAATTCCTGTTGCATCTGAAAGTAGAAACTCGCCCGATTACAATGGTGTGTGTACTTTTCCCCTAGGCCATTGCAGTTATTGGTTTCGAGTATCAGACATGCGAAAATTTTGATGGTTTCTCAACCATTCCTTAACTTCAAACTCCTATATCTCGCGAACGGATTGACGAACACGAGATATTCCTGTTGCATCTGAAAGTAGAAACTCGCACGATTACAATGGTGTGTGTATTTTTGCCCTAGGCAATAGTAGTTATTGGTTTCGAGTATCAGACTTGCGAAGATTTTGATTGTTTCTCAACCATTCCTTAACTTCGCTCTCCCATATCTCGCGAACGGATTGACGAACTCGAGATGTTCCTGTTGCCCCTGAAAGTAGAAACTCGCCCGATTACAATGTTGTGTGTACTCTTCCCCTAGGCCATTCCAGTTATTGGTTTCGAGTATCAGACTTGCGAAAATTTTGATGGTTTCTCAACCATTCCTTAAATTCAAACTCCCATATCTCGCGAACGGATTGACGAACTCGAGAAATTCATGTTGCATCTGAAAGGAGAAAGTCGCCCGATTACAATGGTGTGTGTACTTTTCCCCTAGGCCATTCCAGTTATCGGTTTCGAGTATCAGACTTGCGAAAATTTTGATGGTTTCTCAACCATTCCTTAACTTCAAACTCCCATATCTCGCGAACGGATTGGCGAACTAGAGATATTCCTGTTGCATCTGAAAGTAGAAACGCGCCCGAATACTATGGTGTGCGTACTTTCCCCCTAGGCAATAGTAGTTATTGGTTTCGAGTATCACACTAGCGAAAGTTTTGATGGTTTCTCAACCATTTCATAACTTCAAACTCCTATATTTCGCGAACGGATTGACGAAATCGAGAAATTCCTGATGCATCTGAAAATAGAAACTCGCCCGATTACAATGGTGTGTGTACTTTTCTCCTGGGCCATTCCAGTTATTGGTTTCGAGTATCAGACTTGCGAAAATTTTGATGGTTTCTCAACCATTCCTTAACAACAAACTCCCATATCTCGCGAACGGATCGACGAACTCGAGAAACTCCTGTTGCATCTGAAAGCAGAAACTCGCCCGATTACAATGGTATGTGTATTTTTGCCCTAGGTCATAGTAGTTATTGGTTTCGAGTATCAGACTTGCGAAAATTTTGATGGTTTCTCAACCATTCCTTAACTTCACCCTCCCATATCTCGCGAACGGAATGACGAACTCGAGATATTCCTGTTGCCCCTGAAAGTAGAAACTCGCCCGATTACAATGTTGTGTGTACTCTTCCCCTAGGCCACTCCAGTTATTGGTTTCGAGTATCAGACTTGCGAATATTTTGGTGGTTTCTCAACCATTCCTTAACTTCAAACTCCCATATCTCGCGAACGGATCGACGAACTCGAGAAACTCCTGTTGCATCTGAAAGCAGAAACTCGCCCGATTACAATGGTATGTGTATTTTTGCCCTAGGTCATAGTAGTTATTGGTATCGAGAATCAGACTTGCGAAAATTTTGATGGTTTCTCAACCATTCCTTAACTTCACCCTCCCATATCTCGCGAACGGAATGACGAACTCGAGATATTCCTGTTGCCCCTGAAAGTAGAAACTCGCCCGATTACAATGTTGTGTCTACTCTTCCCCTAGGCCACTCCAGTTATTGGTTTCGAGTATCAGACTTGCGAATATTTTGGTGGTTTCTCAACCATTCCTTAACTTCAAACTCCCATATCTCGCGAACGGATCGACAAACTCGAGAAATTCCTGTTGCATCCGAAAGCAGAAACTCGCCCGATTACAACGGTATGTGTATTTTTGCCCTAGGCAATAGTAGTTATTGGTTTCGAGTATCAGACCAGCGAATACTTTGATGGTTTCTCAAACATTCCGTAACTTCAAACTCCCATATCTCGCGAACGGATTGACGAACTCGAGAAATTCCTGTTGCATCCGAAAGCAGAAACTCGCCCGATTACAACGGTATGTGCATTTTTGCCCTGGACTATAGTAGTTATTTGATTCGAGTATCAGACTTGCAAAAATTTTGATGGTTTCTCAACCATTCCTTAACTTCATACTACCATATCTCGCGAACGAATTGACGAACTCGAGAAATTCCTGTTGCATCTGAAATCAGAAAGTTGCCCGATTAAAACGGTATGTGTATTTTGCCCTAGGCAATAGTAGTTATTGGTTTCGAGTATCAGACTTGCGAAAATTTTGATGGTTTCACAACCATTCCTTTACTTCAAACTCCTATATCTCGCGAACGGATTGACGAACTCGAGAAATTCCTGTTGCATCTGAAAGTAGAAACTCGCACGATTACAATGGTGTGTGTATTTTTGCCCTAGGCCATAGTAGTTATTGGTTTCGAGTATCAGACTTGCGTTAATTTTGATGGTTTCTCAACCATTCCTTAGCTTCAAACTCCCATATCTCGCGAACGGATTGACTAACTCGAGATATTCCTCTTGCATCTGAAAGTAAAAACTCGCCCGATTACCACGGTATGTGTATTTTTGCCGTAGGCAATAGTAGTTATTGGTTTCGAGTATTAGACTTGCGAAAATTTTGATGGTTTGTCAACCATTCCTTAGCTTCAAACTCCCATATCGCGCGAACGGATTGACGAACTCGAGATATTCCTGTTGCACCTGAAAGTAGAAACTCGCCCGATTACAATGGTGTGTGTACTTTTCCCCTAGGCCATTCCAGTTGTTGGTTTCGAGTATCAGACTTGCGAATATTTTGTTGGTTTCTCAACCATTCCTTAACTTCAAACTCCCATATCTCGCGAACGGATTGACGAACTCGAGAAATTCCTGTTGCATCTGAAAGTAGAAACTCGCCCGATTACAATGGTGTGTGTACTTTTCCCCTAGGCCATTCCAGTTATAGGTTTCGAGTATCAGACCAGCGAAAATTCTGATGGCTTCTCAAACATTCCGTAACATCAAGCTCCCATATCTCGCGAACGGATCGACGAACTCGAGAAATTCCTGTTGCATCCGTAAGCAGAAACTCGCCCGATTACAACGGTATGTGTGTTTTTGCCCTAGGCAATAGTAGTTATTGGTTTCGAGTATCACACTTGCGAAAATTTTGATGGTTTCTCAACCATTCCTTAACTTCAAACTCCCATATCTCGCGAACGGATTGACGAACTCGAGAAGCTCCTGTTGCATCTGAAAGTAGAAACTCGCGCGATTACAATTGTGTGTATACTTTTCCCCTAGGCCATTCCAGTTATAGGTTTCGAGTATCAGACCAGCGAAAACTTTGATGGTTTCTCAAACATTCCGTAACTTCAAACTCCCATATCTCGCGAGCGGACTGACGAACTCGAGAAATTCCTGTTCCATCCGAAAGCAGAGACTCACCCGATTACAACGGTGTGTGTATTTTTGCCCTGGACAATAGTAGTTACTGGATTCGAGTATCAGACTTGCGAAAATTTTGATGGTTTCTCATCCATTCCTTAACTTCATACTACCATATCTCGCGAACGAATTGACGAACTCGAGAAATTCCTGTTGCATCTGAAATCAGAAAGTTGCCCGATTACAACGGTATGTGTATTTTGCCCTAGGCAATAGTAGTTATTGGTTTCGAGTATCAGACTTGCGAAAATTTTGATGGTTTCTCAACCATTCATTAACTTCGAACACCCATATCTGGCGAACGGATTGACGAACTCGAGAAATTCCTGTTGCACCTGAAAGCAGAAACTCGCCCGATTACAATGGTATGTGTATTTTTGCCCTAGGCCATAGTAGTTATTGGTTTCGAGTATCAGACTTGCGAAAATTTTGATGGTATCTCAACCATTCCTTAGCTTCATACTCCCATATCTCGCGAACGGATTGACTAACTCGAGATATTCCTCTTGCATCTGAAAGTAAAAACTCGCCCGATTACAACGGTATGTGTATTTTTGCCGTAGGCAATAGTAGTTATTGGTTTCGAGTATCAGACTTGCGAAAATTTTGATGGTTTGTCAACCATTCCTTAGCTTCAAACTCCCATATCGCGCGATCGGATTGACGAACTCGAGATATTCCTATTGCACCTGAAAGTAGAAACTCGCCCGATTACAATGTTGTGTGTTCTTTTCCCCTAGGCCATTCCAGTTGTTGGTTTCGAGTATCAGAATTGCGAAAATTTTGATGGTTTCTCAACCATTCCTTCACTTCAAACTCCCATATCTCCGGAACGGATTGACAAACTCGAGAAATTCCTGTTGCATCTGAAAATAGAAACTCGCCCGATTACAATGGTGTGTGTACTTTTCCCCTAGGCCATTCCAGTTATCGGTTTCGAGTATCAGACTTGCGAAAAATTTGATGGTTTCTCAACCATTCCTTAACTTCATACTACGATATCTCGCGAACGAATTGACGAACTCGAGAAATTCCTGTTGCGTCTGAAAGCAGAAACTCGCCCGATTACAACGGTATGTGTATTTTGCCCTAGGCAATAGTAGTTATTGGTTTCGAGTATCAGACTTGCGAAAATTTTGATGGTTTCTCAACCATTCCTTAGCTTCAAACTCCCATATCTCGCGAACGGATTGACTAACTCGAGATATTCCTCTTGCATCTGAAAGTAAAAACTCGCCCGATTACAACGGTATGTGTATTTTTGCCGTAGGCAATAGTAGTTATTGGTTTCGAGTATCAGACTTGCGAAAATTTTGATGGTTTGTCAACCATTCCTTAGCTTCAAACTCCCATATCGCGCGATCGGATTGACGAACTCGAGATATTCCTGTTGCACCTGAAAGTAGAAACTCGCCCGATTACAATGGTGTGCATACTTTTCCCCTAGGCCATTCCAGTTGTTGGTTTCGAGTATCAGAATTGCGAAAATTTTGATGGTTTCTCAACCATTCCTTCACTTCAAACTCCCATATCTCCGGAACGGATTGACGAACTCGAGAAATTCCTGTTGCATCTGAAAATAGAAACTCGCCCGATTACAATGGTGTGTGTACTTTTAACCTAGGCCATTCCAGTTATTGGTTTCGAGTATCAGACTTCCGAATATTTTGTTGGTTCCTCAACCATTCCTTAACTTCAAACTCCCATATCTCGCGAACGGATTGACGAACTCGAGAAATTCCTGTTGCATCTGAAACTAGAAACTCGCCCGATTACAATGGTGTGTGTACTTTTCCCCTAGGCCATTCCAGTTATTGGTTTCGAGTATCAGACTTGCGAATATTTTGTTGTTTTCTCAACCATTCCTTAACTTCAAACTCCAATATCTCGCGAACGGATTGACGAACTCGAGAAATTCCTGTTGCATCTGAAAGTAGAAACTCGCCCGATTACAATGATGTGTGTACTTTTCCCCTAGGCCATTCCAGTTATAGGTTTCGAGTATCAGACCAGCGAAAATTCTGAAGGTTTCTCAAACATTCCGTAACATCAAACTCCCATATCTCGCGAAAAGATCGACGAACTCGAGAAATTCCTGTTGCATCCGTAAGCAGAAATTCGCCCGATTACAACGGTATGTGTATTTTTGCCCTAGGCAATAGTAGTTATTGGTTTCGAGTATCACACTTACGAAAATTTGATGGTTTCTCAACCATTCCTTAAATTCAAACTCCCATATCTCGCGAACGGATCGACGAACTCGAGAAATTCCTGTTGCATCTGAAAGTAGAAACTCGCCCGATTACAATGGTGTGTGTACTTTTCCCCTAGGCCTTTCCAGTTATAGGTTTCGAGTATCAGACCAGCGGAAATTCTGATGGTTTCTCAAACATTCCGTAACATCAAACTCCCATATCTCGCGAACAGATCGACGAACTCGAGAAATTCCTGTTGCATCCGTAAGCAGAAACTCGCCCGATTACAACGGTATGTGTATTTTTGCCCTAGGCAATAGTAGTTATTGGTTTCGAGTATCACACTTACGAAAATTTGATGGTTTCTCAACCATTCCTTAAATTCAAACTCCCATATCTCGCGAACGGATCGACGAACTCGAGAAATTCCTGTTGCACCTGAAAGTAGAAACTCGCACGATTACAATGGTGTGTGTACTTTTCCCCTAGGCCATTCCAGTTATTGGTTTCGAGTATCAGACTTGCGAATATTTTGTTGGTTTCTCAACCATTCCTTAACTTCAAACTCCCATATCTCGCGAACGGATTGACGAACTCGAGAAATTCCTGTTGCATCTGAAACTAGAAACTCGCCCGATTACAATGGTGTGTGTACTTTTCCCCTAGGCCATTCCAGTTATTGGTTTCGAGTATCAGACTTGCGAATATTTTGTTGGTTTCTCAACCATTCCTTAACTTCAAACTCCCATATCTCGCGAACGGATTTACGAAATCGAGAAATTCCTGTTGCATCTGAAAGTAGAAACTCGCCCGATTACAATGTTGTGTGTACTTTTCCCCTAGGCCATTCCAGTTATAGGTTTCGAGTATCAGACCAGCGAAAATTCTGATGGTTTCTCAAACATTCCGTAACATCAAACTCCCATATCTCGCGAACAGATCGACGAACTCGAGAAATTCCTGTTGCATCCGTAAGCAGAAACTCGCCCGATTACAACGGTATGTGTATTTTTGCCCTAGGCAATAGTAGTTATTGGTTTCGAGTATCACACTTACGAAAATTTGATGGTTTCTCAACCATTCCTTAAATTCAAACTCCCATATCTCGCGAACGGATCGACGAACTCGAGAAATTCCTGTTGCATCTGAAAGTAGAAACTCGCCCGATTACAATGGTGTGTGTACTTTTCCCCTAGGCCATTCCAGTTATAGGTTTCGAGTATCAGAACAGCGAAAATTCTGATGGTTTCTCAAACATTCCGTAACATCAAACTCCCATATCTCGCGAACAGATCGACGAACTCGAGAAATTCCTGTTGCATCCGTAAGCAGAAACTCGCCCGATTACAACGGTATGTGTATTTTTGCCCTAGGCAATAGTAGTTATTGGTTTCGAGTATCACACTTACGAAAATTTGATGGTTTCTCAACCATTCCTTAAATTCAAACTCCCATATCTCGCGAACGGATCGACGAACTCGAGAAATTCCTGTTGCATCTGAAAGTAGAAACTCGCCCGATTACAATGGTGTGTGTACTTTTCCCCTAGGCCATTCCAGTTATAGGTTTCGAGTATCAGAACAGCGAAAATTCTGATGGTTTCTCAAACATTCCGTAACATCAAACTCCCATATCTCGCGAACAGATCGACGAACTCGAGAAATTCCTGTTGCATCCGTAAGCAGAAACTCGCCCAATTGCAATGGTATGTGTATTTTGCCCTAGGCAATAGTAGTTATTGGTTTCGAGTATCAGACTTGCGAAAATTTTGATGGTTTCTCAACCATTCCTTAGCTTCAAACTCCCATATCTCGCGAACGGATTGACTAACTCGAGATATTCCTCTTGCATCTGAAGGTAAAAACTCGCCCGATTACAACGGTATGTGTATTTTTGCCGTAGGCAATAGTAGTTATTGGTTTCGAGTATCAGACTTGCGAAAATTTTGATGGTTTGTCAACCATTCCTTAGCTTCAAACTCCCATATCGCGCGATCGGATTGACGAACTCGCGATATTCCTGTTGCACCTGAAAGTAGAAACTCGCCCGATTACAATGGTGTGCGTACTTTTCCCCTAGGCCATTCCAGTTGTTGGTTTCGAGTATCAGAATTGCGAAAATTTTGATGGTTTCTCAACCATTCCTTCACTTCAAACTCCCATATCTCCGGAACGGATTGACGAACTCGAGAAATTCCTGTTGCATCTGAAAATAGAAACTCGCCCGATTACAATGGTGTGTGTACTTTTAACCTAGGCCATTCCAGTTATTGGTTTCGAGTATCAGACTTGCGAATACTTTGTTGGTTTCTCAACCATTCCTTAACTTCAAACTCCCATACCTCGCGAACGGATTGACGAACTCGACAAATTCCTGTTGCATCTGAAACTAGAAACTCGCCCGATTACAATGGTGTGTGTACTTTTCCCCTAGGCCATTCCAGTTATTGGTTTCGAGTATCAGACTTGCGAATATTTTGTTGGTTTCTCAACCATTCCTTAACTTCAAACTCCCATATCTCGCGAACGGATTGACGAACTCGAGAAATTCCTGTTGCATCTGAAAGTAGAAACTAGCCCGATTACAATGGTGTGTGTACTTTTCCCCTAGGCCATTCCAGTTATAGGTTTCGAGTATCAGACCAGCGAAAATTCTGATGGTTTCTCAAACATTCCGTAACATCAAACTCCCATATCTCGCGAACAGATCGACGAACTCGAGAAATTCCTGTTGCATCCGGAAGCAGAAACTCGCCCGATTACAACGGTATGTGTATTTTTGCCCTAAGCAATAGTAGTTATTGGTTTCGAGTATCACACTTGCGAAAATTTTGATGGTTTCTCAACCATTCCTTAACTTCAAACTCCCATATCTCGCGAACGGATTGACGAACTCGAGAATTTCCTGTTGCATCTGAAAGCAGGAACTCGCCCGATTACAACGGTATGTGTATTTTTGCCCTGGACAATAGTAGTTATTGGATTCGAGTATCAGACTTGCGAAAAATTTGATGGTTTCTCAACCATTCCTTAACTTCATACTACGATATCTCGCGAACGAATTGACGAACTCGAGAAATTCCTGTTGCATCTGAAATCAGAAAGTTGCCCGATTACAACGGTATGGGTATTTTGCCCTAGGCAATAGTAGTTATTGGTTTCGAGTATCACACTTACGAAAATTTGATGGTTTCTCAACCATTCCTTAAATTCAAACTCCCATATCTCGCGAACGGATCGACGAACTCGAGAAATTCCTGTTGCATCTGAAAGTAGAAACTCGCCCGATTACAATGGTGTGTGTACTTTTCCCCTAGGCCATTCCAGTTATTGGTTTCGAGTATCAGACTTGCGAAAATTTTGATGGTTTCTCAACCATTCCTTAGCTTCAAACTCCCATATCTCGCGAACGGATTGACTAACTCGAGATATTCCTCTTGCATCTGAAAGTAAAATCTCGCCCGATTACAACGGTATGTGTATTTTTGCCGTAGGCAATAGTAGTTATTGGTTTCGAGTATCAGACTTGCGAAAATTTTGATGGTTTGTCAACCATTCCTTAGCTTCAAACTCCCATATCGCGCGATCGGATTGACGAACTCGAGATATTCCTGTTGCACCTGAAAGTAGAAACTCGCCCGATTACAATGGTGTGCGTACTTTTCCCCTAGGCCATTCCAATTGTTGGTTTCGAGTATCAGAATTGCGAAAATTTTGATGGTTTCTCAACCATTCCTTCACTTCAAGCTCCCATATCTCCGGAACGGATTGACGAACTCGAGAAATTCCTGTTGCATCTGAAAATAGAAACTCGCCCGATTACAATGGTGTGTGTACTTTTAACCTAGGCAATAGTAGTTATTGGTTTCGAGTAACAGACTTTGCGAAAATTTTGATGGTTTCTCAACCATTCCTTAACTTCAAACTCCCATATCTCGCGAACGGATTGACGAACTCGAGAAATTCCTGTTGCATCTGAAAGTAGAAACTCGCCCGATTACAATGGAGTGTGTACTTTTCCCCTAGGCCATTCCAGTTATTCGTTTATAGCATCAGTATTGCGAAAATTTGATGGTTTGTCAACCATTCCTTAGCTTCAAACTCCCATATCGCGCGAACGGATTGACGAACTCGAGATACTCCTGATGCACCTGAAAGTAGAAACTCTCCCGATTACAATGGTGTGTGTACTTTTCCCCTAGGCCATTCCAGTTGTTGGTTTCGAGTATCAGAATTGCGAAAATTTTGATGGTTTCTAAACCATTCCTTCACTTCAAACTCCCATATCTCGGGAACGGATTGACGAACTCGAGAAATTCCTGTTGCATCTGAAAGTAGAAACTCGCCCGATTACAATGGTGTGTGTACTTTTCCCCTAGGCCATTCCAGTTGTTGGTTTCGAGTATCAGAATTGCGAAAATTTTGATGGTTTCTAAACCATTCCTTAAATTCAAACTCCCATATCTCGCGAACGGATCGACGAACTCGAGAAATTCCTGTTGCATCTGAAAGTAGAAACTCGCCCGATTACAATGGTGTGTGTACTTTTCCCCTAGGCCATTCCAGTTATTGGTTTCGAGTATCAGACTTGCGAAAATTTTGATGGTTTCTCAACCATTCCTTAGCTTCAAACTCCCATATCTCGCGAACGGATTGACTAACTCGAGATATTCCTCTTGCATCTGAAAGTAAAATCTCGCCCGATTACAACGGTATGTGTATTTTTGCCGTAGGCAATAGTAGTTATTGGTTTCGAGTATCAGACTTGCGAAAATTTTGATGGTTTGTCAACCATTCCTTAGCTTCAAACTCCCATATCGCGCGATCGGATTGACGAACTCGAGATATTCCTGTTGCACCTGAAAGTAGAAACTCGCCCGATTACAATGGTGTGCGTACTTTTCCCCTAGGCCATTCCAGTTGTTGGTTTCGAGTATCAGAATTGCGAAAATTTTGATGGTTTCTCAACCATTCCTTCACTTCAAGCTCCCATATCTCCGGAACGGATTGACGAACTCGAGAAATTCCTGTTGCATCTGAAAATAGAAACTCGCCCGATTACAATGGTGTGTGTACTTTTAACCTAGGCAATAGTAGTTATTGGTTTCGAGTAACAGACTTTGCGAAAATTTTGATGGTTTCTCAACCATTCCTTAACTTCAAACTCCCATATCTCGCGAACGGATTGACGAACTCGAGAAATTCCTGTTGCATCTGAAAGTAGAAACTCGCCCGATTACAATGGAGTGTGTACTTTTCCCCTAGGCCATTCCAGTTATTCGTTTATAGCATCAGTATTGCGAAAATTTGATGGTTTGTCAACCATTCCTTAGCTTCAAACTCCCATATCGCGCGAACGGATTGACGAACTCGAGATACTCCTGATGCACCTGAAAGTAGAAACTCTCCCGATTACAATGGTGTGTGTACTTTTCCCCTAGGCCATTCCAGTTGTTGGTTTCGAGTATCAGAATTGCGAAAATTTTGATGGTTTCTAAACCATTCCTTCACTTCAAACTCCCATATCTCGGGAACGGATTGACGAACTCGAGAAATTCCTGTTGCATCTGAAAGTAGAAACTCGCCCGATTACAATGGTGTGTGTACTTTTCCCCTAGGCCATTCCAGTTATAGGTTTCGTGTATCAGACCAGCTAAAATTCTGATGGTTTCTCAAACATTCCGTAACTTCAATCTCCCATATCTCGCGAACGGATTGACGAACTCGAGAAATTCCTGTTGCATCTGAAAGTAGAAACTCGCCCGATTACAATGGTGTGTGTACTTTCCCCTAGGCCATTCCAGTCATTGGTTTCGAGTATCAGAATTACGAAAACTTTGATGGTTTCTCAACCATACCTTAACTTCAAACTCCCATACCTCGCGTACGGATTGACGAACTCGAGAAATTCCTATTGCATCTGAACGTAGAAACTCGCCCGATTGCAATGGTGTGTGTACTTTTCCCCTAGGCCATTGCAGTTATTGGTTTCGAGTATCAGACTTGCGAAAATTTAGATGGTTTCTCAACCATGCCTTAATTTCTAACTCCCATATATCGCGAACGGATTGACGAACTCGAGAGATTCCTGTTGCATCTGAAAGTAGAAGATCGCCCGATTACAATGGTGTGTTTACTTTTCCGCTAGGCTATTCCAGTTATAGGTTACGAGTATCAGCCCTGCGAAAATTTTGATGGTTTCTCAACAATTCCTTAACTTCAAACACCCATATCTCGCGAACGGATTGACGAACTCGAGATATTCCTGTTGCATCTGAATGTAGAAACTCGTCCGATTACAATGGTGTGTGTACTTTTCCCCTAGGGCATTCCAGTTATTGGTTTCGAGTATCAGACTTGCGAAAGTTTTGATGGTTTCTCAACCATTCCTTAACTTCAAACTCCCATATCTCGCGAACGGATTGACGAACTCGAGAATTTCCTGTTGCATCTGAAAGCAGGAACTCGCCCGATTACAACGGTATGTGTATTTTTGCCCTGGACAATAGTAGTTATTGGATTCGAGTATCAGACTTGCGAAAAATTTGATGGTTTTTCAACCATTCCTTAACTTCATACTACGATATCTCGCGAACGAATTGACGAAGTCGAGAAATTCCTGTTGCATCTGAAATCAGAAAGTTGCCCGATTACAACGGTATGGGTATTTTGCCCTAGGCAATAGTAGTTATTGGTTTCGAGTATCAGACTTGCGAAAATTTTGATGGTTTCTCAACCATTCCATCACTTCAAACTCCCATATCTCGGGAACGGATTGACGAACTCGAGAAATTCCTGTTGCATCTGAAAGTAGAAACTCGCCCGATTACAATGGTTTGTGTACTTTTCCCCTAGGCCATTCCAGTTATTGGTTTCGAGTATCAGACTTGCGAAAATTTGATGGTTTGTCAACCATTCCTTAGCTTCAAACTCCCATATCTCGCGAACGGATTGAAGAACTCGAGAAATTCCTATTGCATCTGAACGTAGAAACTCGCCCGATTGCAATGGTGTGTGTACCTTTCCCCTAGGCCATTGCAGTTATTGGTTTCGAGTATCAGACTTGCGAAAATTTAGATGGTTTCTCAACCATGCCTTAATTTCTAACTCCCATATCTCGCGAACAGATTGACGAACTCGAGAGATTCCTGTTGCATCTGAAAGTAGAAGATCGCCCGATTTCAATGGTGTGTGTACTTTTCCGCTAGGCTATTCCAGTTATAGGTTACGAGTATCAGCCCTGCGAAAATTTTGATGGTTTCTCAACAATTCCTTAACTTCAAACTCCCATATCTCGCGAACGGATTGACGAACTCGAGATATTCCTGTTGCATCTGAATGTAGAAACTCGTCCGATTACAATGGTGTGTGTACTTTTCCCCTAGGGCATTCCAGTTATTGGTTTCGAGTATCAGACTTGCGAAAATTTTGATGGTTTCTAAACCATTCCTTAACTTCAAACTCCCATATCTCGCGAACGGATTGACGAACTCGAGAAAATCCTGTTGCATCTGAAAGCAGATACTCGCCCGATTACAACGGTCTGTGTATTTTTCCCCTAGGCCATAGTAGTTATTGGTTTCGAGTATCTAACTTTCGAAAATTTTGAGGGTTTCTCAACCATTCCTTAATTTCAAACTCCCATATCCCGCGAACGGATTGACGAACTCGAGAAATTCCTGTTGCATCTGAAAGCAGAAGCTCGCCCGATTACAACGGTATGTGTATTTTTGCCCTAGGAAATAGTAGTTATTGGTTTCGAGTATCAGACTAGCGAAAATTTTGATGGTTTCTCAACAACTCCTTATCTTCAAACTCCCATATCTCGCGAACGGATTGACGAACTCGAGGAATTGCTGTTGCATCTGAACGCAGATACTCGCCCGATTACAACGGTCTGTGTATTTTTCCCCTAGGCCATAGTAGTTATTGGTTTCGAGTATCAGACTTGCGAAAATTTTGATGGTTTCTCAAGCATGCCTTAATTTCTAACTCCCATATCTCGCGAACGGATTGACGAACTCGAGAGATTCCTGTTGCATCTGAAAGTAGAAGGTCGCCCGATTACAATGGTGTGTGTACTTGTCCGCTAGGCTATTCCAGTTATAGGTTACGAGTATCAGCCCTGCAAAAATTTTGATGGTTTCTCAACAACTCCTTAACTTCAAACTCCCATATCTCGCGAACGGATTGACGAACTCGAGATATTCCTGTTGCATCTGAATGTAGAAACCCGTCCGATTACAATGGTGTGTGTACTTTTCCCCTAGGGCATTCCAGTTATTGGTTTGGAGTATCAGACTTGCGAAAGTTTTGATGGTTTCTCAACCATTCCTTAACTTCAAACTCCCATATCTCGCGAACGGATTGACGAACTCGAGAAATTCCTGTTGCATCTGAAAGCAGAAACTCGCCCGATTACAACGGTATGTGTATTTTTGCCCTAGGAAATAGTAGTTATTGGTTCCGAGTATCAGACTAGCGAAAATTTTGATAGTTTCTCAACCATTCCTTATATTCAAACTCCCATATCTCGCGAACGGATTGGCGAACTCGAGAAATTCCTGTTGCATCTGAAAGCAGAAACTCGCCCAATTGCAATGGTATGTGTATTTTTGCCCTAGGCCATAGTTGTTATTGGTTTCTAGTATCAGACTTGCGAAGGTTTTGATGGTTTATCAACCATTCCTTAACTTCAGACTCCCATATCTCGCGAACGGATTGACGAACTCGAGATATTCCAGTTGCATCTGAAAGCAGAAACTCGCCCGATTACAACGGTATGTGTATTTTTGCCGTAGGCAATAGTAGTTATTGGTTTCTAGTATCCGACTTGCGAAAATTTTCATGGTTTCTCAACCATTGCTTAAATTCTAACTCCCATATCGCGCGAACGGATTGACGAGCTCGAGAAATTCCTGTTGCATCTGAAAGTAGAAACTCGCCCGATTACAATGGTGTGCGTTCTTTTCCCCTAGGCCATAGTAGTTATTGGTATCGAGTATCAGACTTGCGAAAGTTTTCATGGTTTCTCAATCATTACTTAACTTCAAACTCCCATATCTCGCGAAGGGATTGACGAACTCGAGATATTCCTGTTGCACCTGAAAGTAGAGACTCGCCCGATTACAGTGGTGTGTGTACTTTTCCCCTAGGCCATTCCAGTTATTGGTTTCGAGTATCAGACTTGCGAAAATTTTGATGGTTTCTCAACCATTCCTTAACTTCAAACTCCCATATCTCGCGAATGGATTGACGAACTCGAGAAATTCCTATTGCATCTGAAAGCAGATACTCGCCCGATTACAACGGTATGTGTATTTTTGACCTAGACCATAGTTGTTATTGGTTTCGAGTATCAGATTCCGCAAATTTTGATGGTTTCTCAACCATTCCTTAATTTCAAGCTCCCATATCTCGCGAACGGATTGAAGAACTCGAGAAATTCCTGTTGCATCTCAAAGTAGAAACTCGCCCGATTACAATGGTGTGTGTTCTTTTCCCTTAGGCCATAGTAGTTATTGGTATCGAGTATCAGACTTGCGAAAGTTTTCATGGTTTCTCAATCATTACTTAACTTCAAACTCCCATATCTCGCGAACGGATTGACGAGCTCGAGAAATTCCTGTTGCATCTGAAAGCAGAAACTCGCCCGATTACAACGGTATGTGTATTTTTGCCCTAGGCAATAGTAGTTATTGGTTTCTAGTATCCGACTTGCGAAAATTTTCATGGTTTCTCAACCATTGCTTAACTTCTAACTCCCATATCGCGCGAACGGATTGACGAGCTCGAGAAATTCCTGTTGCATCTGAAAGTAGAAACTCGCCCGATTACAATGGTATGTGTTCTTTTCCCCTAGGCCATAGTAGTTATTGGTATCGAGTATCAGACTTGCGAAAGTTTTCATGGTTTCTCAATCATTACTTAACTTCAAACTCCCATATCTCGCGAACGGATTGACGAACTCCAGAAATTCCTGTTGCATCTGAAAGCAGATACTCGCCCGATTACAACGGTCTGTGTATTTTTCCCCTAGGCCATAGTAGTTATTGGTTTCGAGTATCTAACTTTCGAAAATTTTGAGGGTTTCTCAATCATTCCTTAATTTCAAACTCCCATATCCCGCGAACGGATTGACGAACTCGAGAAATTCCTGTTGCATCTGAAAGCAGAAACTCGCCCGATTACAACGGTATGTGTATTTTTGCCCTAGGAAATAGTAGTTATTGGTTTCGAGTATCAGACTAGCGAAAATTTTGATGGTTTCTCAACCATTCCTTATCTTCAAACGCCCATATCTCGCGAACGGATTGGCGAACTCGAGAAATTCCTGTTGCATCTGAAAGCAGAAACTCGCCCAATTGCAATGGTATGTGTATTTTTGCCCTAGGCCATAGTTGTTATTGGTTTCTAGTATCAGACTTGCGAAGGTTTTGATGGTTTCTCAACCATTCCTTAAATTCAGACTCCCATATCTCGCGAACGGATTGACGAACTCGAGATATTCCTGTTGCATCTGAAAGCAGAAACTCGCCCGATTACAACGGTATGTGTATTTTTGCCCTAGGCAATAGTAGTTATTGGTTTCTAGTATCCGACTTGCGAAAATTTTCATGGTTTCTCAACCATTGCTTAACTTCTAACTCCCATATCGCGCGAACGGATTGACGAGCTCGAGAAATTCCTGTTGCATCTGAAAGTAGAAACTCGCCCGATTACAATGGTGTGTGTTCTTTTCCCCTAGGCCATAGTAGTTATTGGTTTCGAGTATCTAACTTTCGAAAATTGTGAGGGTTTCTCAACCATTCCTTAATTTCAAACTCCCATATCCCGCGAACGGATTGACGGACTCGAGATATTCCTGTTGCATCTGAAAGCAGAAACTCGCCCGATTACAACGGTATGTGTATTTTTGCCCTAGGAAATAGTAGTTATTGGTTTCGAGTATCAGACTAGCGAAAATTTTGATGGTTTCTCAACCATTCCTTATCTTCAAACGCCCATACTTCGCGAACGGATTGGCGAACTCGAGAAATTCCTGTTGCATCTGAAAGCAGAAACTCGCCCGATTACAACGGTATGTGTATTTTTGCCCCAGGAAATAGTAGTTATTGGTTTCGAGTATCAGACTAGCGAAAATTTTGATGGTTTCTCAACAACTCCTTATCTTCAAACTCCCATATCTCGCGAACGGATTGACGAACTCGAGGAATTCCTGTTGCATCTGAAAGCAGATACTCGCCCGATTACAACGGTCTGTGTATTTTTCCCCTAGGCCATAGTAGTTATTGGTTTCGAGTATCAGACTTGCGAAAATTTTGATGGTTTCTCAAGCATGCCTTAATTTCTAACTCCCATATCTCGCGAACGGATTGACGAACTCGAGAGATTCCTGTTGCATCTGAAAGTAGAAGGTCGCCCGATTACAATGGTGTGTGTACTTTTCCGCTAGGCTATTCCAGTTATAGGTTACGAGTATCAGCCCTGCAAAAATTTTGATGGTTTCTCAACAACTCCTTAACTTCAAACTCCCATATCTCGCGAACGGATTGACGAACTCGAGATATTCCTGTTGCATCTGAATGTAGAAACTCGTCCGATTACAATGGTGTGTGTACTTTTCCCCTAGGGCATTCCAGTTATTGGTTTCGAGTATCAGACTTGCGAAAGTTTTGATGGTTTCTCAACCATTCCTTAACTTCAAACTCCCATATCTCGCGAACGGATTGACGAACTCGAGAAATTCCTGTTGCATCTGAAAGCAGATACTCGCCCGATTACAACGGTATGTGTATTTTGACCTAGACCATAGTTGTTATTGGTTTCGAGTATCAGATTCCGCAAATTTTGATGGTTTCTCAACCATTCCTTAATTTCAAGCTCCCATATCTCGCGAACGGATTGAAGAACTCGAGAAATTCCTGTTGCATCTGAAAGTAGAAACTCGCCCGATTACAATGGTGTGTGTTCTTTTCCCTTAGGCCATAGTAGTTATTGGTATCGAGAAACAGACTTGCGAAAGTTTTCATGGTTTCTCAATCATTACTTAACTTCAAACTCCCATATCTCGCGAACGGATTGACGAGCTCGAGAAATTCCTGTTGCATCTGAAAGCAGAAACTCGCCCGATTACAACGGTATGTGTATTTTTGCCCTAGGCAATAGTAGTTATTGGTTTCTAGTATCCGACTTGCGAAAATTTTCATGGTTTCTCAACCATTGCTTAACTTCTAACTCCCATATCGCGCGAACGGATTGACGAGCTCGAGAAATTCCTGTTGCATCTGAAAGTAGAAACTCGCCCGATTACAATGGTGTGTGTTCTTTTCCCCTAGGCCATAGTAGTTATTGGTATCGAGTATCAGACTTGCGAAAGTTTTCATGGTTTCTCAATCATTACTTAACTTCAAACGCCCATATCTCGCGAACGGATTGGCGAACTCGAGAAATTCCTGTTGCATCTGAAAGCAGAAACTCGCCCAATTGCAATGGTATGTGTATTTTTGCCCTAGGCCATAGTTGTTATTGGTTTCTAGTATCAGACTTGCGAAGATTTTGATGGTTTCTCATCCATTCCTTAAATTCAGACTCCCATATCTCGCGAACGGATTGACGAACTCCAGAAATTCCTGTTGCATCTGAAAGCAGATACTCGCCCGATTACAACGGTCTGTGTATTTTTCCCCTAGGCCATAGTAGTTATTGGTTTCGAGTATCTAACTTTCGAAAATTTTGAGGGTTTCTCAACCATTCCTTAATTTAAAACTCCCATATCCCGCGAACGGATTGACGAACTCGAGAAATTCCTGTTGCATCTGAAAGCAGAAACTCGCCCGATTACAACGGTATGTGTATTTTTGCCCTAGGAAATAGTAGTTATTGGTTTCGAGTATCAGACTAGCGAAAATTTTGATGGTTTCTCAACCATTCCTTATCTTCAAACGCCCATATCTCGCGAACGGATTGGCGAACTCGAGAAATTCCTGTTGCATCTGAAAGCAGAAACTCGCCCAATTGCAATGGTATGTGTATTTTTGCCCTAGGCCATAGTTGTTATTGGTTTCTAGTATCAGACTTGCGAAAATTTTCATGGTTTCTCAACCATTGCTTAAATTCTAACTCCCATATCGCGCGAACGGATTGACGAGCTCGAGAAATTCCTGTTGCATCTGAAAGTAGAAACTCGCCCGATTACAATGGTGTGCGTTCTTTTCCCCTAGGCCATAGTAGTTATTGGTATCGAGTATCAGACTTGCGAAAGTTTTCATGGTTTCTCAATCATTACTTAACTTCAAACTCCCATATCTCGCGAAGGGATTGACGAACTCGAGATATTCCTGTTGCACCTGAAAGTAGAGACTCGCCCGATTACAGTGGTGTGTGTACTTTTCCCCTAGGCCATTCCAGTTATTGGTTTCGAGTATCAGACTTGCGAAAATTTTGATGGTTTCTCAACCATTCCTTAACTTCAAACTCCCATATCTCGCGAATGGATTGACGAACTCGAGAAATTCCTATTGCATCTGAAAGCAGATACTCGCCCGATTACAACGGTATGTGTATTTTTGACCTAGACCATAGTTGTTATTGGTTTCGAGTATCAGATTCCGCAAATTTTGATGGTTTCTCAACCATTCCTTAATTTCAAGCTCCCATATCTCGCGAACGGATTGAAGAACTCGAGAAATTCCTGTTGCATCTCAAAGTAGAAACTCGCCCGATTACAATGGTGTGTGTTCTTTTCCCTTAGGCCATAGTAGTTATTGGTATCGAGTATCAGACTTGCGAAAGTTTTCATGGTTTCTCAATCATTACTTAACTTCAAACTCCCATATCTCGCGAACGGATTGACGAGCTCGAGAAATTCCTGTTGCATCTGAAAGCAGAAACTCGCCCGATTACAACGGTATGTGTATTTTTGCCCTAGGCAATAGTAGTTATTGGTTTCTAGTATCCGACTTGCGAAAATTTTCATGGTTTCTCAACCATTGCTTAACTTCTAACTCCCATATCGCGCGAACGGATTGACGAGCTCGAGAAATTCCTGTTGCATCTGAAAGTAGAAACTCGCCCGATTACAATGGTGTGTGTTCTTTTCCCCTAGGCCATAGTAGTTATTGGTTTCGAGTATCTAACTTTCGAAAATTGTGAGGGTTTCTCAACCATTCCTTAATTTCAAACTCCCATATCCCGCGAACGGATTGACGGACTCGAGATATTCCTGTTGCATCTGAAAGCAGAAACTCGCCCGATTACAACGGTATGTGTATTTTTGCCCTAGGAAATAGTAGTTATTGGTTTCGAGTATCAGACTAGCGAAAATTTTGATGGTTTCTCAACCATTCCTTATCTTCAAACGCCCATACTTCGCGAACGGATTGGCGAACTCGAGAAATTCCTGTTGCATCTGAAAGCAGAAACTCGCCCGATTACAACGGTATGTGTATTTTTGCCCCAGGAAATAGTAGTTATTGGTTTCGAGTATCAGACTAGCGAAAATTTTGATGGTTTCTCAACAACTCCTTATCTTCAAACTCCCATATCTCGCGAACGGATTGACGAACTCGAGGAATTCCTGTTGCATCTGAAAGCAGATACTCGCCCGATTACAACGGTCTGTGTATTTTTCCCCTAGGCCATAGTAGTTATTGGTTTCGAGTATCAGACTTGCGAAAATTTTGATGGTTTCTCAAGCATGCCTTAATTTCTAACTCCCATATCTCGCGAACGGATTGACGAACTCGAGAGATTCCTGTTGCATCTGAAAGTAGAAGGTCGCCCGATTACAATGGTGTGTGTACTTTTCCGCTAGGCTATTCCAGTTATAGGTTACGAGTATCAGCCCTGCAAAAATTTTGATGGTTTCTCAACAACTCCTTAACTTCAAACTCCCATATCGCGCGAACGGATTGACGAGCTCGAGAAATTCCTGTTGCATCTGAAAGTAGAAACTCGCCCGATTACAATGGTGTGTGTTCTTTTCCCCTAGGCCATAGTAGTTATTGGTATCGAGTATCAGACTTGCGAAAGTTTTCATGGTTTCTCAATCATTACTTAACTTCAAACGCCCATATCTCGCGAACGGATTGGCGAACTCGAGAAATTCCTGTTGCATCTGAAAGCAGAAACTCGCCCAATTGCAATGGTATGTGTATTTTTGCCCTAGGCCATAGTTGTTATTGGTTTCTAGTATCAGACTTGCGAAGATTTTGATGGTTTCTCATCCATTCCTTAAATTCAGACTCCCATATCTCGCGAACGGATTGACGAACTCCAGAAATTCCTGTTGCATCTGAAAGCAGATACTCGCCCGATTACAACGGTCTGTGTATTTTTCCCCTAGGCCATAGTAGTTATTGGTTTCGAGTATCTAACTTTCGAAAATTTTGAGGGTTTCTCAACCATTCCTTAATTTAAAACTCCCATATCCCGCGAACGGATTGACGAACTCGAGAAATTCCTGTTGCATCTGAAAGCAGAAACTCGCCCGATTACAACGGTATGTGTATTTTTGCCCTAGGAAATAGTAGTTATTGGTTTCGAGTATCAGACTAGCGAAAATTTTGATGGTTTCTCAACCATTCCTTATCTTCAAACGCCCATATCTCGCGAACGGATTGGCGAACTCGAGAAATTCCTGTTGCATCTGAAAGCAGAAACTCGCCCAATTGCAATGGTATGTGTATTTTTGCCCTAGGCCATAGTTGTTATTGGTTTCTAGTATCAGACTTGCGAAGATTTTGATGGTTTCTCATCCATTCCTTAAATTCAGACTCCCATATCTCGCGAACGGATTGACGAACTCGAGATATTCCTGTTGCATCTGAAAGCAGAAACTCGCCCGATTACAACGGTATGTGTATTTTTGCCCTAGGCAATAGTAGTTATTGGTTTCTAGTATCCGACTTGCGAAAATTTTCATGGTTTCTCAACCATTGCTTAACTTCTAACTCCCATATCGCGCGAACGGATTGACGAGCTCGAGAAATTCCTGTTGCATCTGAAAGTAGAAACTCGCCCGATTACAATGGTGTGTGTTCTTTTCCCCTAGGCCATAGTAGTTATTGGTTTCGAGTATCTAACATTCGAAAATTGTGAGGGTTTCTCAACCATTCCTTAACTTCTAACTCCCATATCGCGCGAACGGATTGACGAGCTCGAGAAATTCCTGTTGCATCTGAAAGTAGAAACTCGCCCGATTACAATGGTGTGTGTTCTTTTCCCCTAGGCCATAGTAGTTATTGGTTTCGAGTATCTAACTTTCGAAAATTTTGAGGGTTTCTCAACCATTCCTTAATTTCAAACTCCCATATCCCGCGAACGGATTGACGAACTCGAGAAATTCCTGTTGCATCTGAAAGCAGAAACTCGCCCGATTACAACGGTATGTGTATTTTTGCCCTAGGAAATAGTAGTTATTGGTTTCGAGTATCAGACTAGCGAAAATTTTGATGGTTTCTCAACCATTCCTTATCTTCAAACGCCCATATCTCGCGAACGGATTGGCGAACTCGAGAAATTCCTGTTGCATCTGAAAGCAGAAACTCGCCCAATTGCAATGGTATGTGTATTTTTGCCCTAGGCCATAGTTGTTATTGGTTTCTAGTATCAGACTTGCGAAGATTTTGATGGTTTCTCATCCATTCCTTAAATTCAGACTCCCATATCTCGCGAACGGATTGACGAACTCCAGAAATTCCTGTTGCATCTGAAAGCAGATACTCGCCCGATTACAACGGTCTGTGTATTTTTCCCCTAGGCCATAGTAGTTATTGGTTTCGAGTATCTAACTTTCGAAAATTTTGAGGGTTTCTCAACCAGTCCTTAATTTAAAACTCCCATATCCCGCGAACGGATTGACGAACTCGAGAAATTCCTGTTGCATCTGAAAGCAGAAACTCGCCCGATTACAACGGTATGTGTATTTTTGCCCTAGGCCATAGTAGTTATTGGTTTCGAGTATCTAACTTTCGAAAATTTTAATGGTCCCTCAACCATTCCTTAATTTCAAACTCCCATATCTCGCGAACCGATTGACGAACTCGAGAAATTCCTGTTGAATCTTAAAGCAGAAACTCGTCCGATTACAGCGGTATGTGTATTTTTGACCTAGACCATAGTTGTTATTGGTTTCGAGTATCAGATTCCGCAAATTTTGATGGTTTCTCAACCATTCCTTAATTTCAAGCTCCCATATCTCGCGAACGGATTGAAGAACTCGAGAAATTCCTGTTGCATCTGAAAGCAGAAACTCGCCCGATTACAAAGGTGTGTGTACTTTTCCCCTAGGCCATTCCAGCTATTGGTTTCGAGTATCAGACTTGCGAAAATTTTAATTGTCTCTCAACCATTCCTTAACTTCAAACTCCCATATCTCGCGAACCGATTGACGAACTCGAGAAATTCCTGTTGAATCTTAAAGTAGAAGGTCGTCCGATTACAACGGTATGTGTATTTTTGCCCTAGACCATAGTAGTTATTGGTTTCCAGTATCAGATTCCGCAAATTTTGATGGTTTCTCAACCATTCCTTAACTTCAAACACCCATATCTCGCGAAAGGATTGACGAACTCGAGAAATTCTTGTTGCATCCGAAAGTAGAAACTTGCCCGATTACAATGGTGTGTGTACTTTCCCCCCAGGCCATTCCAGTTATTGGTTTTGAGTATCAGACTTGCGAACATTTTGATGGTTTCTCAACCATTCCTTAACTTCAAACTCGCATATCTCGCGAACGGATTGACGAACTCGAGTAATTCCTGTTGAATCTGAAAGCAATAACTCGCCCGATTACAACCGTATGTGTATTTTTGCCCTACACCATAGTAGTTACTGGTTTCGAGTATCAGATTCCGAAAATTTTGATGGTTTCTCAACCATTCCTTCACTTCAAACTCCTATATCTCGGGAACGGTTTGACGAACTCGAGAAATTCCTGTTGCGTCTGAAAGTAGAAACTCGCCCGATTACAACGGTATGTGTGCTTTTCCCCTGGGCCATTCGAGTTATTGGTTTCGAGTATCAGTCTTGCGAACATTTTGATGGTTTCTCAACCATTCCCTAACTTCAAACTGTTATATCTCGCGAACGGAATGACAAAATCGAGAAGTTCCTGTTGCATCTGAAGGCAGAAACCCGCCCGATTACCACGGTGTGTGTACTTTTCCCCTAGGTCATTCCAATTATTGGTTTCGAGCATCAGATTTGCGAAAATTTTGATGATTTCTCAACCATTCCTTAACTTCAAACTCGCATATCTCGCGAACGGATTGACGAACTCGAGAAGTTCCTGTTGCATCTGAAGGCAGAAACTCGCCCGATTACAACGGTGTGTGTACTTTTCCCCTAGGCCATTCCAGTTATTGGTTTCGAGTATCGGGCTTGCGAAAATTTTAATGGTCTCTCAACCATTCCTTAACTTCCAAGTCCCATATCTCGCGAACGGATTGACGAACTCGAGAAATTCCTGTTGCATCTGAAAGCAGATACTCGCCCGATTACGACGGTATGAGTATTTTTCCCCTAGACCATTGTAGTTATTGGTTTCGAGTATCAGACTTGCGAAAATTTTTATGGTTTCTCAACCATTCCTTCACTGCAAATTCCCATATCTCGCGAACGGATTGACGAACTCGAGAAATTCCTGTTGCATATGAAAGTAGAAACTCCCCGATTACAATGGTGTGTGTACTTTTCCCCTAGGCCATTCCAGTTATTGGTTTCGAGTATCAGACTTGCGAACATTTTGATGGTTTCTCAACCATTCCTTAACTTCAAAGTCCCATATCTCGCGAACGGATTGACGAACTCGAGAAATTCCTGTTGCATCTGAAAGCAGATACTGGCCCGATTACGACGGAATGAGTATTTTTCCCCTAGGCCTTTGTAGTTATTGGTTTCGAGTATCAGACTTGCGAAAATATTTATGGTTTCTCAACCATTCCTTCACTTCAAATTCCCGTATCTCGCGAACGGATTGACGAACTCGAGAAATTCTTGTTGCATATGAAAGTAGAAACTCCCCGATTACAATGGTGTGTGTACTTTTCCCCTAGGCCATTCCAGTTATTGGTTTGGAGTATCAGACTTGCGAAAATTTTGATGATTTCCCAACCATTCCTTAACTTCATACTCGCATACCTCGCGAAAGGATTGACGAACTCGAGAAATTCCTGTTGCATCTGAAAGCAGACACTCGCCCGATTACAATGGTATGTGTATTTTTGCCCTAGGAAATAGTAGTTATTGGTTTCGAGTATCAGACTTGCGAAAATTTTGATGGTTTCTCAACCATTCCTTAACTTCAAACCTCAATATATCGCGAACCGATTGACGAACTCGAGAAATTCCTGTTGCATCTGAAAGTAGAAACTTGCCCGTTTGCAATTGTG